>NW_006399781.1:4468983-4469677 GCF_000299155.1 Elephantulus edwardii | reverse complement strand
AACTGAAATATGTCAATTGGTATACCATCTATTCCTGGAGCCTTATTTTTTGCCATATCCTTCAAAACAGCCTGAAATTCTTCTTTCATCACCATCTGGAGGTCTGGGGGCAACATGGGGAAAAGATGAGCTCATAGTGGTGGAGATTGCTTATCTTCTTCCCAAGTTGCAACTGGTGGATTTGACTTGCCAGTCTTTTGGTTAGCGGTACCACATGTAACACACTACGTCACCAGAGCTGCAGTTGTTGTTTAGTGCTGTCAAGTCAACTCTGTCTCATAGTAACTCAATGAAGAACGAATCTTAGCCTTGCTCTATCCTGTACCGTTCTCACAATCTCTGTTCTGTTCAAGTTCACTGTGGTAGTCACAATGTAGGCTTTGGATTTGGTCTATATCTTTATCTCTTCCTGTATAGAACATGTGCATACATATTAGTATCAAACATGCATATACCACATTGACACAATAACGATTTAAGAATAGGATGATAGTTGACTTAAATATTTTCTTCTAATTTTATAGAATTTTTTCAGGCAATGTGTATCAGTGGATAATAATAAATAAGGAGACAATATTAATGGTTTTAAATGTTGAAATCCTACAACCAGGAGAAGACAACATAGATGAATGGGATCTTCTAAGACTCAAATCCCTATGCACATCCAAAAACTTCTCCAGTAGGGTAAAAAGGG
>NW_006399781.1:4461809-4465198 GCF_000299155.1 Elephantulus edwardii | reverse complement strand
CTCTGTAAATGTTTATGAAAATTAATAAAATATAATTATAGAAAAAAAAAGAAAAAAGAAAGACTTAGGTTAGGTAGTTATTCTTAAAGCTAAAAAAAAAAGAAAAAATAAAAACAAGGAACTCATGCAATATTATTCAAAATGGGTGACCCTGGAGGACATTATGCTGTGTGAAATATCTCAGTCACTAGAGGACAAATACTGCAGCGTGCCACTCTTGTAGAATGGGGCTGACATCAGGATTGGGGTGAGATTTAGAAAGAGGGTATAAATTATGCATATCGCATTGAAACAAATGAAAAAGAGAACTTTATGATGGTCATGACAAGAGTTCAGAATGAAGGCTGCATAGTGGTATGGAATCAGGGTGGGGGTGGGAGTGGGGGTATTGTACAGCAATGAAAGAATTTTTCTTTTACGAATGGAAATCCAAAGTCTCTGAAAACATTCAAGAAGAAGAAGAAGCAAGGGGAGGAGGAGGAGTAAAAGGAGAGGGGGACCAGCTTCATAGGACATTTCATTGGCAAAACACAGTCCACAAAAATGATGTTCTACATCCTGCTTTGGTAAGAAGTGACTGTTGTTATGTGTTGTCATGTCACCTGTGACTCATAGAGACCCTATGTACAACAGCCTTATACCCTGCTCTATCCTGTGCCAATTTTATTTTCTCTGACACACTTACCCCCATTACCCCAGTCACTGAATTAATCCATCTCATTGAGTGTCTTCCCTCCCAAGCATGACGTCCCTCTCCAAGGACTGGTCTCGTTTGCAACATGTCCAAAGTATGTTGGAAAAAACTCCAAAATACTTGCCTCCAGGGAGCAGCCTGGCTTCACCCTCTCCAGAACTTGTTCTCCTAGCAGTACATTGTATATTCAATCCTCTTTTTCCAGAACCACAACTCAAAGTATCATTTTTTTCTTCTATCACTCCTAGTCATTGTCCAGCTTTCCGATGCATAGAAATTGAAAAGACATGGCCTCAATTAGGTGGACCTTAGTCTCCAGACTGACACCATTACTCTTCAGTACTTTGGAGAGGTCTCTGACAACAGATGTTCCCAATTCAATTAGTCTTTTGATATCCTGGCTGCTGGTACAAAATTGTTGATTGTAGAGCCAAGCTGTCAACAATCTCAATCTCTTCACCATCCATCATAATGCTGCCAATTGGCCCAGTGGTAAGAATCTTTGTTTTCTTGATGTTGAGCTTCAGTCCATATTGAAGGCTTTAGTCCTTGACCTTGTGCAGGAAACCCTTCAGTTCCTCTTCAATTTCAGCAAGCAGGGTTGTGTCATCTGCATAATGCAGATTGTTGATGAGTCTACCTCCAATCTTTATGCCACACTTCTTCTCATATACTCAGCCTCTTGGACAATCTGTTCCACATACAGATTGAAACTATATGGAGATAGGACACATCCCTGGAATACAGCTTTCTCAATTTTAAACCATGAAGTGTTTCCTTGCTCTTATCTGAGGACTGCCTCCTGGTTCAAGTGTAGTTTTCACATAAGCACAATCAAGAGTCTTGGGATTAAAAAAAAAAAGAGTCCTGGGATTTCCATTCTTCTCAGAGTCAGTCACTGTTGTGACTTATATTTCTTATAAAATGTATTTGCAATGAATAAGTCATTGATTGTACAAAATCCTATCACTATATCTCCAGCTTCATTTCTGTCACCAAGTCCATGTTTTCCAATTACTGATCCTTCTTTTCCCAATTTTTGCATTGCAGTCACCCATTATTATTAATGCATCTTGACTGCATGTTCAGTTGCTCTCTGACTGCAAAATTTGGTAAAAATCTTCTATTTCCTCCTCTTTGGCTCTGGTTATTGTTGCATATTTTTGAATGATACTGGTATTCACTAGATTTCCTTGTATGCGTGTGGATATTATCCTGTCACTCACAACACTGTGTTTCAAGACAGACCTAGAAATGAGGTGGTTTTTTCAAACATTTATTTAAATTTTATTCTTTTTTATATGTATACCATCAAATCGGATATGATTGGTACAGGAGGAGATTGCCCCTCCTTTTCCAGAAGACCATTTGGTGGATTGAAAATACTTTTTTTACTATGAAAGCAACCTCATTTCTCCTCACCTTTTCATCTCCAGCATAGTAGATCATATGATCTTCTGACTCAAAATGCCCCATGCCAGTCCATCTCATTTTGCCAGTACCTAGTATGTCAATATATATTATGTTCCATTTCTTCCTTAACAATATACAATTTTCCTACATTCATGGTTCTTACTTTCCATGTTCCAATCACTAGCATCTACTTATAGCTGTTCCTCCTCCTATGTGTTTCCATACCTGAGGGTTCAGCCTCAGTTGTCATATCTGCTAGTCTAAGTGTGCTCTACTCTACATAGGGTTTTCAAAGGCTTGCTATTTCAGAAGCTGATTGACCAATCCTTCTTCCTAGTCTATCTTATTTGAATGCTCAGATTTAGAACATTATCTGATAGACAAGAATTTTACAGAAAAAAGCAGATTAAAGAAATTTCCCAGTTTTAGAAATAACCAACAGATTTGATTCTGTGTTGTCCCCGCCCTTGCACGTGTGTCTTAACCCACTCCTTTCCCTGCTCCATCAGCATTCAAGAAGTGACTGAGTGAGGTCTTAAAAGCTTTCAAGCGGCCACTTAAGGTGCAGTTATTGGTCTCTTTCTGTGCAAACAAGGAAGAAAATAAAACACACATGGATATAAATAGAAATGTTATGAAACAAAATATGCATGGTTGATTGATTTTTTTAAAAAGCTAAGGAAGGAGCTTTGGTGGCCTAGTGGCAAGAAGCTGTGCTGCAATCCCGCAAGTGCCTGGTTCGAATCCACTAGATGCTCCACTGAAGAAGGTGGGGCAATCTTCTCTTGTGCCAGTTGGTTTTGATTCAATGGTACACAACAAGGAAAAGAAGGTGAGAAGGGAGCTAAGGAAAAGTTTACACAATATCAGTCTGGGAGAGTTAAGAGACATGTAAAGAAACAGGGTGGAAAAATGCTTAGTAAATAGGTTGAATGAAGAGAAAGGCAAAGTAAACGTGTTTTATTAGACATTATAATTAATCGCATTAAACATTTTCAATTAATGATATAAAAATGTATATGAATGAGAGAAGATGGAGGCAGCAGCTGCTCAGGGTGGGAGAAGTGGTGGTGGCAGAGGCAGTAGTGGGGCTGGCCGTGGCCCCAGCTTCGGAACAAGCAGTAAACGTGGTGGCTTGTTGAGTAAGGAGAAGCTTGATGATAAGCCTGTAAAAATTGATGACAATTAAAACAACTATGAGATATCATCTCACCCCAGTCAAAATAGCAAAATTTAACAGAACAGCAAGCAATAAATGCTGGCGAGGTTGTGGAGAAACTGG
>NW_006399781.1:4459552-4460444 GCF_000299155.1 Elephantulus edwardii | reverse complement strand
AAAAAAATTGACGACAAGTGGGAGGGATCAGCTGTGAAAAACTCTTTGGATGACTGCCAAAAAGGTACTTCTGGAAAAGTACAAGTATGTGGAGAATTTTGGTCATATTGTTGGTTGCCTCACCATCTGTACTACTTCCTTTCTCTTTCCCATAGTGACTTTGATTTAGGATTATATGCACCCCTTTCCAGAGTCAAAGCCTGTTTTGGGGTCTGTGTGTCTTATCCTATTTTGAGATTATGGCGATCCTGACCTTTTATACTTCATACAAGAAGAAGAGCATCTTTCTTAGAGCCCACAGGAAAGATTCTCAGGGATGGATCCTGATGATATTTGGCAACTATCCTCTAGTCTCATGATGACAAATAAACCCTGAAGCTGACCTTCATCAGTGGGAGAACAAAGCAGCAGTGAGAAGTTGAGTTCACCAAATCCATTGCTAAGTTCTTTGACCACTGTGGGACACTGGTCATGGGTGCATATGAGCCTGAAACATCCAGGCTCCATGACAGTCTTGCTAGAGAAAGAAAACTAAAATAGCCAGTTTTAAAACAAAAAAAAAATTTATAATAATGATTGAATAAAACCAGTTTTCAAAAATAACTAGTCCAAAGAACTAATGGATCAGACAAACTTCAATCTTCATTACTCTGAGATCAGAAGAATTTGATAGTACCCAACCATCACTGCTACCCATTCAAAAGAGACCAGAATAGAGGATCCTGAACAGAAAATTAGAAAAATGTTGAACAAATTTATCAAAAAATGACCAAATTTGCTGATCTTAAAATGGTGCGACCCCTGTGGAAAGCAGTATGGCGCTTTCTCAAAAAGTTGCAAATAGAGATACCATTTGACCGAGCAATTCCACTACTGGGAATATACCCTGAAG
>NW_006399781.1:4456837-4458707 GCF_000299155.1 Elephantulus edwardii | reverse complement strand
GAGAGAATAGTGCAACAATGAATGAGTGGAAGCCCAAAATCTCTGTAAATGTTTATGAAAATTAATAAAATATAATTATAGAAAATGGAAAAAAAAATGACCATACTTGCTGATCTAATAGTAACTGGTAGAACCCTCAAGACTAGGGTCCTCAATAACCCTTTGAGCCTAGAACTAACTAAACTTACCCTGGTAGCTCAACTCTCTGAAATGAAAAAAAAAATGCTTATAGAAAGAACACTAACACCAAGGAGGTATTTACTTATAGAAGAACCAGTAAAACAAGATTCAAAGGGCATCATTTACTCAGGGTGAAAGCACAGAAGGCAGGAAGGGATAGAAGGATGAATGAAAGCAGGAATAGCAGGTAGGGGTACTGTTGCTAATGCCATAAACCCAAATATGTGTGACTGGTGATTAACTGAAAAATTAATCACTCTGTAAATGTTCACTCAAAAGACAATTTTAAAAAATAATAAAAGGAAAGAAATGAAACCTAAAACTATGAGTTGTCTTAATGGGCTAACCAAAAATGTTAGGTCCTCAACTAACCCTGAGGAGTCAAGTGGTTGCTGTTGTTAGGAGTTGTCCAGTGAACTCCAAGTCATGCCAGCCCTATAAACGATGGGTCTGAACTTTGCCCTAGCTGGTACCATTATCATCCTCTCTGATATACTTGAGCACTGTGTCCATCCATCATGTTGAGGGTCTTCCTCTCTTTCACCAACTCTCTCCACCTTTCCGAGCATGATGTCCTTTTCCAAGGACGGGATCCTCCTAAAAACATTCCCAAAATAGATGAGATGAAGCTTCACTGTCCTTGCCTCCCTTAGCTACACTTTTTCTCCAAGATGTATATGTTTACTCTTTTGGCAGACTGTGGAATATCCAGTATTCCTCCCCAACAATACAACACAAAAGCATCAATTCTTCTGCCCAACTTGCATATGCATAATAGTTAATTAAAAAGACCGGTCTTGAATCAGATGCACTTTAGTCTTTACACTGACATCATTGCTCCTTAATACCTTAGAAAGGTCCTTGACAGTAGATCTGTCCTATGTAATATATATTTTGATTTCTAGACTGCTGGTGTCATGTGTGTTGATTGTGGTTCCAAACAAGAAGAATTTGTTGACAACTTCAATCTTCTCTCCATATCATGATGTTGTCTACTGGGCCTCGTGGTTAGGATTTTTTTATTCTTGATGTGGAGATGAAATCCAAAGACTGTAGTCTTCGAGCTTCTTGCAACAAGTATTTCAAGTCCTATATGCTTTCAGCAAACTAGGCTGTGTCATCTGCATACCGCAGGTTGTTTTTTCTTTTTTTTATTGCACTTTAGGTGAAAGTTTAGAGAACACATAAGTTTCCAACAGTGAAGGTTGTCGATGAGTATTCCTCCAACATTAATGCCATAGCTTTCTTCATAAAGCCCAATCTCTCAGATGATTTGCTTGGCAAACAGGTTGAATAGATTTGGAGAAAGGATACACCCCGGCCATACAACCTTTCTTTTCTTTTTCTTTTCTGTTCTATTAATTTTAGTGAATGTTTACAGAGATTTTTGGATTTCCATTCATTTGTTACCACCTTTCTTGATTTTAAACCATGCAGTATTCCCTTGCTCTGCTCAGACAACAGCGTCTAGATCTAAGTATGGGTTTTTTGTGAGCACAATTAAGTGTTTTTGGATTCCCATACTTCTCAGTGTCAGCTACAATTTATTAAGATCCACATATACAAGAGGTAACACAACACACGTAGATGAACAGAAAGGGCAACCTAGGTAGAACTGTCTAGCATGGAAATACAAAGGAAGCGGAAGACTTGTAAGCAGACACTAGTAATTGGTACATGGAATGTGAGC
>NW_006399781.1:4441416-4454234 GCF_000299155.1 Elephantulus edwardii | reverse complement strand
TAATCAGGATGGGTGTGTCAGAGGCAATGAGATTGGCACAGGATAGAGCAGGGTTTAGGGCTGTTGTACATAGGGTCGCTATGAGTCGCAAACAACTCGACGGCACATAGCAACAACAACAACAAATTCTGCATCTTCCACATAACTGTGGACTTGATTTACCTGGGCATCCTCATTTAACATTTAAGGAAATAGAGCCCCCAGGTGGTGAAATGACCTGCCCAAGGTCACGTACAACCCAGTTCGTAACAAAAGCAAAGCACAATTACAAAGCATCCTGGCTTTCAATTTAATTCTTCTTTTCACTCTTGACTTTCTTTTCCTTCTTTCTTTTTTTTCCCCCCTAACCATCACAAGGTAATGTGGAATTGGGCTTGGTTTACACAATATCCTATCAACAAATCATTTTAGTCCAAGAACATCTAACAACAAAACTGTCATCTAGGTGAGAAATGAAATTTCAGACAGTGTAACAAAATAACCAGCAATTAAGTGACTGTTTCTCTTCTCAACTGGTTGCTTTGGCATTATATACTCATAGCATCAGAGTTAGAAAAATCAGGTGTGGTATGTGCAAGAGAGAGAGGAAGAGAAACTTTATTTTCAAGGCAAATTAAGTTCCTCAAATCTGTTTTACTAATATAAATAGCTAAATTGGGCATTGAATTTAATTTGTGCTACCAGTAAGACCCAACAATCTATAGGAACTTAAGGAAGCAGATCATGAGAATACTATGAGAACACTATGTCCGTTGTCTCATGGGAAATCGATTCATAGCTGCTCCTCCAGTGACTTTTCCAAGGCAGTGACTGGGGTAATCGGGATGGGTGTGTCAGAGGCAGTGCGATTGGCACAGGATAGAGCAGGGTTTAGGGCTATTGTACATAGGGTCGCTATGAGTTGCAAACGACTCGAAGGCACATAACAACAACAACAACATAAATTGCACAGGATGAGATTGCCCGACAAAGTAGTTGGTGGATTTGAACCGACATGTAGATAGCACCTTTGGGTTCACAGCGCAACGCCCTGAGCTCTAGGCCACCAGAGCTCCCTAGATACATTCTCATGGCCATAAAGGAGGCATAGGAAGGTCTACTGGCCTAATTCTTATGGAGTTGCAGGGCTAATTCAAAAAGAGGCTTCTCTCTGGTGATTTGAGTCTACCAGCTGCTTTGCCGGAGAATGATAGGGCACTCTGTTCTATGCAAGATTTACAACTTTTGGAAAACCCACTGGTGAGTCAAGATAAGAATACTAGTTCCCACATGTCTTCAAGTACTATCATTCTGTGAACAACCAGGAAAAAAAAAATCAAATAAAAAACACTGAATATTTTGATGCTTTTTCAGGAAATTTTTCTAAAGTGTATTCTATCTCAATGGTACCATCCTCGTTTTTTTTTAGTTGCCTCCCCCCCCCATTTATTCTCCTTATAACTGATTGTAGACTATAGAAAAAGTTCAATCTTTTTTTAATATTCCACTGAACTCAAAGAGAGCCAAAGCCTCAGAGTGTATCCCAGGGGAAAAGAGTGCACCTTTTGATTCCGAAAAGATGGACAGTCTGGCGAGGCCGCGTCCTGGCGGCTCTCAAGGACACGATGGGAACTAATGAAACTGCTTGATTTCCGGCCTTCAACAATTAAGTAATCAGCTGCCTTTGGTTACCCCTAACAACTCACACAGACCAGGAGATTACAGAGCAAACAGGCTGCAACAATTCAGGGTCCAGAGCCAACTGGAGTATTGAAATAACACGTATTCCCAGGGCAGGCTCTACCTTCTCAGCTGAAAAAGAAGGAAGTGGAATTATTAAGAAAAATCCAGGACTTGGCAGACGTTTGTTGAGGTGCACTCATTCCCGTAATGAGCACTTGGAAAAACAACCCGGGAGAGCAGCTGTGGTCAGAGGGTTCAGACTTCCCACCCTCCCCAGAGGTCAGGTTGGCTGACGTCTGAAGGCCTTACATTTTTCTCTTAAATAATATTTACTAATGATTCTAATTTCGTTAAGTTTTTGGTTATCTTAGTAGTACTTGTAACAGTTGATCCTGGAAAATGCAAAAATAATAAATAATAATAATAATAAGGAACAAAGAAAGAAACCCATAAAAGGATCCCACCACCCAAAGATATTTTTAATGCACATAACCAAAAGTTTGTTTATATAATTGAGAATAAAATGAAATTTTGTAGTGTGCTTTTATCCATTTGGTATTATAAACTCTAATTTCCCAACAACTCTGTAAAACGTTTGGAAAAATGTCTTAAATGGTTATAAAAATGTCATTATACAGATGATATTGCCTCAAATTATTTTCTTTCTTCCTCAGGATTTAACGTTCAAACATTTTCCAATTTTTTGGAATAATTTTCTATTACAAATATCGTAAAAGTTTGTTAAAAAGATCAGCATAAAATTTTGCCCTCCTGATACGTCCTTTGATATGGAAATATGTATTTAGTGACAATTTTTAATTTCTTGCTGTTGCGATCCATAGTGAAGACTATTTATATAGACTTTTTAAATTTATTCTTGTTCTGTACCATCGAGTCAGAGTCAACTGGCACAGAAGATTGCCCCTCCTTCTCCAGTGGATTCATCTTGTGGATTCATCTGGTAGATTGAATCTGGTGGATTCAAACCACATGTCTTCAGGTTTATGTAGCCTTTGATCTTCTGCAACAAGTGCCTCCTGTGCAATTTACTGCCACTTAAAACCCACTGGAGGGTCAGCTATGGGTCACTTCTACAACACAACAACAGGGAGCTCTGGTGGCCTACTGATAAGAAGCTGTGCTGCAATTCCTCCAAAGGTGTGTGGTTTGAATCTACCACCTGCTCTGCAGAAGAAGAATGGGCAATCTCCTCATATGCAATTTGTTGTTGTTATTGTGTATAGTTGACCCTCCAGTAGATTTTCAGAGGCAGTAAATCACACTGTAGAAGATTGCTCATGTTTAACTTCTCATGTGATTTACTGCCTCTGAAAAAGTATCGGAGGGTCACCTAGGAGTCGACTCCAATTAAATAGCACATAACAGCAAAGACTGGCTACATATTGGTTAAAATATTTGGATGCTAGCCAATGTTATTGATTTAACTACACAATGAAAGATAAGGTAAACTGCTTGATAAAGCTTGTTGTGGTGTTGGAACCAACTCATAGCTGTCTCTAAAAGGTTTTCAGAGGCAGTAAATCCCAAGAAAGGAGACTGTGCCTCTTTCTCCCAAGGAGCAGCTGGTAAACTGCATCGCTTTAGGTTAGCAATGCAACTCCTTACCACTAAGCCACCAGAGTTCTCTTCATTATAGTCTTGGAAATTGTGAAAGGAGGAAATTACTCTATGGGAAAGTGCTACTCTGTCCTAATGGGCTGCTATGAGTCATACTCAATAGCAGTGGGTTTGGGTTTGGGTTTGGTTTTCAAGAACTATGTGACAGGTAATGAGCAAAGACCAGATGAGCTGTGGGAGGATATCAAGTTTATCATCCATGAAGAATGCAAAAGGTCATTACAAAAAGAGAGGGGGAAGAAAAGACTGAGATGGATGTCACAAGAAATTTTGAATATTGCACTAGATCATGAAGAAGCTAAAGCAAATAGAGGAAAGCAGAAAGTTAAAGAGCTGATCAGAATATTTCAAAGGGAAGCTCAGGAAGACAAAGCTAAGTGTTAGAATGAAATGTGCAAAGAGCTAGAATCAGATAATCAAAAGTGCCATTCTCACTCAGCATTTCTAAAGGAATGGAAGAATAAATTCAAGCCTCAAGTTGCAATACTTAAGGATGCTATGGGCAGAATAATAAATGATCCAGGAAGCATTAAAAGACCATGGAAGGAGTACACAGAGTCACTGTACCAAAAAGAATTTGCTGACACAGAAGAATTTCATGAGATTATAAATGATCAATGGTGACCAAATGGCAATGGTGAGGAAAGAGGAAGTTCAACCTGCTCTGGAGTAATTGGCAAAAAACAAGGCCTTACGAACTGAGAGAATACCAGTTGACATGTTTCAACAAACAGATGCTGTGGACATGCTCACTCACCAGATAGTGCCAAGAAATCTAACTGGCCAACTGACTGGAAGAGATATATATTTATTCTCTTTCAAAAAAAAAATGTGACCCAAAATATCAAACAGCATCACTGATACCATGCACAAGCAAAAGCCTGCTGAAAAAGATGCAAAAATGACTGGAAAATATGAAATACAGGTCAGGTTTAGAAGAGGTCATGGCACTGGAGATATTATCACCAATGTCTGATGGTTCTTGGCTGAAAGCACAGAGTATCAGAGGAATGTCCATGTATGTGTCATTTGCTAGACAAAGGCATTTGACTGTGTGGATAACAACAAATTGTGGCTAACCTTGAGAAAAATGGGAATCCCAGAACAATTAATTGTGCTCATGTGAAACCTGTATTTGGATAAGGAAGCAGTTCCCAGAACAGAGCAAGAAAACATTGTAGGGTTTAAAATCAGAAAAGGAATGTATCAGGAATGTGTCCTATCTCTCTCTTTTCAATCTGTATGGAATAGATCATGTGGGATGCTGGACTTTAAAAGGAAGAATGTGATATCAAGATTAGAGGAAGACTAATCAATAACCTGAGTTACACAGATAACACAACCTTGCTTGCCAAAACTGAGAAGGACCAGAAGAATTTCATGTAGATTGAAGCTTAATATCAAGAAGACAGATTTTCACCACTGGACCAATTGGCAGCACCATGATAGATGGAGAAGAGATTGGCTTTGTTAACAATTTCAACTTGCTTGGTTCCACCATCAACACTCTTTGAAAGAACAGTCAGGAAATCAAAAGACAAATTGCTTTGGGAAGTCTGCTGTCAGGGACCTCTCCAAAGTGCTAAAGAGTAATGATATCAGTCTAGGAACTAAGGTGATCCAGGCCATGATCTTCCCAATTACTTGCTATGTATCTGATAGCTAGACAGTAATTGAGGATAACAGAAGAATTGTTGTTGTTGTTGTTATGTGCCATCGAGTCACTTGCGACTCATAGCAACCCTATGTACAACAGCCCTAAACCCTGCTCTATCCTGTGCCAATCGCACTGCCTCTGACACACTCATCCCAATTACCCCAGTCACTGAATCAATCCACCTCATAGAGGGTCTTCCCCTCGTATGCCATCCCTCCAACCTACCAAGCATGATATCCTTCTCCAAGGACCTGTCCCTCCTTACAACATGTCCAAAATATGTCAAATGAAGCCCCAGAATCCTTGCCTCCAAGGAGCATCCTGTTTTAACCCTCTCCAGGATGAATCTGTTTGTTCTCTTGGCAGAAGAAGAATAGATGCCTTGAATTGTGGTGCTAGAGAAAAGTACTGAACATACCATGGGCCACCAAGAGAAAAAAAAAAGGTGTGTGTTGGAGATGGTGAAAACTAGTTCTGCCTTGGAGGCTAGGATTTTGAAGCTCCATCTCATATACTTATGCACATGGCCAGGAGGGACTTGTCCTTGGAGAAGAAGATCATGCTTGGAAGAGGGGGGAAGGACAACACAGGAGAGGAAGACCCCGGGTGAGATGCATTGACAGGATAACTGGGGCAATGGGACTAGATGTGTCAGGATAGGGTAGAGTTCAGAGCTATTGTACATAGCATCAGTATGAGTTGCAGGTAACTCAATAGCAAATAACAGCAACAAAAACTTTTGACCAAAAAGACTATAATTCAGAGTCTTCATTTCTCAAATATATTCATTTCATCATATTTAGGGTAGAAAAGTCAGTTTCTGACGTGATGAAGAAATATCAGGCAAGTAATAGCAAATACCAACCTCCTTACAAGTTGTAAAAACTGCGTACTTGTAGTAACAAGCAGAGGAAATGGAAAGGCTCTGCCTTTCCAATGAGCTTCTATCCCCATATGGAGTAGACATCACTCTGGGAAATGAGCTCCATATGTCCGTGCCACTGATTGACCGGGAGCCAAAACAATGGTTTCCACGCAAAACTAAAACATTACTGGACACAGAGGTAATGCATATAACATTCTACAACTATATAAAAAAATTTTAATATTGGATATTTAAAAATATAATTATATTTTATTCTTGGAACAAAATACTATAAGACATTTATAATAGATTAATGTAATTAACATAATTTGAGAGAAAGAAACCAAACAAAAAAGTGTGCATAGGTGATGTACAGCTATGTTCATAGCAGTGTTATTCATAGTAGCAAGAAAACAGAAACAGTCCAGATGTCCATCAACAAATGAATAGACATTTTCATATATTCACACAATAGAATATTATGTAGCACTAAGGAGTAACAATTTCACAAAATACTATATAACATGGGAGAGTCTAGAAAGCATTATGCCAGTGAACTAACTCAGTCCATAAGGAAAAATATTGCATTAGACCATTACTGTAAAAATAGGATAACTAGTAAGGTGTGCCTAAAAGTCCAATTGGAGAAGCAGAGTAAGGTAGGGAATAATAGCATGGAAATGGGGGGGGGGCGGGGAATCACTGGGAAGGCAGAGCTTGGTGGGCAGAGAATAAGGGTAGAGGAAGTAGGAAAGATCTAATGAAAACTATGAAGTAAAAGTAGGTTTGATCAGCAGTGATTGATTTTATAAAATACAACCTATGTGAATGATCATATGAAACACAACACGAATGAAGGAATGTGTGAAACACAATGTATATGAATTTGTATGCAAACCAATATCAACACAAATTTAATTTTTATGCACATCCATGTTTATTGCACACAATAGCAAGGAGTTGGAAACAACCTAAGTGCCCATCAGCAAACAAATGGATGGAGAAGCTGTGGTGTATTCACACAATGGAATACTATGCTGCATTGAAAAACAAGGAACCCGTACAATGGGTGACCCTGGAGGACATTATGCTGAGTGAAGTATCTCAATCACACAGGGACAAATACTGCATAGTGCCACTGTTGTAAAACAGAACTGACATTGGGGTTCGGGGGAGACTGAGAAAGATGAGTTCAATAATGTATACTGCGTTGAAACAGATGAGGGAGAAAACGGTTTAAAAGGGATATGTGATTAGGTATTTTTGTCATGACGGGAGTCCAGTGAAGGCTGCAGAGTGGAGTGGACCTGGGAGGGGGAGGGATTGTAAAACAATGAAAGAATTTCTCTTTTATTTTTCCAAGAGAGTAGTCTGGGGATGGAGGTGGGGGAGAAAAGTGCAACAATGAATGAATGGAAATCCAAAGTCCCTGTAAATTTTCACTGAAATTAGTAATAATAAAATTTTTTTAAAAAAAATATAATATTTTTTGAAGTGTGCATAGGTGTTTCCATTTATGTAAGTTGCAATATAGGTAATATGGTATGAGAAGTTGCTTTGAAGGAAATAGCAAAAAATAAAGCCCCAGGAATAGATGGTATGCCAATTGACATATTTCAGCTAACAGATGCTGCCCTGGACATGCTCACCAAGTTGTGCCAAGAAATCTGGAGAACAACCACTTGGCCAACTGACTGGAAGAGATCTAGATTTGTTCCCATCCCAAAGAAGGGTCACCCTACAGAGTGTGAAAACTATAGAACAATAGCATTGATTTCACATGCAAGCAAGATTCTACTGAAGATCATCCAACAACTACTGGAACAGCACATCAGCAGAGAACTGCCAGAAGTCCAGGCTGGGTTTAGAAGGAGTCATGGTACTAGGGACATTGTAGCTAATGTTAGATGGATCTTGGCTGAAAGCAGGGAATACCAGAGGAATGTCTATCTCTGTTTCATTGACTGTGCAACGGCATTTGACTGTGTAAGAAACTGTGGCTGATTCAAAGAAGAATGGGTATCCCAGAACACTTGATCGTGCTAACGAGAAACCTATACTTGGACCAAGAGGCAGTCATCAGATCAGAGCAAGGAAACACTGCAGGGTTCAAAATTGGGAAGGGCATACGCCAGGGATGTGTCCTGTCTCCACTTTTTCAACCTATATGCAGAACAGATTATCCGGGAGGCTGGGCTCTATGAGGAGAAATGTGGGATCAAGATTGATGGAAGATCTATCAACAATCTGCGTTATGCAGATGACACAACCCTCCTTGCTGAAACTGAGGAGGACCTGAAGCACTTGCTGCAGAGGGTCAAGGACTGCAGCTTTCAATATGGATTGAGGCTCAATGTCAAGAAGACAAAGGTTCTCACCACTGGGCCAACTGGCAGCATCAGGATGGTTGGTGAAGAAATTGAGATTGTTGACAGCTTTAGTTTGCTTGGCTCCACAGTCAACTCTCTTGACAACAGCGGCCAGGAAATCAGAAAACATATTGCGATGGGAAAGTCTGCTGTTAGGGACCTCTCCAAAGTTCTGAAGAGCAATGGTGTCTCTCTGGAGACTAAGGTGTGTCTCATACAGGCCACGGTCTTTGCAATCACTTGTTATGTGTCAGAGAGTTGAACAATGACTAGGGAAGATAGAAGGAGAATTGATGCCTTTGAGCTGTGGTGCTGGAGAAGAGTATTGAATGTACCATGAACTGCTAAGAAAACAAATAGGTTCATCCTGGAGAGGGTAAACTGGGTGGCTCCTTGGAGGCAAGGATTCTAAGGCTTCGTCTGACACACTTGATGTTGTAAGGAGGGACCAGTCCTTGGAGAGGGACATCATGCTTGGGAGGGTGGAGGGTGGCGCAGGAGGGGAAGGCCTTCTATGAGGTGGGTTGATTTAGTGACTGGGTAATTGGGATGGGTGTATTAGAGACAATGTGATTGGCACAGGACAGAGCAGTGTTTAGGACTGTTTTACATAGGGTCACTATGAGTCGCAAGAGACTTGACGGCACATAACAGCAACAATAGTTACACAAACACATAGACACACATAATGCCATCAAGTTATTTCCAACTCATAGCTGATTCTCCACTGGATTTCTAATCACATTAGAGGAGACTACCTGTGAATTAAAATAGCTTCAGAGATTCAGTCTTTGTTTAGTAACACAACTTGCCATTCCCACTACACCACTATATCTATATGTTGCTTTTGTTAGGTGCCATTGAGTTGAAACCAACCCCTAGCTAACCCTCCAGCAGGTTCTCAGAGACAGTGAATAACATGGGAGAAGACCACTTATCCTTCTCCTGCAGAGAATATAGTAGATTCAAACCACATGCTTTTAGGATTGTATCACAACTTCTTGCACTAGACCTTATCTATCTGGTTAGTTATCTAAATAGCTAGATATAGCTATAAGCAGTTTTCAAAGGCAGTAAATCACATGAGGGATTACTCATCTTTCTTCCAAGGAGCCATATGTGTATTCCAACCGAGTACGTTTGCGTTACCAGCACAGTTCCTTGCCACTAAGCCACCAAATACTTCACATGAGTGAAACCTATATCTAGACCAAGAGGAAATTATGCAAACAGAACAAGGAGCACTGTTGTTGTTGTTGTCAGGTGCTGCTGAGTACAACTCATAGTGACCCCATAAAGAATATTTCTGAACCTTGTCCTGTCCTATACCAACCTCACAATCTCTAACACATGGGATCCCAGTGCTTCAGGCAATGTGTCAAGCTACCTGGTTGAGGGTCTTCCTCTCCTTCATCATCCCTTCACTGTTCCAAGTATGACGTCCTTCGCTGAGGAATTGCCTTTTCTAGCAACATGCCCAAAATATGTGAGATGAAGCTTCACCATCCTTGCCTCCAAGGAGCACTCTGTCTTGCCCTTCTCCAAGACATATCTTTCTGTTCATTTGGCAGACCACGGGATAGTCAATAATCTCCTCCAATACCATAACTCAAAATCATCGCTTTTTCTTCTATAATTCTTATTCATTGGCCAGGTCTCAGATGCATGGCAAGTAATTGAGTAGACTAATCAGGTGCACCTTGGTTCTCAAATTACATAAATGAGGAAAGGTGTATCAGAATTGTTTCCTTTTTCCATACCTATTTCATCTGTATGCTGAGCAAATTATTTGAGAATTTGCACTAAATGAAGAAGAATGTGGCAACAGAATTGGAAGAAGACTCATCAATAACCTTTGTTATGCAGGTAACACAACCTTGCTTGCTGAAAGTAGGGAGAATCTGAAGCATTTGCTGCAGTAGTTTATGCATTGCAGCCTTTGGTGTGGGTTGCATCTTGATGTCAAGAAAACAAAAATTCTTGCTACTGGACTGATATGTAACATCATGACAGATGGAGAAAAGATTGACATTGTCAATGGGTTTATCTTGCTTGGATCCATACTCAATACACAGTGGCAGCAGTCAGGAGATCAGGTGGCATATTGCACTGGAAAAGTCAGCAGTCAGGGACCTCTCCAAATTACTGAGGAGCAAGGACCTTAAGTCTGAGGACTGGGATGTGCCTGACTCAGGCCGTGATCTTTTTAGTCAGTTTGTGTGCATCTGAGAGCTGCACTGTGACTAAGGATGGCAGAAGAATTGATGGCTTTGAATTGTGGTGGTGGAGAAGAGTGGTGAAGTTCCATGGACTGATAAAAGAACACAATGGGGAGGGGGGAATCAGTAATTTACTCTTCACAAATATCTGTTTTTTAATAGAGATTTTAATAAAAGATTATAGAGAACTTGGATTTCCATTCATTCATTGTTGCACATTTTCCTCCTGGCCCACTCCTCCCCCACCATTTGCTTTTCTTTGAAAAGAAAAAATGAATTTTTTCATTTTTATGCAATTCCCCCAGTCTACTTTACTATACAGCTCTTAAATCCCTTTCAAACAGTTTGCTCTCTCTCATTTGTTTCAATGCAGTGTGCATTATTTATCCCCTCTTTTCTTAGTTTTCCCCCAAACCCCACATCAGTCTTCTTTTATAACAGGGACAATATGCCACATTTATCCTTTTGTGACTGAGATATTTCACCCAGCCTAATGTCCTCCAGGGTCACACATTTTGTATATTTCATGAGTTCCTTGTTTTTCAATGCAACATAGCATTCCATTGTGTGAATATACCACAGCTTCTCTATCCATTCATTTATTGATGGGCACTTGGGTTGTTTCCAACTCTTTGCTATTGTGAACAAAGTAGCAATAAACATAGCTGTGCATATATCTGCTTGAGTGGCAGTTCTAATTTCTTTAAGGTATATTCCCAGTAGTGGAACTGCTTTGTCAAATGGTATTTCTACTCCCAACTTTTTGAGAAAGAGCCCTACAGCCTTCTATAGTAGTTGTACCATTTTACACTCGCCCCCAACAGTGAATAAAGGTTCTTGTTTCTCCACAACTCCGCCAGCATTTGTTGTTTGCTGCTCTGTTGAATTCTGCTATTGTTACTGGAGTGAGATGATATCTCATAGTTGTTTTGTCAAATACCATTCATAAGAGACACAAACAGTGACTAAACACATGGACCATAAGAGACACAAACAGTGACTAAACACATGGACCTTACCTGATGGCCTACACAGCAAGCAATCAGATTGATTACATGTTGTTACTTATTGTTATGTGCCTTCATTGGATTGAGACTCATAGCGACCCTATGCACAACAGCCCTAAACTCTGCTCTGTCCTGTGCCAATCACACTGTCTTCGACACACCCATCCCGATTACCCCAGTCACTGAATCAATCCACCTCATAGAGGGCATTCCCCTCCTGCGCTGTCCCTCCACCCTCCCAAGCATGATGTCCCTCTCCAACGACCGGTCCCTCCTTACAACATGTCCAAAATATGTTAGACAAAGCCTCAGAATTCTTGCCTCCAGGGAGCCGCCTGGTTTAACCTTTCCAGGATGAATCTGTTTTCCTAGCAGTCCCTGGTACCCTCAATACTCTTCTCCAGCACCATAGCTCAAAGGCATCAATTCTCCTTCTATCATCTTTAGTTGCTGTCCAACTCTGCTGCATTACATACGTGGGAGAAATCACTGGAGATATGCTCAATATCAGCTATCAAAACTAGGCCAGGGGCTGATTGTAGATCAGATCATCAACTATTCATGGGCAAGTTCACACTAAAGATAAAAAAAATCTAGTAAAATCCACACAAGAACCAAAATTTGACCTTGAGTGAGTCTATCCTTCCTGAATTTAAAGGCCTTCTCTGGAAGAGGTTTGAGGCCTTGAATACTAATGAGTAAAGACTAGATGAACTATGGGAGGATATAAAGAATACCATCCATTATAAAGACAAAGGAAGATGAAGGAAAGACCAAAATGGATGTCAGAAGAGACTCTGAATATTAAGATTATAGATATTAGAAATTATACAGCTATAGAGAAGGGATTACAACCCTAAAACACACCTTCCTCATTTTACACTATGAAATGTTTCCATTTCATTGATCGGTTCACACAACTGGGTTTTTTGTTGGTTTGTTTTTAGATTTTTTGGTTTGGTTGGTTGGTTGGTTGGGTTTGTCTTTTTTTTGTGTGTGGCACCAATGGTCTTTTTGGTGGCCACAGAGAGAGAGGGGAACAGGACAGCTCCTGCTTCCAAGGGGCATTCTGAGTCTTGGACTGTGAACACCTAGAAACGAGAACTGCTTTTTGGTTATGGACGCGTTTTGCCTGAGTACAGATCAGAAGAATGGTGCGGGGAAGGACTTCGATCTATTATGCATCCTGTTACTAGGAGTTAAAGTTAACTTGACAGCACCTAGAAAGAACAGCAACAGTCCCATTTTCGTTTCTTTCTTTTGCTTACTTTGTAAGAGATTATGTAATTTCTCTTCTTCTCCTAGTTTTTTGATGTTGTTGTTGTTATGTGCCGTCGAGTGGTTTGCGACTCATAGCGACCCTGTGCACAACAGCCCTAAACCCTGCTCTATCCTGCGCCA
>NW_006399781.1:4436335-4439391 GCF_000299155.1 Elephantulus edwardii | reverse complement strand
GTAGGAAACACATAGACTATTATGGAGATTGATTTTGGAATTCAGATGCACTCTTATTGATTGTGCTTGGCTGTACATGTACATATCCTTCAAGATGTACCATGGGGGTGTTGCAACCTAGTCCACGTGCTTCTAAAGAATAAAAACAAATGGGAAATTTAAAAACAAGAATCAGGTTTAATCCCAACCACACAAACAATTATATTAAGTATAAATGGTTGAAACATTACAAATAAAAAACAGATTGTCATACTGAATTGGAAAGTGAGACTCCATACATGCTGCCAAAAAATAGATAACTTTAAAAAAAATACAAAGGATATGTATGTTAAAATTTTTAAAATTGAAAAATCTTAATGTGGACATTTTGTATTATGGTTTCAAGGGGTATTTCAGTTAACTGGCGTAATAACATATTTCTATTCAAGATTAATTCAGAAGAGGCCCTGGAACAAAGGATATTATTGCTGATATCACATGGATCCTTAAAAGTAGGAAATACTAGAAAGATGTTTAATTGGGTATTATTGATTAGACAAAGGCTTTTGACTATATGATGCATAATAAATTATGGATGGATAACATAGAGAAGAATGGGAATCTCACAGTACTTAATTGTGCTTGTAAGAAAACCTGTACATAGGCCAAGAAGCAGTCATTCAAACAGGCCAAGGGAATGTTGCATGGTTTAAAATCAGGAAATGTGTGCATCAGGGCTGTATCCTTTCTTCATACTTATTCAATCTGTATGATGAGTAGATAATCAAAAAATCTGAACTAAATAAGAAGAATGTGACATCAGGATCAGAGGAAGGCTCATCGACAAACTGTGTTACACAAAGGACACAACCTTGCTTGCTAAAAGTGAAGACTACCAAAGGCTCTGGCCCTCATTATGGATTACACTTCAACATTAATAACACAAAACCCCTCACAACTACACCAATACATCTGTTAGATGGAAGGGATAAAATTGAAGTGAATTATTACATTTTTATTTGGATCGACAATCAACATCCGTGGTATCACCATTCAAGAAGTCAAAGGACATTTTACATTGGGAAAATCTGCAGTCAAAGACTTTCTCAAAGTGCCAGAGAGCAAGGATGTCATTTTAAAGACTGAGCTGCACCTGACCCAAATCATTATTAACAATTGCTTCACAAGCATGTGAAAGCTGGATAATGAATAAAAAAGACTAAAGAAGAATTGTAATGCTGAGAAAGAGTTCTGAATATCCCATGGACTTCCTAAAGCAAAAGTAAATTCATGTTGAAAGAATATACTTCAGTCATATTATCAGGAGGTCCTTAGATTAAGATAAAATGCTTGTAAAAGTTAGAGGGTCAGCAGAGGAGAGGCAAGATCTTCCATAAGATGGATTGACAGAATGACCTCACCAATAACCTTAAGCATAGTAGACATTCTAAGTTTGGCACAGGTTCAGGCACAGTTTGATCTGGTATTTGCTATCAATTAGATTTCACTGCACGGAACCTAACAAAATGGTTCACATACTCTACTGAACCATGGAATTCCACATTAATTTATTTTAACTCACCTCCAGAACTATTTATGTAAAACATTTCTCCCTAAAAAGCCCGGGTAGGGAGTTCTGGTGGCCTAGTGCCAATCCAAAGGCAGGTGATTGGAATCTATCAGCCGCTCCTCGAGAGAAAGATAAGCAATCTCCTCCTGTGCAATTTACAGCCTCTGAAAACCCACTGGAGGGAAAACTATGAGTCTGTTCCTAGTGGAAGCAGTGGTTAACTCCTTGCCTACTAACTGAAAAGTGGACAGTTTGAAGCCACCATCTGCTCCATGGTCGAAAAGACCTGAAAATTTGCTCCTGTGAAGATTACAATCTAGAAAACACTCTGAGGAAGTTCTATTCTGTCATATTGAAACACTATGAATTAGAATCCACTCAACACAACCCAACAACAATATCTCCCCTGTCCGATTCAGTCCGCATTTGCATATGATATCTCGGCAACAGCATGGCACCTGCATATGATATCCCGGCAACAGCATGGCACCGGGACAGCAAACACCCCCTTGAAGGTACAAAGATTATAGATCTGAACCACAGGGGAAATTACTTTTGAAACAAAAATTCCTGCCACATTAAAATCTGGTATCAACTCTTAGGAAAATATTAGTTAAAGATAACGGTAGCAGGGAGGAGTAAATGAAAATTATATTGAAATTAGGAAGCTAAAGTATCACCCTCACATTTCTATAATTCCCAGATGAAATGTCCTGCAAAGTATTTGTATCTGGTCAGTAAACTCTGCAGACTAAAACAGGAATGCCAAGGAATCCGGGTAACAAATTCACATGAGATTTCCGAGAGAAAGAAAAAAAGGCTCACAAGTGCTAATCTAACTTCAAACTGACAAAACAAAGACAAATTAATATTGGCTCTCTTGAAAGTCTGGAATTCTGAGTAAGCTGTAGTGCTTGAAAAATAGGTAAATAGTCCCCTTTTCTGGTCATTATCTTCTGAAGTGCACCAGACATTAAATAAACAGTCATATTATGTTCAAAATGCTTCTAAGATGAAAAAGACTGTCAGCCAAGCATTTACAGAAAGTAACAGCAGAAGAAAAGACAGCATTTGAGAGGTAAGACATCCAGAAAATAGGATCGTTTACAAGTTTTTTAGAACTGACAGTTTCTGAAGGAGACAGCATTCTTGCCACTTTTTTTTAAAGTAAATTATTATTGTTTATTTGTTTGTTTGGTTGGTTGGTTTTATGCCATAAAAGCTGGAGCACATTTTTTTAAATTATTATTAAATTTTATTAGTTTTAATGAACATTTACTGAGATTTTGGGTTTTCATTCATTCATTGTTGCATTGTTTTCTCTACCCTCCTCCCCAGTTCGTTCTTCTTCTCCCCCCCTCCCGAATGTCTGTTTTAATTGTCCAATTGCCACGTGCTTGTCAAAGCCAGTTCTGATTAATCTCCTTTGTCAGTGTGTCCTTTGTCATTCCCTATCACTCCTCCCTGAGAGAGACTTCACCCTGATTCATAAGGAAAAGGGGATGGC
>NW_006399781.1:4431436-4435593 GCF_000299155.1 Elephantulus edwardii | reverse complement strand
CAGGAGAAAATGAATATACTTACCAGTAATGTTAATGCTCACCCACAGCTCTTCTGGGAGTATCTAAATCGTTGAAGCGTGGAACACATTTTAAAGAAGTCTGTCTCATTGCCTGGTTGACAGGGTGAAGAAACTGAAACCCTGAGGTCCTAGGATTTCTCAAGGTCAAAAGCAGGGCCAAGCCAGCCTCCTGTCCTAGAACTCCTGCTGTGTTCCAGAGCACAGTAAGCAGACTGCCATCTCCAGAAAATCCTGAAACCCAAACTCTTTACCATCAAGTTAGAACTGACTTATAGCTGATCCTCCAGAGGTTTTCAGAAGCTATAAATTATAGGGGAGGAGATTGCCTGTGTTTCTCCCATAGAGCTGCTGATGGATTAGAACTGCCAGAGAGGTACTGCATTTGGGGGACTAGAGAAACCCCCAACAGGCTAGGTCACCGGAGCCCCCTAAAAAGATTCATAGAAAACTCAGGTGCCTTTTATGCATTTACTTTGCCTGAATCTAGAAGCTGCACTGCAATGAAAAGGCTGAGGTCACCAGCTGCTCCGAGAAAGATGGGGAATCACCTGTGGGATTAACTGCCTCAGAAAACCTGCCAGAGGGTCAGCTGTGGGTAGGTTCCAGCTCTACAGCACACATCAACAACTTCTATCTAAATGCATACAATAATATCATAAAGAGAAAGTGAAAATTATTTAATTAATTAAATGTTTACATAAAGGTACAGTGTCATACTACTGTTAGGATTGATATAATGTCATCGTTATTGAAAAATTTGAAGATATTTTTGAGGAAAATATCATTTAACATTTTAGTAGGTTTTTGTATGATTTCTCAAATAAATTGTATTAATAGAATTTTAATAGCATTTTCTTTCATCATTCATGATTGTATTTATTTCATTTTTTTAATTTTCTCTTTGAATAAAAATTTACAAATAATCTTAATTTCTTATTCAATACATTCATGTACATTTTGGTTTTTGTTGTTTTTTTTTCATTTTGTTTTATAACACTAATTATACTTTAGTTAAATGTATATTGTATTGTATATTATTGTAAGTTGTCTTCCCTCCATGCAACATAGCTGGTTTTTTTCAGCCCTCTCTCTCTCTCTCTCCCCATCCTATTAACCAATCCTGTTAATCAATAAGAATGATTTATTCTATGTGCAAACTTTTCCTTTGTTGTTGCTAGGGGCTTCCAAGTCCACTAGGACTCATGGTCACACTATGAACAACAGATAGAAACCTTGCCCTGTCCAGCACCATCTTTACTTCCTCTGCCAAGCTCAAATAGGCTGTTTCAGTCATTGTGTCAGGACACCTCACTGAGAGTCTTCTTCTCTTAAACAACCCTCTCCTTTTCCAAGCTCAATGTCCTTTTCCAAGGACTGGCATCTCCTGACAATATGCTAGTATGTAAGAAGAAGCTTCAACTTCTCTGCTTCTAATAAACATGCTGGTTGCATTTCTTTCAGGATAGATTTGTTTGTTCTTTTGCAGTCCAAGGGATATTTAATACTCTCCATCAACACTAAAACTCAAAAACATTAATTCTTCTTCAGTCTTCCTTGTATTTTGTTCACCTTTCAAATACATACAAAGTAATTTAAAATACTATGACTTAAAATATATATATATACACACACACACACGCACACACACTGGCTTAAATCAGACACCTTTAAAATGACATCCTCGCTCTCTAACTATGGACCATAAATATGCTTTCAATAGTAGGGCTGATTGTGGATCCGATGAAAATAGCCTTTTACATAATTATTCCTTTGTGCCTGACTTATGACACTTAGTATAATTTGTTCTAGATTCATCCATTTTGTGCACATCAACACAAACTCCACTTCAAAATTACAGGGTTTTTTAATAGATGTGTGTGTGTGTGTGTGTGTGTGTGTGTGCACGCGCGTGTGCCACCATTTCATCAGATCCAACTGGCACAGAATGAGATTTCTCCTCTTTCCCCAGTTAAGCATCTGGTGGATTCGAGCCCCATACCTTCGGGATTGCAGCATAGCTTCTTGCCACTAGGCTACCAAAGCTCCCTTATAAATTTTTTAAGGCTGCATAATAATCTACTGTGTTAATGTGCCATAGTATTTTTAACCATTCATCTGTTGATAAATAATTGGGTTATTGCTATCTCTTAGCTATTAGAAGTAGTGCTTCAACAAACATGGATATATCACAGCTCTTATTTCTTTAGGTAAACACCCAGTGTTGGAGTTGCTGGATCAAATGGTATTTCTATTGTCAGCTTTCTAAGGAAGTGGTTGTACCATTTTACATTCCCACCAGCCATGTATGAGAGTCTAATATCTCCACATCCTCAGCAACATTTGTTATTTGCGGTTTTATTGAAGTTTGCTATTTATAACTAGATTATATAGATCATCTGTTTTGATTTGCTTCTCTCTAATATCACAACCAAGCAAAATCTTGCTGAAGATTATCCAAAAATGACCAGAACCATACATCAACAGAGAACTACAAGAGAAGTACAGGGTTTAGAAGAGGCCATGGCGTTATGAACATCGTTGATAATGTCAGATGGATCTTGGCTGAAAGCAGAGAATACCAGAAGGATGTCTATCTGTGTTTCATTGAGTACACAAAGGCATTTGGCTGTATGGATCACAACAAATTGTGGCTAACCTTGAGAAAAATGAGAATTCCAGAATACCTGATTGTGTTCATGTGAAACCTAAACTTTGACTTGAAGGCAGTCATCAGAAGAGAGCAGGAAACACAGCATGGTTCAAAATCAGGAAAGCAGTGCAGTGATGCATTCTGTCTTCATATCTTTTTAATCTATATGTTGAACATATCATCTGGGAGGCTGGTTTTTATGAGGAGGAATATGGCATCTAAATTGAAGGAAGACTCATCAACAACTTGAATTATACATATTGTACAATCTTGTTCACTAAAACTGAGGAGAACCTGAAGCATCTGCTACAGACAGTCAAGGACTGTAGTTTTAATATAGATTGAAACTTAACACCAAGAAAATGAAGATTCTCACCACTGTGCCAATTGGCAGCACCATCATAGATGATGAGGAGATTAAGATTGTCAACAATTTCAGCTTGCTTGGGTCCACAATTAACACTCTTGGAATCAGCAGCCAGGAAATCAAAAGATGAATTCACTTAGGAAAATCTGCTGTCAGGGACCTCTCCAGAGTGCTGTTGTGCAAAGATGTCAATCTAGAGACTAAGGTGTGCCTGATCAAGACCGTAGTCTTAGCAATTACTTATGCATCAGAGAGCTGGACAATGAGTAAGGATGACAGAAGAAGAATTGATGTCCCTGAACATTCCATGGACTGTCAGGAGAACAAACAGATCTGTTCTGGGGAGGGTGAAGCCAACTTGCTCTCAGGAGGCAAAGATTCTGAAGCTCCTTTTACATACTTTGAGAAGTTACCAAGAGGGGCCAGTCCTTGGAGAAGGACAATCATGTTTGAGATGGTGAAGGTATAATGCGAAAGAGGAAGAACCTGGATGAGATGGCTTGAGACAGTGACTAGGGTAATAGGGGCAGGTATGTTGGAGAAAGTGAGACAGGCTCGCTCAGCATAGAGCAGGATTCAGAGCTATTGTGCATAGTGTTTCTATGAGTTGGAGTCAACTTGCTGGCAAATGATAACAATAGCTATTGATTTTGAGCACTTTTTCATGAGATTGTTGACCATATGAATGTGTTTGATGAAATGCTTCTTCATGTCCTTCGCCCATTTTGTAATGGGTTCTTTTTTATTTATTTATTTATTTTCCTCATTGAAGCATTGGCATTATCTATAAATTTTAGAGATAAGTCCTTGGAGGGCTTTTCAAAACATAAAGATTATAAGTACTGTGTGACCAAAGATTAGACCTTTTATTGTTGGTTGTTGTTGTTCTGTACAGTCAAGTTGGAACTGACCCATAACTGACCCTCCTGCAGGTTCTCAGAGGCAGTTAGTCACACAGAAGGAGGTTGCCCACCCTTCTCCCATGGAGCAGCTAGGCTGGTGGCCTTGAACTGTGCGGCTTCAGGATTGCAGCGCAGCTTCTTGCCACTAGGCCACCAGAGCTACACCTTATATTAGAGGGGGGAAATCTTAAAAGAAAGAAAGAAAGAAAGAAAGAAA
>NW_006399781.1:4408831-4431300 GCF_000299155.1 Elephantulus edwardii | reverse complement strand
AAGAAAGAAAGAAAGAAAGAAAGAAAGAAAGAAGTACTTTGTGTACTTTATTATATAATAACATTAATCAATGCTAAATTTCCTGAATCTGGTAACTGTACTGTGGCTATGTAAGAAAGTCCTTGCCAGAGATAAATGCTGATTGCAATGCAACCATTCTCACCTAACTTTTTTGAAATAAAAATATTGTCTTCTAAAGCTCTGGTTTAGTCCTCCTAGTTTTTTAGTTACTATTTTCAGCTTGATCTCATAAAGATAGTTCTTAAAAAAAAAAGTCATAATGCTCAAAGTAGTCCTTTATTTTACTATTTAAGCTAACTTACTGCTCCATTTTAAGGACATCTGATGGCATTTTCCGTAGGGTGTTACACCGCTAACCTAGATTTGGAATCTACCAGGGGCTCTGTGAGAAAAAGATGGGTAGTCTCTTCCCTTCAGAATTCACAGTCCCAGAAACCCAGTGTAGGATCACTAGGAATGAGAATAGACTTGATTGTGGGGCATTTGTTTGCTTTTTTATGGTAGTTTTTCCTTTAGTTTTTTGAGGACCCATCACATGCTACTTGTGCACTTTTTCACCTCAAGGGGCTGTTGTTCTTGTTAGATGTCATCATGCACCACTCATAGCAACCTTATGAACAACAGAACCAAATCCTGTCCTATCCTATGCCATCCTCCTCATCTGTGCTACACTGGAGCCCATTGCAGTAGTCATGGTATCAATCCGTCTCATTGTGAGGGTCTTCCTCTTTTTCACTGACTTTCCACTTTTCCAAGCACAGCATCTTTCCAAGGAATAGCCTCTCCAAGAAACATGTTCAAAGTATGAAAGATGAAACTTTGCCATCCTTACCTCCAGGGAGAACTCTGGTTGCACATTTTCCAAGATACATCTGTTCGTTCATCTGAAAGTCCATGGTATGTTCAGTACTCTTCTCTAATACCACAAATCCGAAACATCAATTCTTCTGTCATCTTTATTCATTAGATCATAGCAAGACACAAAGCAAGTGATTGAAAAGATCATGACCTGAATCAAGACACATCTTAATTTTAAAATTGGTATCACTGTTCTTCAGTGTTGTAGAGAGGTCTCTGACAGTGGATCTCCTGGCTTCTGGTATCAAAAATGTTCATTGTGGTTCCAAGTAAAGTAAACTTGACTCTTTCAATCTTTTCTCCATTTATCATGATTTTGTCCACTGATCCAATGGCAAGTACCTTTGCTTTCTTGGTGTTGAGATGTAATCTATTTTGAAGCCTGTGAAGGTCCCATTGCCCCTGATCCTTACCAACATGTTATTTTCTGTTTGGTTTTGTTGTTGTTCTTTGAGCTTAGCTATACTAATGAGAATGTAATGATTTTCCATTGTATCTTTGACTTATAGAAAGTGATGCTACCAAACCAAAGGTGGGTGATTTTGATCTGCAGCCCTCAAGCCTGGTTTTAATTGTTTTTAGTCAAACATTCTTCTAAGTGGTATAGTACTGGTGTGTCCATTTGCCATACAGAGGTAACTCATGGTTGCTGTGAAGCTGAACACTGTGACACTGATGTGTTAAATGTGATAATGGTTACCCACAGGGGAGGGTGTTTGGTGGAACTCCCTGATTAAAACAAGCTTGGAAGCAGGAGTGGCATCCACTTTCAAAACAGCTTGCCTCCAGAAACCCTATGAACGTGGAGAGAGGATGAAAGTTATATAAGTGTTCAGGTCTTTGGTTCATATATCACTCTGATGACTAATGGTGCTAAGTACCTTTTCATGACTTTGATGACCATGCGAATGTCTTCTTTGTTGAAAAATCTGTTCAAGTACTTTGTCCATTTTATGATTGGTTTATTTGTTGTTTTGCTACTAAATTGTTGAAGTTTTATACATATATAGATTGTGATATTCTTGCTGGATATATGATTTCTGAAGATATTCTCCTAGTCTTTTAGCTTTTTAAATAATCTTCTTAATGAACAGAGTTTTACATTTTTATGAAGTTCCATTTACTTTTTTTTTATGTTTGGGCTTTTGTTATTATATTAAATAATCCATGTTGAAAGCTATAGCTGACAGTATTGCACTTCTTGTTCTGAGAATTTTAGAGTTATAGTTTGTACATTTAAGAGGTCCTTAATCCTATTTATGTGTAGGATGTGAGGCATGGATGCTGTTTCCTTTCCCCCCGCCCCCCCATGTGGAATTTTCTCAGCACCATTTATTGAAGAGATTCTTCTTTCCCCATTGAATGGATTTAGTGCCTTTATTAAAAATCATTTGACATAATAGATGCATGGGTTTATTTTTTAATTTCCAATTATATTATACTTGTCTATATGTCTTTTGTTACACCAATACCAGGTTATTTTTATTACTGTCATTGCATGTTTGTTGTTTGTTGTTTGATGCCGTCGAGTCGTAAATAACTCATAGCGACCCTATGAACGAACAGCCTAAGCACTGTTCGTACATAGAGTTTCCGGAGGCAAGCCATTTCGGAAGTGGATGCTGCTCCTGCTTCCAGGCTTGATTTAGTCGGGAAGCTCCAGCCAACACTGTCCACCATGGGTACCCATTACCACGATTGGCACATCACTGTCACAGTCTTCAGCATCACAGCAACCACGAGTTACCTCTGTACAGCAACGCACAGACCAGAACACCAACAAACATGCAATGACAGTAATCAAAATAACCTGGTACTGGTGTAACAATAGACATATAGACAAGTATAATAGAATTGGAAATTCAAAAATATAGACCACCTAGAAGAATTGCATAGTGAGTTTTAAAATCAGAAAATATGAATCCTTCTATTTGATTTTCTTTATTTTTTTTCTTTTAAACACAGTTCTAGCTACTGTGAGCTTCTTGCATTTTCGTAAGAGGATTGTTTTTCTTATTCTTATCAGAATTACATTAGAAATTGCATTTAAATTGTTCAATATACATATATATTACTGTTCTTATGTGCCTTCCAGTCTGAACCAACTCAATGCTGACCATCTACATGGTCCAGAGACTGTATTCAGATTGCCCATCTTTCTTCTACTGAGCAGTTGGTGGTTTCAAACCATATATATGCCTTTGGGTTGGCAGTGCACCCCTTTACCCACTAGACCAACAGAGCTCCACGTGCATGTATTTAAGAGAAAGAAATAAAATGAAGTTGGCAAAATGTTAGTAATTTGTGAAAAAGGGAGAAGAATAAATGTATAGGAATTCTCTGTAGAATTCTTACAACTCTTATGCTGAAGTTATCTTAAAAAATAAGTATTTTGATAAGTTTTAATTGAATATTCCAATTTGCTAGGAAAAAGGACTTCCATTATACCATGGTGACTGACTAAGCCTACACCAAAGGAAAGGGTGACAAAACACCTAGTTAACAGCAGTCAAGATAACAAGAGACTTGTTGCATTGGGCAACGCTACTGTCCAGGACCTCTGTGAAGTGATCAAGAGCAAGGATGTCAGTTTAAAGACTTAGGTGCACTAAGCCATGCTATGGTGTTTCCCATTGCTCCACAAGCTGTGAAAGCTGGTCAATGACTAAGGAAAACTGCAGAATTTATGCCTTTGAACTATGGTAGTGACAAAGACTCTTGGAGATGCCTTAGATTGCCAAAAGAACTGACAGATTTGTTTTTAGGGAACTATATCGTGTTGGGCATGTTGTCAGGAGGCAGACATCCCTTGTAGGGGAACATCATGTTTGGAAATGTGGCACCTTTGATAAAGGAGATGAAGACTCAATGAGATAGATTGACACAGTGACTGCAATGATAGGTTTGAGCATGGAGTGTGTGGAATGCAATGATGGTGCAAGATAGGGCAAGTTTCTGATCTGCTGTTCGTAGAATCTCTTTGAGTTATAGTTGACTTGAAGCCACCTAATAACAATAGCACAGTTTAAGACACAGCAGTCTCTACCAGTTCAAATGCAGTAAAGCCCACCATTACCACCAAAATCAAAAGAAACAGTAAAATCAAACTAAACCCACGGACATTGAGTTCTTTCTTTTTTTTTTTTTTTTGTCTTACATAGTCTTTAATGTTTTGCTTTCTTAACTCAAAGAGAAAAAAAAAACACAAACCCACATTCAACTGAAGACAAAATTGTGCAGTTTCTTCATCTACAAGGTTGTTGTACCCTTCAGTGTCACCAGCAACTTACAGATCCTAGGAAGTTGCAGGACTAGGGGGGTATTTTGTTCTGGTGTACACAGAGTCAGAATATCTCACATACTAGCACCAATCTTCTTTCCATCTATCATAATTCTGTCTATTTGCCTGATAGTGAGAATCTTTGTTTTCTTGATGTTGAGATGCAATCCATATTGAAGGCTGCAGTGCTTAATCTTCTGCAGCAAACATTGCAAGTCCATTGAGTTCTTTCAACTCATAGAGACTGTTTAAAATAGCTGCATCCAATGTCATCATCTTTAAGGACAAATTAATTGTCTCTGATTTAAAGAGTAGCTGAATACTTTAATCACTACAACACCAGAACTTCTGGGAAACAGCAAAGACAGAGCTCAATGTGTATGAAAAGATCAGAGAAGGAGAGGAAAACCACACTCCCACACAAGATAGATTGACTCCATGATTCTAACAATAGGCTAGCCCATCAGAGAGCTTGAGGATGCTGCAGAATAGGACATGGTTATTCATAGAGTCACTGTAAATCATTGTCAAGAACAAAAAGGGTAAGGGAGGAAATACTATCTAAATGCAACTGGGAGCACAGGTGGGAGTGAGGAGGTCAAAGGTGGACCTCCTCTGGTGGACATTCTGATTCAGAAAGAACAAAGATAAAAAAGGCTGTGGGAACAGATAGAGTAAAGATTAAAAAAAGGCTGTAGGGTCTTCCAGGAAACAACAGCAGAGATGAAGTACAGTTGGAGATAATGTGTAAAGAGAAAATTTTCTGTGAATAAGGGTAAAACAATTCATTTTTTTTCCTTCTTTTTTCCCTTTTCGAGCTACAGGGAGAGAAGGTCTTTAAAAAGGAAGTATAGATTTCTTTTTTTTTTTTAGGAAGTATAGATTTGTCCTGGTGAAATCACTATAAGCAGAAGATAGAGGAGAACAGATCAGAATTTCATAAAAATTAATTTGGCTGAATTTGCAAGAACCCCCTCTTTCCCTTCTCCCAATAGAACCATCTAAGTATGTGTCTTACAGACAAGCACAACTACAGAATAGTAAATTTAAAAGTTTTAGGGAGAAAAAAAATCTTTCTTTTTTTCCCCTGTAATAAGAAGGCACCTGAGCATTCTAAAACCAAAGTTAAGGGTAGTACTCTGGCTGAAGATCATAGTAATGAGGTAAAATCCCAGAAAAATCCAGGAGAAACATAAAAAGATTTGGTGATTGCCTCAGGATAGTTTAGAAGAGCAAGGAGTTTAGGAACACCTCCAAATCTCTACATCAGGAAAGCTTTTTTTGTTGTTGTTGGACAACGGCTCCTTTAAGTGATAAAAGGAACTGCTTTTGGGGGGCAGTGGACATATAGGGAAAGAATGTTCTCAGGTAAGTTTTAGTAGAAGCTGCTAAGATTTTCAGTGACATAGGACTGGGTGAGGTAGGAGGGATGAAGGGAGTAGAAAGACGGGTATTATTGTAGAAGGTGTATTGTTAAGGTATTAAGATAAATTTCCCCCTTGTCACAATTTTCTCAAGCATTAGGTTGATAAATATTTGAGGAAATGTGTGATTCTCACCCTGACATTCCCAACATCTCTTTACCCCTGGGTGGTAATAGTTACCACTCTCAGTTGCTAACCGGAAATTGGAGGCTTAAGTCTACCATTCAAGTGTATTGGAAGAACTATGTGATTATCATTCTGCCACTGAATGCCCTCTGGCTGGATCTGAACCACCAACCTTTTGGTTAGCTGCTGACAACCTTACCATTGTGCCACCAGGGCTCCTTATTTGTCTTTAAAAAAGGAGGAGGGGATCAAATTGAATACTTGTCTTTGAATTTGATCATTTGTAGAAGCTTTAAACTTCTATGCCTCTTGTTAATCTATCTATATATGACTCTACAGCAGTATGAAATCAAACTGAGTTTTCTGCTAGTCAAAAAATTAACTCATTCTTTGCAAAGATCTAATAATGTTAAGATTAAGAAATGGGGCAGAGTGAGGAATAAAAAGAATACTAATAAAATTATATATATGGACCAATAACTTTTTAAAAAACCAAACAAACAACTGGTAGAACTTAATTCTATTATGACACACATGGTGGACATGACTCAGAGTTGGCTGAGAACTAAATCTCTCTTTCTCTCAGTTACACTTTGATTACAGGAGGCAACTATCATTATTAAGCATCTTCTGTGCTTGTGTAAATATTCATAGGATCATCAGAGGGAGGTGCCATTTCCTTCTATTTATAGCTGTAAAATAAAAGTGATTACCCAAGATCTCACAGCTGGAAAGAGCAGAAGACTCTGGGCTGTATGAAAGGCTAGGAAAGCTGAAAGGCTTGTGCATGGAACCTACCCCACTGCTCCTCAGAGACGTGCCTGGAGTTTGACTTCCGAAAGGTCACCATCTTGAAAGCCTGTGTCTATTATGCACACAGCAGCTGCTGTGATGTGGAATCTACTGGACTAGCTAGTGACCGGTAACAATAAGAAGCCTCCAATTTAAGGACAATTGGAACTGTCGGTTATCAGAGCCTGAAAAAACAAAGCCAAAACCACACACACACACACACACAAAAAAAAAAAATCGCTGAGCAATAAATATTCAGTCCCTCCCTTCCTGCTCCTCCTCTCACCACTTGGGTTCTCATTTGCATCTCCCAGCACCACCTGTGGTTCCCTGGAGCGCAGGAACCCAGGACTTGCCCTCAACCATTTCCTGATGCTTCTCAGATTGTATTAGTCTCATTCCACAAATATTTGAGCCAGGTGTACTGCTAGATGCTGAAAATATACCAGTGATTCCAGAAACGGATGGGCTTACTTCTAGCCTTTGTAACAAAACATCTGATGAAAAAGACTGAACAGGTAAACTGTTTCCACATGAAAAGTCAACACTTTCCAATGGACCTTCTAACCACCTCAATTAATTCAAAGCAACTCTGGTTGATGAGGTACATAGGAAGTTACACTCCTAACACAAAGGTAGTGCCTTTTTGGTTATTCCAATCCACCAGCAGCTCATCAAGAGAAAGACAATCTCCTCTTTTATGTTTATAGCCTTCAAAAGCCTGATGGAGGGTCAGTTATGTGTATGTTTCAACTCAACAGCAATGAGCATGAGATTAATTCAAACATGTGGCTCCGAGCTCAATTATCATTTATTTCTTCAAATCTGAATGAGCATTTCGACATTTTCAGAAACAAATTCCTAAATGCCCTTACTCATAGCTGAACCTCCTGTGGGTTTTCAGAGGCTGTAAATTGCACAGGAGGAGACTACGCATCTTTTTCCCTCAGAGGTAGATTTCCCTTAGTTAGATTTGAACCATTTGTCTTTGTTTGGCAGAGCAAGTCCTTATTCACTAGGCCACCAAAGCTCCACATTCTAGGCTCTGGAGAAAATGACCATAAGCTCAGAGACAACTCTTAAAGCACACACTGCAGAGCTGCCATCCAGCAACAAATTAGAGTTATTCCCCTCCCCCCAGAACTCTCTGTTGTTGTTGTTATGTGCTGTCGAGTCGCTTGCGACTCATAGTGACCCTATGTACAACAGCCTTAAACTCCGCTCTGTCCTGTGCCAATCACACTGTCTCTGACACTCCGATCCCAGTTATCCCAGTCACTGAATCAATCCACCTCATAGAGGGCCTTCCTCTCCTGCGCTGTCCCTCCACTCTCCCAAGCATGATGTCCCTCTCCAAGGACCGGTCTCTCCTCACAACATGTCCAAAGTATGTTAGACAGAGCCTCAGAATCCTTGCCTCCAAGGAGCCACCCGGTTTCACCTTTTCCAGGACGAATCTGTTTGTTTTCCTAGCAGTCCATGGTATTCTCAGTACTCTTCTCCAGCACCACAGCTCAAAGGCATCAATTCTCCTTCTATCCTCCTTGGTCATTGTCCAACTCTCTGATGCATAAAAAGTGATTGCGAAGACCATAGCCTGTATCAGACGCACCTTAGTCTCCAGAGAGACACCATTGCTCTTCAGTACTTTGGAGAGGTCCCTAACAGCAGACTTTCCCATGGCAATGTGCCTTTTAATTTCCTGGCTGCTGGTGCCAAGACTGTTGACTATGGAGCCAAGCAAACTAAAGCTGTGTACAATCTCAATCTCTTCACCATCCATCCTGATGCTGCCAATTGGTCCCGTGGTGAGAATCTTTGTCTTCTTGACATTGAGCCTCAATCGATATTGTAGGCTGCAGTCCTTGACACTCTGCAGCAGGTGCTTCAGGTCCTCTTCCATTTCAGCAAGCAGGGTTGTGTCATCCGCATAACGCAGAACTCTCTAGTCTAAAAAAATCAGGCAAAGCACAGAACAAAAATTAAAAAATCTAAAAATAGAAATGGATAAAAATTCTCAACCTTCTCTGTTGCTTCCTCCTGTTGAAATCTCTCCAATAATATCACAAGACATTTATTTTGGTGAATTGTTTTCAGAGGCTATAAATCCCACACAAGGACTATGCCAAATATTCCAAATCTTTAGCAAGATATTTTAAGTTCTTAAATTTTTTTTTTTTAATTTTTTTCTTTTTTGTGTGTGTACCATCAAATCAGATCTGACTGGTAAAGGAAGAGATTGTCCCTCCTTCTCCAGCAGAGCATCTGGTGGATTCGAGGCACATACCTCTGGGATTGCAGTGCAGCTTCTTGCCACTAGGCCACCAGAGCTCTCTAAATTTTTAATTTTTAAAAAAATTAAAATCTAACTCTTTAAGAAATTCAGGGTTCATTTGCTTTAAAATGCTTTCCATAGTCCCCTCCCCCCCATTATAGCCAAATATTTTATTTCTCTTAGTTCAAGGGTGGCAAATTCAAATTACTTGTTTGGGAGGACGAGTAGAGTGAAGATAATTAACATAAAGCAGTTAAATAAATAATAATGACAATGTCCAGGACTTAGCCCAAGCCCCAGTACTATGCTAAAAGGACCACTCATTTGCAACTTAAGTGAGACAGATGTTATCCTTGTTCCCATTTCTCAGGGTAAACAGTTTATTCAAGGTCAAGGCTCTCACTTGGTGAGCTAAAAGTTGCTTTGGAGAACTTAGATTTAATCACTCCCAGGTCTTCTTATTGCTGTCCAAGCTTCAGAGTCATTCTGGAACTTGTATTTATTTTCCAAGGACAAGTCAGGTTCTAGCTTGGAGGAGGAGGATGCTGGCTGCATTTGGGGACAGTGTCAGCCATGTTTCCTGGGACCACAGGATGCATTTAGGGAAACAGACAAGGTAAAACTGAAAAGTGAATTGCAGCCAGGTGCCAGGAAAGTTATCTATACTTGGTAAGAAATGGAGCACTGAAGGTGTACCAGCAGGGGAAATTGACATGTTGGTCATTATGTACTAGGCACCTGTGGTCTTTCCCTGTAAAAATTACAGCTTAGAAAGCCCTACTGGCTGATTCTTGTCTGTCATTTGACATGCTATGTATGAGTTGGAAGTGACTGGAAGCCACTTAACACCACCATTCTGGGAAAGACGCTAGCCAAGTACTAGGGAATGTCATAGATGTCTAAGTCTAGACTCTTGTTGTTACTGGGTGCCTTCAAGTCAACTACAACACCGAGCTACCCTACAAGCAAAAGATCAGAAACTTGCCCTCTTCTGTGTCATCTTCATGATCTCTGTCATGTTCAAGTCTATTATTACAGTCTCTTTGTCAATCTAGCTCATTAAGGATATTTTATTTGTAAATGATCCTCTACTTTTCCTTCCATACTGTCTTTTTCCAAGACCAGGGCCCTTCTGAAAGCATGTCCAAAGTATGAGATGAAGTTTCACTACCCTAGCCTCTAAGGAGCAACTTGGTTGCACTTCCTACAAGGAAAGTTTGTTTGTTCTTTTGGCAGTCCATGGGGTATTCAACGTTCTTCACCAACACCGTGATTTGAGGGTCCTTCTTATTAATATCACATGCAAGCAAGATTCTGCTAAAAAATTATCAGGAATTGTACCTGCAACCTTCTCACTGTTGGTAAATACTAATTGAAGATAATGAGTGTCCTTATCACCTCCTCAACCAAAAATTTACATCTCTGTGCATACTAACTTCTCCCTAGAGCCAGGAGCTTTTAGTTCCAGCATTTACTCAATCTAATCTACCATTAAATTAACCCAAGCAGCCCCAGGCTATTTCACTTCTCTTGACTTGACCTGGCCTTCCCTAGATTCAGGCATCAATAATGTCTTTGGAAGCTTTGGACAGTTAGTGGTAAGGATTTGGACGGCCAACTCAAAGACACATGGTTCAAATCCACCAGTTGCTCCTTGGGAAAAAGATAGTGCTATTAACTGTGTCTCAAAATCCATTGGAGGAGGAAAACAAACAAACAAACCACATAACAACGATCCATCCATCCATCATTTAGAGCCCTGGTTAAGGTGTAAGCGACTTAACTGCAGTTTGGACTCACAAAAAATTCCACAGATATATTTATCCAAACCATCAGCTGCTCCTTGGTAGAAAGATGGGCTCTCATCCCACACAAATTACTGCCTCTGAACCCCCACAGGACAGAGGAAAATTGTCCTAAAAGTTTTCCAAGGCTGTAAATCTTTACAGAAGGCCACTGCAAACTCCCAGGGAGCAACAGATGGGTTTCAACTTCTGGTCTTTTTCTTTTTTCCAGAATGACTTTTGATTGGAAGAGATTCATGTTTGTTTTAATTTAAAAAAAAAATAGGTGACCAGACAGAATGTGGAAATTATCGATTAATATCATTAATATCACATTAATATTAGCAAGATCCTGATGAAAACTATCCAAAAATGACTGGAACAACCTATCAACAGAGAACTACCAGATGTGTAAACTGAGCTTAGAAGAGGCTGTGGTACTAGGGATATTATACCTAATGTTAGATCTATCTTGGCTGAAAGCAGATAGTAACAGAGGGATGTCTATCTCTGTTTCATTGACTATGCAAATGCTGTGACTGTATGGATCACAACAACCTGTGGCTAACTCTGAGAAGAATGGGAATCCCAGATTATGCTTATGTGAAACCTATACTTGTACTAGAAGGCAGTTAATAGAACAGAGCAAGGAAACACTGCATGGTCCAAAAATCAGGAAAAATGTGTGCCAGGGATGCATCCTATCTCCATACCTTTTCAACCTATTTGGGGGACAGGTCATTCAGCAGGCTGAACTGTATGAGGAGGAATGTGGCATCAGGATTGGAGAAAGATTTATCAACCTGCCAAAACCTTGCTTGCTGAAACTGAAGGGACCTGAGGCATTTTCTTCAGAAAATCAAGGACTGCAGCCTTCAATATGGATTAGAAATCCATCAAGAGAACAAAGATTCTCACCAATAGGTCAATTGGCAGCATGTGATAAACGGTGGAGAGATTGAGAATAAGATTGAGATTATTAACATCTTCAGTTTGCTTGGCTCCATAATCCACACGCTTGGTACCAAGCAGCAAAGAAATCAAAAGACAAATTGCACTGGGAAAATCCCCAGAGTACTGAAGAGCAACGATGTCAATCAAGAGACTAAGATGCACCTGATTCAGGCCATGCTATGCATCAGAGAGATGGACAATGACTAAGGATGACTGAAGAACAATTAATAGCTTTGAATTGTGGTGCTGGAGAAGACTATTAACCATACCATGGATCTCTAGGAGAACAAACAGGTTCATTCTGGAGAGGGTGAAACCAGGCTGCTCCCTGAATGAATGAATTTTGAGGGTCTGTCTGAGATACTTGGATATTGTACAAGGAGGGACGAGTCCTTGGTTAGGGACATGATGCTTGGGAGAGTAGGGGGACAGCATAAGAGAGGAAGGCCCTGGATGAGATGGATTGACTCAGTTACTGAGGTAATGGCGTTGAAGATGATGAGCTTGGCTCAGGATAGAGCAGAGTTCAGAGCTGTTGCATATAGGGTAGCTATGAGTCACAGAGACTTGACAGCACTTAACAACAACAATATTTTATATTACTTTGCTGGTCTTTTGATGAGCAGTCAAGTGTTTCAACTGCCATGCTACCAGGGCTCCTTGTTTAACAAGGAATAATTTATAACTGAAATCAGTCAATTCTACCTAGAGAGACATATGGTGAGCATTTCAGAAATATTCATGCTCTCACTGTCCCAGTTGTTGCTGTTGTTATGTGCCGTCTAGTCATTTGCGACTCATAGCGACTCTATGTACAACAGCCCTAAACCCCACTCTATCCGGTGCCAATCTCATTGCCTCTGACACACCCATCCCGATTACCCCAGTCACTGAATCAATCCACCTCATAGAGGGTCTTCCCCTCCTGCGCTGTTCCTCTACTCTACCCAGCATGATGTCCCTCTCTAAAGACCTGTCTCTCCTTACAATATGTCCAAAGTATGTCAGGCGAAGCCCCAGAATCCTTGCCTCCAAGGAGCAGCCTGGTTTAACCCTCTCTAGGATGAATCTGTTTGTTTTCTTGGCAGTCCATGGTACATCCAATACTCTTCTCCAGCACCACAGCTCAAAGGTGTCAATTCTCCTTCTATCCTCCCTAGTCATTGTCCAACTCTCTGATGCATAACAAGTGATTGCAAAAACCATGGCCTGTATCAGGCGCATCTTAGTTTCCAGAGAGACACCGCTGCTCTTGAGTACTTTAGAGAGGTACCTAACAGCAGACTTTCCCATCGCAATCAATTTTTTTATTTCCTGGCTGCTGGTGCCAAGAGTGTTGATCATGGAGCCGAGCTAACTGAAGCTGTGAACAATCTCAATCTCTTCGCCATCCATCCTGATGCTGCCAATTGGTCCAGTGGTGAAAATATTTGTCTTCTTGACATTGAGCCTCAGTCCATATTGAAGGCTGCAGTCCTTGACCCTCTGCAGTAAGTGCATGAGGTCCTTCTCAGTTTCAGCAAGCAGGGTTGTGTCATCTGCATAACGCAGATTGTTGATAGATCTTCCACCAATCCTAACGCCACGCTTCTCCTCATAGAGCCCAGCCTCTCGGATAATCTGCTCTGCATACAGGTTGAAAAGGTATGGAGATAGGACACATCTCTGGCGTACACCTGTCCCAGTACACTTTTATTTTTATTATTATTATTATTACTACTACTACTACTACTACTACTACTACTATGTTGTGTGTGTACAGTCATATCGGATCTGACTGGTACAGGAAATTGCCCCTACCTCTCCAGCAGGGCATCTGGCGGATTCAACGTGCATACTTCTTAGATTGCAGTGCGACTTCTTGCCACTAGGACACCAGAGCTCCCTAGCACACTAAAATTTTAGTAAGTTCAGCCAAATATTTCAGGAAGACATAGGACACTATGGTTCCCTCAGTCTCTTCATCCCTTCAAAACAAAGCCAGACACCGTATAAGTGTTGTCTTATAGCTCTAACATTAAGAATTTTTAGGTCCAGGTATAAAACACTAATGATCAAACTCCAGATATCGGACTTAGAATGATTTGACTAGAGAAATAGAGAAACTGAAAAATTTCTAGGGAAAATAATTATTTGAAGGGATTCATTTGGCAATTCTTACAGTTTTCAGCTAGGGAATTTACAATGCTTCACAAACTTATCTTGGAGGCCACTACATAAAATACATTGTTCTCTGACAAAATAAGTGCTTTGTGGTTAGGTAATTCAGTGCTAGAAACTCTGAAGCACAGCTTTTCTTGGGAAATCACATTCACTTCTAGCTTAAGAGCAGGTGGCTGTGTGCCATCAACACTCAACAATCACATGGAAGCTTCCACAAAAATGAGAACGCTGAGGGCTCAGCTCCACCTTTACTCAAATGCCTGGCAGAAGGAAGGGTGCAGTGCACTGGCCAAGCCAGGCAGGGAACCTGCTTCTGGCCATTAGCTTGGTAATGTGATTGGTAGTTTGGCGCTTAGCTAGCCCTGTGACTGATAAACCACCCTACATCTTTGGACCACTCCTAGTGGTAACAAGCTGTGCTGCCAACCCAAAGTCATATGGTTCAAATCCACCAGCTACTCTATGTCAGAAATATAGACAATCTCCTTCCATGCAATTTACAGCCTCTGAAAACTTGCTGGAAGGTCAGCTATGAATAAGTTCTGACTCAACAGCACATAACTTCTTTTTTCCTTTTTCCCCCTCCTTACATATAGACATTTATTACTAGTTAAGAATAATAGTCATACAAGCTATCTATAGTCCTGCTTTCCTGTGTAATGACTAGATTACAGCTTAAAAGACTCTCTCTGAAATGAATGAGATTAAGTCTTCTAGGAGACCTGGCAAGCTTCCATGCTAGCCCAGAGCCCAGGATCCTCCAACCTCTGGGAAGTAAGGAGCACCACATTCCTTTATTTCCCTAAACCAACTGCAATCATTTGGGGAGCCCTTCCTACCCATCTTTGTCTTGGCATTACAATAAATCATCAGTTTTGGCTTTTCCTTCTCAGATCAAGCTTTCTTGAGTCCAATACTGACAAGAACACCTAGATCTGGGCCTTTATACTTCACCTTTAATAGACTTTCTATACAAGCCTGCTTGTAACCCTGAATATAGCCCTCTGTGTCACAGAGAATAAGAGAATAAGAATTTTCTTCTCATTTCTGTCATCATAGTGCCTTGCAATTTGAACCAGCCATCTGCAAATTATTCTGACAGAGGTGTAATTGTGTTTCCAGTAGCCCAGGTTGAGAGCTGGTCTCTGTATCTGGATTCAGTGCTCAGTAAGTCATCACGCCTAAGTCATCAGAACCTTTCTTTTAGGGATCATCTCCGGGGAGAAGTTTTCCTTTGCAGGCAGCATTATGAATCCAGTTGGATTCTTGATCAATTAAGACCCAGGGTTGAGGGGAGCTCTAGTGGCCTAGTGATAAAGAGCTGCAACTACAATCCCAGAGGCACATGGTTCAAATCCACCAGATGCTCCGCCGGAGAAGGAGGGACAATCTCCTCCTGTACCAGTCAGATCTGATTTGATGGTACACGCACACAAAAATAATAAAATAAAAAAATTTTAAAAAAAAGACCCAGGGTTGGAATGAGCCTATTAGAGCTAAACTGCTCCAGATATCACAGAACTCCATTTAACTTTCATAATTATGATCATCAAATAATCCACATAATTTAGTGGTATTTGTATGCATTTTATCATTGTTGTTGTTCTTGTTACGTGCCATCAAGTCACCTGCAACACACACTGACCTTGTGTACAGGAGCTCTGAGCCCTGAGCTGATCTTGAGTCAATCTCACTGACTCTGACACACCTACCCTCATTACCCCAGTTACTAAGTCAGTCCATTTCATTCAGAGTCTTTCTCTCCTGTATTGTCAGGAAAGGGAAGGAAGACCCTCAACCAGGTAGACTGACACTTTGACTGCTGAAATGGGCTCTAGTGTCAGGAAGTGTGAGGATGTCACAAGACAGGACAGGGTTCAGATCTGTTGTTCATAGGGTCGCTATGGGTCATACTTGATGACATCTAACAGCAACAAAAAGGTATATCCTTCATCGCCTAAAACCATGTGTTGAGCATCTGTAAAAATGTGTCTTATCAGCCACACTTTTCCATGATCTGCTCTTTGTTTCCCAATATGTTGTATGTTTCTCCACTGCTAAATATATAAAATCCAACTTTTTCATCAGGTATCTCACCTTAAAGCTTCCAAAGCACTTTCTGGCTCATCATACTCATCCAATAGAGATAATAAAGCAAGATCACTATGGCCATTTTAACTTTCCATGACTGTTAGTAGATCTTGTAGGGATTCTAGGTCTAGATTTTATACTTCAAGTTGTACCATGAAATCTGGAGGACAACTACCTGGCAAACTGGAATAGATCTGTATTTGTTCCCATTTCAAATAAAGGTAATCTGACAGAGTGTAGTGTGGGAATTATCAAACAATATCATCAATATCACATGCAAGCAAGATCCTGCAGAAGATTATTCAAAAATGACTGGAACAGCACATCAACTGAGAAATGCTAAAAGAGTAGGCTGGTACAAGGGATATTGTAGCTAATGTTAGATGGATCTTGGCTGAAAGCAGGGAATACCAGAGAAATGTCTATCTGTGTTTCATTGACTATACAAAGGTATTTGACTGTGTGGACCACAACAAACTGTCACTAACTCTGAGAAGAATGGAAATCCCAGAACAATTGATCGACCAGGAGGCAGTCATCAAAATAGAACAAGGGAAAACTGTATGGTTCAAAACTGGGAAAGGTATACACTAGGGGTGTGTCCTGTCGCCATATATTTTCAATCTATATGCAGAACAGATTATCCTTGAGGCTGGCCTCAATGAGGACAAATGAGTCAACAGGATTGGAGCAAGACTCATCAGCAATCTCCGTTATACAGATGACATAACCCTTCTTACTGAAACTGAGAAAGACCTGAAGCGCCTGCTGCATAAGGTCAAGAACTGCAACCTTCAATATGGATTGAGGCTCAATATCAAGAAAACAAAGATTCTCACCATGAGGACAATGGTCAGCATCATAACGGATGGTGAAGAGATCGAGATTGTTAACAGCTTTAGTTTGCTTGGCTCTACAATCAACAATCTTAGCTCTAGCATCTAGAAAATTAAAAGATGTATTGTGCTGGGAAAGGCAGAGACCTCTCCAAAGTACTAAAAAGCAATGTCAGTCTGGAGACTAAGATGTGCCTGATACAGGCCATGGTCTTTGCAATCATTTGCTATGTATCAGAGAGCTAGAAAATGTCTAGGGATGATAGAAAAAAGAATTGATGCCTTTGAGCTGTAGGGTTGGAAGAGTATTGAATATACCATGGACTGCTAAGAGAATGAACAGGTTCATCCTAGAGAGGGTTAAACCAGGTTGCTACTTGGAGGCAAGGATTCTGAAGCTTCATCTGACATACTTTGGACATGTTACAAAGATAGATCAGTCCTTGGAGAGGGATGTCATGCTTGGCAGGATGGAGTGACAGCATAAGAGAGGAAGAACCTCGATGAGATGGATTGACTCAGTGGCTGGGGTAATGAGAGTGGGTTTGTTAGACCCAATAAGATTGAAACAGCATAGAGCAAGGTTGAGGGCTTTTATACATAGGGTCGCTATGAGTTGCAGGTGACTCAATGGAACAAAACAACAAGAGTAGGGATAATGTCCTGTTCTTTGTCCCAGCCAAATCATCTGGAATAGTACAAAACAGAGTAAATATTCCTGAGAATTAAATACAGGTGCTTGTTGTTGTTGTTGTTGTTGTTGTTGTTGTTCACCTTTGAGTCAAAACCAACCCACTGCTGACCCTCCATCAGGCTTCAGAGAAAACCTGAACAGGAGGTTGTTCAACTTTCTTCCACAGAGCAACTGTCAGATTAGAACCTTTTACCTTTGGATTGGCGGTGCAACTCCTTGTCACTACTTAGAACTCTGACTTATAGTAAACACTCAGAAAATAAAAGTTTAAGTTAGTACACATTTCTATCCTTTAATGTCTAACCTTTAGAAGCAGGGATAGAATCCACTTCCTAAACAACATGCCTCTGGAAACTCTATGAAATTTGATAAATGTCAATAGTTATAGAAAGGCTTCAGGCCTATTGTTCATAGGGTCGCTGTGAGTCATGCTCAACTTAAAACTCGACAGCAATCAACAAAAACAACAACAATGCCTACCATAGTGCTTATCTCAGAAAAATGCTCAATATGTGTTTATTAAAGGAAAAAGAGAGGGAAATCCAAAATATCAAACAAAGTCAATAAAATTTAATATTTGATTTATAAAAGATTAATTATTAAACATCTACTATCTAGAGACTATTGAACCATCACTAACATTGGTATATACAAATTGATTTTTAAAGTATGTTTACTTGTTTATTCCATTAAAAAGGCCTAAGAAAGAATCTTGGCATTATAATTAGCACTAAGTAAAAGAAAATAAAATTAATGCAAATGAAGAAATACAGGGAAGGCTGGCTAACTCTGGTTAAACGAGTTAGTGGCTGGTTTTTATGTTCTTTTCTCATAGATATTTTCTCTAGTACCTAAGTATTGCTTTTTTATTTTATTATTTCTTTGTGTGTGTACTGTCAAATTGGATCTTACTGGTACAGGAGGAGATTGCTCCTCCTTCTCCAGCAAAGCATCTGGTGGATTTGAACCACAAACCTCTGGGATTGCAGTGCAGCTTCTTGCCACTAGGCCACCAGAGCTCCCAATATTGCTTTTTTAAAATAAAGAAATGTGGTGTTAGCATAAAAGTTGGCCTTTTTTAGCAATTACAGTTACCCGCCTCTGGTCTCCAGCTACCTTAATTTTAGACACATGGTCTTGAAAATCAGTATGGTCTTGCAAATTATCAACAGCTGTAGGGCTGTTGATAAGAGAAATAGTGCTTCCCACATTGAGCAGCAAGTCTTGAGGTGAGCAAAGCTTGTGATGGCAAGATCTTGGTGAGAGTGAGACCCTGGTAGTATAGAGATACTGTGATATTTCTGTGGAGAAACCATGGCAAGGTGTGACCTGAGGCTTCTTGCATTCGTGCTGGCCACAGTTAAGAGTTTGTCTGTTCTTGCTGGTTGTTTGAACAAATAGCTAGTTAATAACTGCTCTGAGGCAAACCATACTGAATGATTTGGATTTGACTACTAAGCTGAAACCAGAGCTTAGATTAATTAAGGAATTTTGCCTTGGAACTGCTAGGATAAACCTAGACTTGTTTCAGGTCATATTCTTTGCCTCCTCCACTCTCCAATTTCCTTTCCTTATAAACCCCGTTGTTGATACCATAACTGTGAGTCAGCAGTGAATAAACAAACCTCTTGCTGTTGGTGTGATTTTAGAGGCACCATGAGGTTGAGCTATGGGCTCTTTATCTGCTTTCTGTTCTAGAGAAGTGAGGGGCTGGGCTATTCCAACTCCATCTTTCAGAAAGACACTTGTGGTCCTGTACTCTTATGTCCCTTTTCCCTCCTACTCAGACAAGGTGAAAAACAGTAAAATAAAAGAAGAAAAACATATTGAGATTCTAACAATAGTTTAGTGAATTGATGAGATTTTTAAAATTATTTTTTCTATTTATAAAAAATTCTTTTGCATTATTTTTGCAGTAAAAATGAAGTTAATGGCAGAAAATCATTATACTCTGTTGTGCCATATGAGATATCCTTTGTAAAGCCCAATACATGTCAGTAACAAACACCTAATGCCAAATGTTGGGGGGGGAGGGGTAAGGCACTTTTATCAGGTTATTTTTTTTTAAAGTACTGTGACTTTCCAGATAATCCAAAGAACTTTCAACTACAGACAACAAAATATACCTCAAAGTGCTTTTGGTGGGGTGGAGAGTCGGGGCAGGGGACCAGCGAAAAAGAGGTCTAAGAATTCTTAATATCCACATAGAGCTTCTGTGGCAGGAATGAGTGATGGATGATATATAATTAATTTCATTTGACAAGCATAAAGCAAAAATTTCCCTGAGCCACTGTAACCTGAGCTAATGAAACCCTATTTAACCAAGGGTGTGTATTTAGACTGGAACTTACCTTAGTGACTTAGCCATTAGTAGGAATTCACTGTTTACCTTTAGGATTCTTATCAGTACTTAGACTCTGTTTGCATGTGATTTTCAGCTGATTGCTCAACATGCTCCTCTTTATATGATTTGAAATAAATGAAAATATTATAGATCGCAAAAATAGTTAATTTCAGCTCACCTGTTCAAAATGTTACCATTTTCTTGTCTCTTTCTGGATGATTTTTCTGGAAAGAACCTGTGATGAAGTCAGACACTTGTTTCAGATCTTCTGTAACACCAGATCCTCCCATTCCGTTTAAGGCTCTCAGATACTCAGTTCACATCCCATGTTTAAACATCTATCTTGATCCTTCTCTACTCCCATGGGGCAGCATTTCCTTTTCAGGAAATCCCAGAGAAGATAAGTTCTAATAGTTCATAATGATCCTCTGGTATTAACAGTAGTTAACTACTGTTAATACCAGAGAGTCAAAAGAAGAAGTAGCTGTCTCATGCATATGACCTTGGACAAGCAACTCCACTTCCTCATTGTACACAGACAAAACTGGAATGGATGAACTGTAAAGTCTATTTCAGGAGTTCTTTGGTCATGCAGTCAACAAACCTGGCTGAAAACAGACAGGCTTCGAGTCCACTCAGAGACACTTCCCAAAAAAATCCACTAAACAAGATCAGACCCACTTGCCATGGAGTCAGTTCCAACTCATGATGAACTTCCATTTGGGTTTCTGAATCCCTCAGAAGTGATGGATGGATTTGAACTGTCAACCCCTTGGTTAGCACAAATACATTACATACTATGTTACCAGCCATTAGAAAAACCTGTGGAGTACACGTCAACTCTGATTCATATGGAGTCTTCCTGACTCAGAATCACCTCAGCAGCAACTGGTGGTTCAAAGTCTGTTTCAGTCTAAAATTTTGACTTGGAATAAATCTATGAAGGAGACCAAAGGTGGGTTGGTGGGCTCTTTCTTTAAAATTAAAGAAATAGGAATTTCTGCATAGTTTGAGCCTTGGGATAAATATGAAGCATTCCCATCCACCACACTCTCAGGAGGAACACTGAGAGTGAGGATTCCACACCCCTCATGTCGACATGCAAGACCTGGATGTATCAAGTGAGTTGGCATTGGCCTTTCCTCTCCTTGATGGTTGGCAGTATGTTTTTGTTTCCATGGTAGAGAAACAAGCTCATGGCCTTGCCAGGCGGAAGTATTCATGAGAAATTAGAGGGCAGTGACAGCTGAACATCAAAAGGCCTGGTTCTGTGAGCCCTTGGCTTTTGGCAGCCTTACCAATCCTCCACACAGAGACCAAGTCTAGGGCTGCTGTGATGTCACACGGTGCCTGGGGCAGCCTGCAAGCCCCAGCACTGCCTTCACTCATCCCCACCCAAATGTCCCTGTCCTTTGCCAGGTGTGAGCACAGGGGTGGCACAGGTTTGTGGTGGGGAGGGAGGAGCACTCTGGGAGTGACTTCCTCCCCCTCTCCCGGCCCAGGAGACATGTGATCACTGTGTCTCTTTGATCTAACTCAAGAGGGCTTTTGATGTTGGTTTCACCTCATTTCTACACATGGTACTTTTGGTGGGCTTCCTACATCTCTCCCTTGGGAGGGGTCTTCCTTGGGAAACCTGGCTCCCTGTTGTCTGCTTTCTACCGCTGCTTACCATTCCAGATAGCTCAGGACACTGAGGAAACCCTCCAGTGAGGCCTCATACCCCATTTCTGCCTCCTCACAGCATCAGGTCCCACTGCCACATCAGCATTAATCCAATTTTCTCCAAACATCACTCTTTGCAACTTAGTAGCTAATAAATAAATAAATAAAATAAAGCATTTCTCTATTTACCAAGAAATTAAATCCAAGTTTTTAGCCAATGCATTTATGTCCTCTCCTGACAACTTGCTCAGTTTCCCACCACCAGTAACACCAATTTCTCCCTTCCACATGCCAGTCACACTAGCACAAATGGAAAATCCTCCCCAAGCAACCTGACTTAAGGCAATTGTACATTCTTCTTACCCATTTGTACATATGTCCCTGGGTGGAGAAAATGGTTAAGTACTTAACCACAAACTGAAAAGTTGCCAGTTCAAATCTCCCTAGCAATTACTTTGCATGTAAGACCTCGTAATAAACTTCCAAAACATCAGCACACACACAAGTCTGCTCAGACACAGGTGAGGCCGTGGTGGTCTGAATCCACAGCATCTGGTTTGGAGTTTTCTTCTGTGCAACCAAAGCAAACTGATGTTGCATGATAGGTTCTCAATAAGGTGATTGACACAGTGCAGCAATGGGCTTGAGCAGGGCGAAGAGCGTGAAGGTGGCACAGGGCTGAGCAGGGCTTCTATCTGCTGTTCTTGGGTCAAAATGATTTGGAGTTGACTTGAGGTACCTAACAAGGTTCTCAACAAATACCCAGTGAATGAAGAGCAGAGGTCAAACTAGACACTGGAGATAATTATATATATATATATATATCTGAGGTGCTAAGGTTGAAAGCAGAAATTGGAACCACAAATCCTTTATAAGGGCAAACTTGTTTCTAAAGAAGGATAAACTTCTTCACATGTCAAGATGCTACTTCTCAACCCTTTTGTGTACCACAGATATCTGGGAGAATCTAAGAAAAAACTATGGATGTCTACTACAGAAACTAAACTAGAAATGTTATTTTCACTTTAACCAAATTCATCTATAAACATCATTTGTTTTATCATTTGATTACTCTCTTTTCTTCATTCTTATTCTCTCTTTTTCCCTCCCTCTCTCTCTCTCTCTGTGTGTGTGTGTGTGTGTGTGTGTGTGTGTGTGTGTG
>NW_006399781.1:4399907-4408731 GCF_000299155.1 Elephantulus edwardii | reverse complement strand
GAGAGAGAGAGAGAGAGAGAGAGAGAGAGAGAAACAGTAACTAAGCACTTGACAACAAACGGAAAGGTTTGTATGTTAAATCACCTAGATATACCTCAGAATAAGGGTCTGACTTCTGAAACGATATGTTGTTGTTGTTGTTGTGTGCTGTCGAGTAGCCTGTGACTCATAGTGACCCTATGGACAACAGACCTAAACCCTGCTTTATCCTGAGCCAATCTCACGGTGTCCACTACACCTACCCCCCATTACCCTAGTCATTGAATCAATCCACCTCATAGAGGGTCTTCCTGTCCTGCCCTGTCCCTCCAGCATCCCAAGCATGATGTCCCTCTCCAAGGACTGGTCCGTCCATGCAACATGTCCAAAGTATGTCAGATGAAGCTTCAGAATCCTTGCCTCCAAGGAGCAGCCTGGTTTCACCCTCTCCAGGCTGAATCTGTTTGTTTTCTTGGCAGTCCATGGTATATTCAATACTCTTCTCCAGCACCACAGCTCAAAGGCATCAATTTGATCTGACATCTTAACAAGCCTGCACTTGTGGTAGCTCCTCTCCGAGCTTCGCAATGCCGCCCAAGGACAACAAGAAGGAGAAAGATGCCAGAAAGTCGGCCAAGAAGGACAAAGACCCAGTGAACAAATCTGGGGGCCAAGGCCAAGAAGAAGAAGTAGTCCAAAGGCAAAGTTCAGAACAAGCTCAATAACCTGATCTTGTTTGACAAAGCCACATATTACAAACTTTGTAAAGAAGTTCCCAACTATAAGCTTATAACCCCAGCTGTTGTCTCTGAGAGACTGAAGATTCAGGGTTCCCTGGCCAGGGAAGTCCTTCAGAAGCTGCTAAGTAAAGGACTTATCAAGTTGGCTTCAAAACACAGAGCTCAAGTGATTTACACCAGATACACCAAAGGTGGCAATGCCCCAGCTGCTGGAGAAGATGCATAAACAGGTTCAACCAACTGTACATTTAAAAAAATAAAACTTTACTCATTAAGAAAAAAAAAAGGCATCAATTCTCCTTCTGTTCTCCCTCGTCATTATCCAGCTCTCTGACACATAGTAAGTGATTGCAAAGACCATGGCTTGTATCAGACGTACCTTAGTCTCCAGAGAGATACCATTGCTCTTCAGTACTTTGGAGAGGTCCCTAACAGCAGACTTTCCCATAGCAATATGTCTTTTAATTTCCTGGCTGCTGGTGCCAAGAGTGTTGACTGTGGAGCCCAACAAACTAAAGCTGTTAACAGTCTCAATCTCTTCACCATAGATCATGATACTGCCAATTGGCCCAGTGGTGAGAATCTGTTTTCTTGATACTGAGCCTCAATCCATATTGAAGGCTGCATTCCTTGACCTTCTGCAGCAAGTGATTTGGGTCCTCCTCAGTTTCAGTAAGCAGGGTTGTGTCATCTGCATAATGCAGATTGTTGATGAATGTTCCTCCAATTCTGATGCAAATTTCTCCTCATACAGTCCAGCCTCTCAGATAATCTGTTCTGCATATACGTTGAAAAGGTGTGGAGATAGGACGCATTGCCTGGCATCCACCCTTCCCAATTTATTCTGATGACTGCCTCTGGGATTTCCATTCTTCTCAGAGTCAGCCACAGTTTGTTGTGATCCACACAGTCAAACGCCTTTGCATAATCAATGAAACACAGATAGACATTCTTCTGATACTCCCTGCTTTCAGCCAAGATCCACCTAACCTTAGCTACAATATTCCTAATACCATGACCGCTTCTAAACCCAGCCTGCACTTCTGACAGTTCTCTGTTGATATGCTGTCCCAGTCGTTTTTGGATAATCTTCAGCAGAGTCTTGCTTGCATGTGATATCAATGACATTGTTTGATAATTTCCATACTCTATTAGGTCTCCTTTCTTTAGAATGGGAACAAATATAGATCTCTTCCCATCAGTTGGCCAAGTGTTTGTTCTCCAGATTTCTTGACACAACTTGGTGAGCACATCTAGGGCAGCATCTGTTTTTGTCAATTTTTTCAAAGCAGCTTGAACTTCTTCCTTCACCACCATAGGCTCTTGCTCATGTGTTGTTTCATGAAATTCTTCTGTCTCTACCAATTTCTTTTGGTACAATGACTCTGTATACTCTTTCCATCTTCTTTTAATACTTCCTGAATCATTTCATATTCTACCCAAAGCATCCTTAAGTATAGCAACTTGATGTTTGAATTTGTTCTTTAGTTCCTTGAACTTAAGAATTGCTGAAGAGTTCATTCAGCCTTTTTTATTTTTTTACTCCAGCTCCTTGTACATTTCATTGCAATATTTTACTTTGTCTTCCCATTCTGCCTTTTGAAATCTTCTGTTCAGCCCTTTAGTATCTTGATTTCTTCCCTTTTCTTTGGCTTCTCAGTATTTTCGTGCAATACTCAGAGTCTCTTCTGACATCCATTTTGGCCTTTTCTTCCTCCTGTCTTTGTAATGACTTTTTGTATTCTTCCTGGATGATATTCTTGATATCCTCTCACAGCTCATTTGGTCTTCTTTGCTCATTGGTGTTCAAGGCCTCAAACCTACTCCTGAGATGGTTTTGAAGTTTAGGTGGGATAGACTCAACGTCATATTTTGGTTCCTGTGGATTTGATTTCATTTTCCTTAGCTTCAGCTTGAACTTGCATATGAGTAGTTGATGGTCTGTTCCAAAATCAGTACCTGTCCTAGTTTTCACAGCAGATAGTGAGCTTCTCCAGCAATTCTTTCCACAGATGTAATTAATCTGATTCCTATGCATACCATCAGGTGAAATCCATATGTATAACCTGCATTTATGTTTCCTATAAAATATATTTTCAATGAATAATTTGTTGATTGTGCAAAATTCATTCTTTCTCCAGCTTCATTCTGTTACAGAGTCCATGTTTTCCAACTACTGATTCTCCTTATCTGTTCCCAACTTTTGCATTCCAGTCACCCATTATTATTAATGCATCTTGATTGTATGTTCATTCAATCTCTGACTGTAGAAGTTGGTAGAAATCTATTTCCTCTTCTTTGACTCTGGTTGTTGGTGCATGTATCCATCTGAATGGTAGTGGTATGCACTGGACTTCCTTGTATGTGTATGGATATTATCTGGTCACTCACAATATTGTATTTAACGATGGATCTAGAAATTACTTTTTTACTATGAAAGCAACTCCATTTTTCTTCACCTTTTCATCTCTGGAGTAATAGATCATATAATCGTCCATCTCATCTTGGCAGTACCTTGTGTGTCAATATGTTTGTGCTCCATTTCTTCCTTAGCAATATCTTATTTTCCCACATTCATGCTTCTCACATTCCTTGTTCCAATTACTAGTGACTGCTTACAACTGTTCCTCTTCCTTTGTATTTCCATACTTGAAAGCTCTGCCTCAGTTGCCCTATCTGTAGTCAACATGTGTTCTATTGTACATAGTGATTTTAGAGGCCTGCTATTTCAGAAATGGATGGTCAATCCTTCTTCCTAGTTTCTCTTGGTTTGAATGCTCAGATTTAAAGAAGTATCTGACAGACAAGCATTTTATGGAAGAAAAAAAAAGCAGATGAAAGCTATTTCCCTAATTGTGGAATTAATCAATAGTTTAGTGTTGTCCCCACCCTTAACCCACCCATTTCCCTGCTCCACCATCCACCAGTATCCCTTTCCACTCCTACTCACTCCCTTCAACACCTATCTCCCGTTGTCCAGTCCTTGATCTCTAGCTTATATCTCAAGCTTTATGAACTTCTGTAATTCCAAACACTTCGGCTTCTGACAATTTCTTATGCTGCGGACATTGTCTTTTGAGTTTAGAGGTAATGTTTCCCAAGTCAGGGTGATGTGTCCTGTAGATCTGGTATATAGGATGTTTTCCTCATGGTTTCTGATTCTGCCTTGACCTGCCAGGCCTCTGGTTCATGTTTATTTGTGGAGTGGGTTATGCTGAAGTCCCTTCCTGCTTACCCTTCTCTTCCTTTCTGCCAAATATTTTTCCCAGTCTGTGGCTTCCATTTTTACCCTGTTGGAGAAGGTTTTGGATGTGCATTGGGATTTGATTCTTAGAAGTTCTCATTCATTTATTTTATCCTCTCCTGGTTGTAGGTTTCTTGTTGTTGTGGTGGCGGTATACCATTGAGTCAGATCCAAGTGGCACAGGATGAAACTGCCCCTCCTTCTCCAACAGAACTTCTGGTGGATTCGAGCCGCGCACATCTTTTGCTTTTTAATAGAATAGTATTCATCTTGTGTTTGTTGAGACTTCGCTAGTGAGTAGATTGAGGCTTTGCATCTTTTCAGTTAGGGGACCCTGTGTCCTAATTTGAGATGTTAATTTACACCACCCAACAAAGGTACCACTCAAACTCTGCACACCCTCCCTTAATCCCCCACTCCCCGTGTAGTTGCTGTGTTTTTTGGTTTTGTTCTTCCTCACAACTAATAAGTAGTCTGTGAGGACTCTAAGCCCATGCATCCTGCTCCTTGCCAAATTTGGTTTAGGCACAAGTTTATTTGCAGAACTTGAAACTTATCCAGGCACTCTGAGTTAAGCACATTCTCTATATGTTTGCTAGTTTTCTCTAGTAGCTGCAGTGAGTTTGTATTAGGGCAATCACACACATGTTCCCAGCATGATAGGGACGTGAGAAGCAGAAAGACTCCACCTCTTGCCTGCTCTGTGACTTTTTACCTAGGTGGTGGAGAGGATTAAATGAGATCACAAATAGAAAGTTCCTAGCCACATTCTTGGCATATAACTGGTACTCAGTCAGTGTTAGTCCCCTTCCCCTCCAGTAAATGATTTAGTACAGCTGAGTCAAGGTTATCTGTTAAATAATACCCTGTGGGGAACTCACAGAGGCTGTCCTACGTTGACATATTTGTGACCTTGGCCAAACAGCTTAATTTCTTTGTGTATTATTTGTGCATCTGTAAAACAGGGATATAATATACTCTAAAACCAGGATGTTCTTTGGAGGAAAGGATTGTGAAACTGTCTCACATATTCAGGCATATTGTTAAGAGGAATTGGTCCTTAGAAAAGGTCATCATGCTTGGTAAGGTGTAGGGTCAGTGTAAGAAAGGAAGGCTCACACAAGACAGATTGACACAACTGCAGCAATGGGCTCACCTGTGCTGTAAATGGTGAGGATGGAACAGGGTAAGGCAAGGTTCCAATGCATTGTTGATAGGGTTGCTTGGAGCTGTGGTAGGCTTAATGGCATTTAACAGCATCAGCAGCTTACGATGTTGTAAGGGTTAAATAAAATAACACTTGTTAACCAAACCAAGCTCACTACCAGCAAGTAAGTTCAGATCCTCTAGTGAGTTTTCAAAGCTGTGCGTCTTTACAGGAGGAAATGAGACGTCTTTCTCCCTTGAAGCTCCTACTGGTTTTGAGATGCCAACATTTCAGTTAGCAGAATGATTCATTAAGCACTACACACCAGAGCTACTTAGGACATAGAAAGTGGTTAGAAAAGCTCCAAGCAGAATATTATTGTTGTTGGTTTTTTTGAGTTGGCTCTGACTCCCGTGAGCTTATGTATAACAGAATAAAACACTGATGGGTCCTACACCATTTTCAGTGTAGTTGGTATATTTGAGAACATAGCTTTGGCTACTCTGTAGAATCTTCCAACTTGAGAAGCTCTTTTTCCAGTACCATGTTAGAGTACTGATGGCCTAGAGGTAAGGAATTGCAGTGCTATACCAAACACAGGCAGTTCAAATTCACCAGTTTTTCCAAGGAAGAAAGATGGACAATCTCCTCCCCCTTCAATTAGGAGAGAATAAAACAGATGAAAGGGACCTTCTAAGAATCAAATCCCTATGTACATCAAAAAAACTTCTCCAACAGGGTAAAAAGGAAAGCCACAGACTGGGGAAAAATGTTTGGTAAATGACATGTCTGATAAGGGACTTATATCTACAATTTATAGAATAACTCCAGCAGCTCAACAATTTAAAGGTAAACAACCCAATCACAAAATGGGCACAGAATATGAATAGACACTTCATCAAAGAAGGTATTCAGACAGCAAAAAACACATGAAGAAATGTTCAAAATCCCTAGCTCTAAGAGAGATGCAAATCAAAACAATTATGAGACATCATCTCACCCCAGTAACAATAGCAAAGCTCAACAAAGCAGCAAATAACAAATGCTAGTGAGGTTGTGGAGAAATTAGAACCCTCATTCACTGTTGGTGAGGGTGTAAAATGGTGCAACCACTATGGAAGGGATTATGGTGCTTTCTCAAAAAGTTGGAAATAGAAATACCAGCAACTACACTACTGGAAATATACATATTTAAAAAAAAAAAACAACAACCCACACACAAAAAACTAAAGAAACCAGAATTGCCATCCAAACAGATACATGCACACCCTTGTTTATTGCTGCTTTGTTTAGAATAGCAAAAAGATGGAAGCAACCCAAGTGCCTGCCAACAAATGGATGGATAGAGAGGCTGGGACTAATGAATTATTATACAAAATTATGACCCTGGAAGACATTATGCTGACTGCACTATCTCAGTCACAAAAGGGCAAATACTGCATAATGCCACCATTATGAAATAGAACTGACATTGAGGTTGGGGGAAACTAAGAAAAAATGAAAAAAAATAATGAACACTGCATTGAAACAGATGAGGGAAAGAACTGTTTGAAAGAAATATATGAATAGGTATTATTTGCATGACGATAGTCCAGAATAAGAGATACATAGCAAAGTGAACTGGGGGACATGGGGAGGGAGGAAATTTTGCAAAATTAAGGAATTTTTAAAAAAGAGAAATGCTAACTGGGGTGAGGTAGAGAGGAAAATGGGTAACTGAATAGCTGGGAATCCAAGTATTCTGTAAACTTTTATTCAAATATCAATTTGAAAAAATTTTAACTATAAACACAATGTAATAATTTGAACATGGAATGTACATAGCTGGTTTTTGTTGTTGTTGTTGAATTTTGATTAATTCACTGTTGCACATTTTCCTCCCTGCCCATCCCCCCCATTCTCTTTTTTCTTTGCAAAAAAAAATTCTTTCATTGTTATACAGTTCCCCTTCCCCGACCCTCCCAGCCCACTTTACTATGTAACTCTTTCTCTGGACTCTTGTCATGTCAATAACACCTAATCATATCTTCCAATTATCCAGTTCTTTCCCTAGTTTGTTTCAATGCAATGTGCATTCTTTTTCCCCTTTTTCTTAGTTTCCCCCCAACCCCCGTGTCAGTCCTGTTCTATAACACTGACGTTATACAGTTTTTATCTTTTTGTGACTGAGATACTTCACTCAGCATAATGTCCTCCATGGTCTTCCATTTTGTATAATATTCCATGAGTTCCTTGTTTTTCAGCGCTGAATAATATTCCATTATGTGAGCATACCAAAGCTTCTCTATCCATTTGTTTGTTGATGGGCACTTGAGCTGTTTCCAAGGCTTTGTTATTGTGAACAAAGCAACAATAAACATGGGTGTGCATATAATCTGCTTTGGTGGCAGTTCTTGTTTCTTTAAGGTATATTCCCAGTAATGGATTTCTGGGTCAAATGGTATTTCTATTTTCTTTTTTTTCTTTAGCTTTTATTAAATTTTAGTAATTTTAATGAACAGAGATTTTGGATTTCCATTCATTCATTGTTGCACTATTCATTGTTGCATTATTTTCTCTAACCCCCACAACCCAGTTCGTTCCTCTTTTTTCCCCCCCTTGAAAGTCTGTTTTAATTGTTCCATTGCCACAGTGCTTGTCAAAACCAGTTCTGCTTAATCTCCTTTGTCAGTGTATCCTTTGCCATTCCCTATCTCTCCTCCCTGAGAGAGACTTCACCTGATGCATAAGGAAAAGGGGACAGCATATTCTCTTAGCTACTTCCTGCTGAAAAGTGACGCTGTAGGTTTCAGGGTGAAGATCTTCTCTTACTACTCTAAAGTCCCCCTTTGAAAATAGGAGACACATAGACTATTGTGGAGATTGATTTTGGAATTTAGATGCACTGTTATCAATTGTGCTTAGCCGTTCATGTTCATATCCTTGAAGATGTATCATGGAACTGTTGCAGTCTAGAAGACACAAATTTAACTAACAAGTTAAAAGTACATGAGTCTAAAATTAAAAGGAATAATATTCCAAGTAGAGGTTCTAACAGTGGCACAAATCAAGTTACAGAGGGAAGGTAGTTCTTAAAATAAAAGGCTCATTGACTAGCACTTTGTCTATTATAGTATAAAGGTGAGGAACCACAAGATGTAGAGGCTCAACTATGTCACCTATTGTTCTTAAGTCCTGGACCAAATTCCTTTTACCATTGGGTTGTTTTAAAGCTCGGAAGTCCACATGCAAGGCAGAGGTGAAGTAAGGAACTGTTTATGAGGTTTTCGGTCAATTCCAAGAACTAAGAAATAGTGAGAAGAGTTGGGACCTCAGAAGGTTTTTAGGATAGTAGGCTCTTGTGTCCAGGAGAAAATGAATATACTTACCAGTAATGTTAATGCTCACACACAGCTCTTCTGGGAGGTTCTAAATCATTGAAGCATCATCCTTTGTTTCCAGCAGGGAGCTGGGGCCTGTCAGTCCTGTCAGCCACGAGGACCTGTGTCCTTCAAATCCACACTTAATGCAAGTGAGTGGGATCGTCCTCTCTACTCCCTTGCCTGTCTGTGGCTCTCATCTGTTACACTGTCTACTGAAGTGGCCCGGCTTTCCACAGTGGAAGCAATTCTGACCTCCTTTATTACCTTTGGGTGGCACTGTTTATGAGTAAGACTTCCTTTTCCTGACACAGGCCCTAAACTGGCAGCAGTAGCTGCCCCAATAATTTTGGCC
>NW_006399781.1:4384424-4396355 GCF_000299155.1 Elephantulus edwardii | reverse complement strand
TACCCTCTTGGAAAAGTAAAAGTTAAATTCTTTCATTGTTTTACAAACCCTCTCCCAGGTCCACTCCACCATGTAGCCAGCCATCTCTCTAGACTCCTGTCATGACAGAAATACCTAATCACATATCCCTTTTAAACAGTTTTCTCCCTCATATGTTTCAATGCAGTATACAATATTGAACCCATCTTTCTCAGTCTCTCCCCAACCCCAAGGTCAGTCCTCTTTTATAACAGTGGCATCATGGAGTATTTGTCCTTTTGTGACTGTGATATTTCACTCAGCATAATGTCCTCCAGGGTCACCCATTTTGAATAATATTGCATAAGTTCCTTGTTTTTCAATGCAGTGTATTATTCCATTGTGTGAATATACCACAACTTCTCTATCCATTCATTTGTTGATGGGCACTTAGGTTGTTTCCAACTCCTTACTACTGCAAACAAAGCTGCAATAAACATGGGTGTGCATATATCTGCTTGGATGTCAGTTATGGTCTCTTCTGGGTATATTCCCAGTAGTGGAACTGCTGAGTCAAATGGTATCTCTCTTTGCAACTTTTTGAGAAAACGCCATACTGCCTTCCACAGGGGTTGCACCATTTTACACTCCCACCAACAGTGAATCAGGGTTCCAGTTTCTCCACAACCTCGCCAGCATTTGTTGCTTGCTGTTCTCTTAAATTCTGCTATTCCTATTGGGGTGAGATGATATCTCTTAGTTGTTTTGATTTGCATCTTTCTCAGAACTAGGGATTTTGAACATTTCTTCATGTGTTTATTTACCATCAGAATTTCTTCTGTGGTGAAGTGTCTGTTCGTATCCGGTGCCCATTTTGCAATTGGGTTGTTTGCCTTTATCTTGTTGGGACATGGGAGTATTCTATAAATTCTAGATATAAGTCCCTTATCTGGCATGTCATTACCAAATATTTTTTTCCCTGTCTGTGGCTTCTCTTTTTACCCTGTTGAAGAAATTTTTGGATGTGCATAGGGATTTGATTCTTAGAAGGTCCCCGCAATACCACTACTGGGAATATACCCAGAAGAGACCATAACTGACACCCAAGCAGATATATGCACACCCATGTTTATTGCAGTTTTGTTCACAATAGCAAGGAGTTGGAAACAACCTAAGTGCCCATCAACAAACGAATGGCTAGAGAAGCTGTGGTATATTCACACAATGGAATACTATGCTGCATTAAAAAACAAGGAACTCATGCAATATTACTCAAAATGGTTGACTCTGGAGAATATTATGCTGAGTGAAATGTCCCAGTCACAAAGGGACAAATATTGCATGGTGCTCCTGTTGCAGAATGGGACTGTCCTTGGGGTTGGGGAGAGACTGAGTAAGATGGGTTCAATAATGTATGCTGCTCTGAAACAGAGAAGGGAGAAAACTGTTTAAAAGAGATATATGATTCGGTATTTTGGTCATGACAGGAATCTAGAGTGATGGCTACATGGTGGAGTGGACCTGGGGGAGGGTTTGTAAAATAATAAAAGAATCTTTTCTTTTACTTTGCCAAGAGGGTAATGTCTGGTAGGGGGGAGCCTTGGGAGGGGACAAATCTACAACAATGAATGAATGGAAATCCAAAGCCTCTGTAAATTTTCAGTGAAATTAATAACAAATTTAAATTAAAAAAAAAGAATTTAGTTAGAGTAAGGTTGGCAATGGAACCACCTTACCTCTGTAACTTGATTTGTGCCACTATTAGAACCTCTACTCAGAATATTATTGCTTTTAAATTTTTGACTCATGCACTTTTAACTTGTTAGTTAAATTTGTATCTTCTAGGCTGCAACACTCCCATGATACATCTTCAAGGATATGAGCATGTACGGCTAAGCACAATTGATAACAGTGCATCTAAATTCCAAAATCAATTTCCATAATAGTCTATGCGTTTCCTACTGCCAAGGGGGCCCTTTGGAGTAGTGAGAGAAGACCTTCCTTCACCCTGAAACCCACACCGTCCCTTTTCAGCAGGAAGTAGCTAAGAGAATACGCCATCCCCTTTTCCTTATGAATCAGGGTGAAGTCTCTCTCAGGGAGGAGTGATAGGGAATGGCAATGGACACAGTGACAAAGGAGATTAATCAGAACTGGCTTTGACAAGCACTGTGGCAATTGGACAATTAAAACAAACATGGGGGGGGAAGAAGAACGAACTGGGGATGAGGATGGAGAAAACAGTGCGACAATGAATGAACAAAACCCCAAAATCTCTGTAAATGTTAATTAAAACTAATAAAATTTAATTAAAAAAAAGAAGGTCCTATTCATCTATTTTTTTTCTTATGTCTTTTACTACTTGTTTGGTGGGGTTTATTCCACTTTTTAAATTTTTTTATTATTAATTTTACTGAAAATTGACAGAAGCTTTGGATTTCCATTCATTCATTGCTGCACTTTTCTCCCTGCCCACCCCTGTCACCCCAGGTCTACTCCACTATGCAGCCTTTGCTTTGGACTCCAGTCATGACAAAAATACCTAATCACATATCCCTTTTAAATATTTTTCTCCCACATCTGTTTCAATGCAGTATACTTTATTTATCCTATCTTCCTCAGTCTCCCCCCAAACCTAATGTCAGTCCTGTTTTACAACAGTGATACTATGCAGTATTTGTCCTTTTGTGGCTGAGATATTTCATTCAGCATAATGTCCACCAGGGTCACCCATTTTGAATAATATTGCATGAGTTCCTTGTTTTTCAAAGCAGCATAGTATTCCATTGTGTGAATATATCATAGCTTCTCTAGCAATTCATTTGTTGATTGGCACTTAGGTTGTTTCAAACTCCTTTCTATTGTGAACAAAGCTGCGATAAACACCATTTATCTGTTTTATCCTCTCCTGGTTTCTCAGAATGCTTGGGAGAATGTTCTAGTTGTGGATTAGTGTTTCTAGGCTTCTTCCAAGCTTTTCTCTAATAAAGTTTATAGTCCTTGGTTTTAGTCCTAGGTCCTTAATCCACTTTGTGTATTGTGTGAGATGGAGGTCTTATTTGAGTTTTTTTAAATGGGTTTCCAATTTTGCCAACACCATTTGTTAATAAAAGAATTTAAATAAAAAAGAAAAGAAGAAGCCAGCTCCCATGTAACCTAAAATCTCTGAATATCCATTTGGAGGGTCAGTAATGAACCAGTTCCAACTGGACAGAAATAACAACTAATGGTTTCTGATTGTTTATACTATAAAATATTTTGTTGTGATACATAAGGCCTTCATTAGCTAATTTCAAAAATATTTCCCCGAATATGTCTTAGTCTGAAAGATCTACAGAAAACTGTATGCCACCACAGGTGGCTATGCTAATATTTGAAATACCAGTGTCATTGCTTCTATCATTAGAGTAACATGCAAGTTACCACAGCGTGATAAACGAAAAAAAACCTCATTGCTCTTGAGTTTGAACTGACTCCTAGCTGACTCTCTAGGGCATTTTCAGAGGCTATAAATCACATGGAAAGAGCTTGTCCATCTCCCACCCTCTGAACAGCCTGCTCTGGGTTGCCAGCACAACCCCTAGACAGACAGAAGCACTGTATAAATGTTAGCTGTTGTCAATAAAACGTAAACTCCATGTGGGAAAGGCTTCAACTTCCTGATAAATCCTCATACTCTATAAAGAGGTTCTGCACAGTGAGTATGCCATCCCCCCTCCCAGAAACAATGCAGAGAGCTAGGAAATTAGGAATGACCTTAAATCTTCAAGCTGATGAACCATTTCTTACTTGTTTGGTATTGCAAGAAATACTTCAGGCCCTATTTAGGGCAAACTCTTTGAGGAATACATTGCCCCTATGCTCCTACTAGCTCAGATATTCAGTTCCTGAGTTAAAGTCTTTATTCTCTTATCACAGGACAGGAAAGTAAAACCAGTATCAAGTGCAGCCAACCTGGGAGGGCTTAATAGTCAGCTTGGCAAAAAGCACCACCCCAGTTCTCACCACTAGCAGAAAGAGAGCCATGCGTGACCCTGCCTAGCATGCCACTTCTTTCCAGAACAGTCTGGTCCTAGGCTTAACTACCATAATGATAAAGTAGGGTTTTCCAAGCAATGGGTAGCTTCAGGAGGTTGTGAGTTAGCAAATTCAAAGCAAGTATTGTCTATAGGCTGAATAAACAGTGTGTCTCCTTCATACATGAACTACATTCTCTGCAGGCTTGAGAGGAGAGACTAGGGTTTCTGTAGACAGTACAACACATCCAGACTGGGCCAGCAGAGCCCCCTGGGGACTAGGGCTTCCGAAAGTGCAGTTTTTCATATGTCATTAGATTAGAAAGTCCATTGTCTGAAAGTGCAGATTACAGGGCCTCATTTCAGACCTGTGAAATCAGCATGGTGGAGAAAAATGGTGGAGCAAAGTGGGAGCTTGTCTTTTTAATCAATTGATTCACATGTGCTGTAAAGCTAGTCAGTAACTAATGATAATTTTTCTCTTCAGCTCTCAAGGCATAACATTTTACTTAATTTTTACCAGTTAACACTCTTCTAGAACTGCTTCCTTCCCCTGCACTTTAAAGTTGGACAAGGAATAAGGTTGATGATAATGCCTTTGAATTATGGTGTTGGCAAAGAGTATTGAATATTGCATGGGCTGCCAAAAAACCAAACAAATCTGTCCTGGAAGAAATGCAAGTAGGTTTTTCCTTAGAGGTAATGATGGTGAAATGTCACCTCACATCCTTTGGGCATGTTTTCAGGAGGGGCTAGTCCTTGGAAAAAGACAGCAGGCTTGGAAAGGTATTGGGTCAGTGAAAGAAAGGAAGGCTCTCAGTGAGTTGGATTGACACAGTGATGGTAACAACGAGCTGGAGAATGATGGAAATTATGAGGATAAAGCAAGCCAGGGCAAGGTTCAGATCTGTTGTTCACAGGGTCACAATGAATTGTAGTTGATGGCGTCTAACAACAATAATGACGATAATTATAAATAAATTATATTTTTACATTTTCATTTGTGAGTTTCACAATACACACACAAAATCTTTAATAGCATATTTATTTAATTTTATAAAAATGGAGAAAGCATTAGATATGAATAATCAAGTGATCCAAGTGGGGCAGCTCTTGCCCAAAGACAAAATACAAGAGCCAGGAAGGGATAGAAAGGAGGAAAATAGGAAACTCAAGAGGGAGGTGAAGTGAGTGTCATTACACAATGAGGATCATGACCAATGGCACAAGATAAGGTGTGTACAATCCGTTGAACAGAAAAGGGACTTGCTCTGTAAACCATCACCCAAACCGCACACACAAAAACAACTAAATGGAGCTCTTCTTCTACTAATTATTTATTTGACCCTCTTGTGGTGATGGTTATTGTTGTTATGTGCTGTTGGGTCAGCTGCAACTCATAACAACCCTATGCACAACAGCTCCGAAGCCTGCCCTGTCCTGAGCTGGTCTCACTGACTTCAACACGCCTACCCTCACTGCCCCAGTTACTGTGTCAATCCATCTCATCAGGGGTCTTCCTCTCCTGTGCTGTCCCTCCACACTTCCGAGCATGATGTCCTTCTTCAAGGACTGTTCCCTCGTGGTGACATGTGTCCAAAGTATGTGAGATGGAGCTTCAAACTCTTAGCCTCCAAGGAGAAATTTGGTTTCATCCACTCTAAGACAGACCTATTTGTTTTCTTGTCACTCCATGGTATGTTCAAGACTCTTCTCCAGCACTACAATTTAAAGGAATCATTTTCTCTGTCATCCTTAGGCATCGTCCAGCTCTCTGATATATAGCAAGTAATTTTAAAGACCATGGCCTGGATCAGAAACCCCTTAGTCTCTAGACTGACATTGTTGATTCTCAGTATTCTGGAAAAGTCTCTGACAGTAAATTTACCTAATGCAATTTGTCTTTTGATTTCTTAACTTCTGGTATCAAGAATGTTGATTGTGGAGGTGAGCAAGCTATAGTCTCTTCTCCATCTGTCATGGTGCAGTTAACTGGTCTAGTGATGAGAATCTTTGCCTTCTTTATGTTGAGCTTCAATCCATATTGAAGGCTACAGACCTTGGCCTTCTGCAAGCAAGTGCTTCGTGTCCTGCTCAGTTTCAGCAAGCAAGATTGTGTCATCTGCATAATGTAGGCCGTTGATGAGTCTTCCTCTAATCCTCATGCTATATCTCTCCTCATAAAGCCCAGTCTCCACAATGATCTGTTCTGCAGATAGATTGAAAAGATATGGAGACAGGATGCATCCATGACACACTCTCTTTCTGATTTTGAACTATGCACTGTTTCCTTGTTCTGTTCTGAGGACAGCATCCTGGTCCAAGTATATGTTTTACATAAGCACAAACAAGTGTCTGGGATTCCCATTCTCCTCAAGGTTAACCACAATTTATTGTGATCCACACAAATACCTTTGCATAGTCAATGAAACGCAGATAAATATCCCTCTGGTACTCTTTAATTTTTGCCAAGATTCATCTGACATTGATGATGATGACTCTAGTGTCACAGCCTCTTCCAAACCCAGCTTGTATTTCTGGTAGTTCTCTGCCAATATACTGTTCCAGTCACTTCTGGATAATCTTCAGCAGAATTTTTGCTTCTGTGTGATATAAGTGATTTGTACAATAATTTCCACACACTGTCAGGTCACCTTTTTTTTGCAATGGGAATAAGTGTGGATCGTCAGTTGGCCAGGTATTTGTCCTCCAGATTTCTTGGCACGACCTGGTGAGTATGTCCAGGGCAACATCTGTTTGTTGAAATATGTCAGTTGGCCTTCCATCAATTCCTAGGGCTTTATTTTTTGCCAACTCCTTCAGAAAAGCCTGAACTTCCTTCTTCAACACCATTTCTTCTTGATTATATGTTGTTTCTTGAAAGTCTTCTGTGTCAGCCAATTCTTTGTGGTACAATGACTCTGTATCCTCTTTCTAGCTTCTTTTAATACTTCTTGGATAATTCAATATTCTGCCCAAAACATCCTTAAATATTGCATCTCGATGCTTGAAATTGTTCTTTAGTTACTTCAGCTTAAAAATGTCAAGCGAATATGGCACTTTTTATTTTAGGACTCCAGTTCTTTGCACATTTCATTATAATATTTTGACCCTGGAGAAGTAATTTTCTCCAATTTTTGGAGCTAGTTTCCTTGCATGTAAATTGATGGAGATAGATTAGATGAGCTGTATTATTCCTTCTGGTCCTGTGGTCCTGTATTTTCCAACAAAGCTAAATCAAGGATTGATATGTGTCAATCAATGGAACTCTTAAGTAAACATGTGTGGATACATGGTAATATAAGATGCCTTTGATTTGGCGTGAATTGATACAGTGACTATGGAAATAGGCACAAGTGTGTTAGGGTAGTAAGGACAGTGCAAGATAAGACAGGGGTCAGAACTGTTGTTTATAGGTAGCTAAGAGCCATATGCAACTCAACTGCACCTAACAACAGCAACAACAACATACTTTGAGTAACAAATCCTCAAGGCTGGGAATTAATACAGACTTGGTTATTACACAGAGTAAACATTAACTGTGGATAATCCAAGGTTAGCATTCCTACCAGCTCTCCTCTGTAGTGGTTGGTAAAACAAACCCAGATTGATAATGGCTAAATTTAAATGAGAAAGTGTGTGTATACATACACAATTACATACAGGGCAGAACATTAGGAATTTCAGAGTCAACAGAGTTTGTGAGTGCAAAGAAAAACAAAAATAGAAATCATCAAATAGCCAGATGGCTGGGATTTCTATTTTTAAATATATCATGAGTTCTATGGTACTATGTCAATGAGTAAAACTCAGAAAGAAAAAAAAAAACACCCCACCGTGGTGACCTTCAATGTTTCTGTTTTCTAAACAAAGCGATATCACACAGGATGTCAAATAGCAAGAAAACTATATCATAAAGTGAAAGAAGTGAATGCTTTTAATCTGCCAAGTCTAATTTTTAATATTACACCATGACTCAAAGAACTAATCAAATGCTCTTCATGCTCGAAGCAGTGAGTTACAACAGCTGTAACTCTTCCAAGAAATACCTAAACTAGTGAGACTAGTGGGTGAATTTACCTTTCTATTCGTCCTCTCCAATTTCCACACTTAACTTCTTTACAAATGCCCTAATATTGTCATGAAGTAGCCACAAAATGTGAAGAATAAGCATGTCCATGGGTCATCAATGAGCCCAATTTTGTGAAACATCTAAGAAAATGTGTTTGGAGAAGGAAGGACAGCACAGTTTAGAAAAATTTTAGGGTAACTCACGAATCAGCTAACCCAGTCAAAAGATTACTCACTTAAGAATGATATAATTACTTTCAATTTGCTTAAAGCCAGAGAAAAGTTGACACAGCGATTAAAGGAAAATGGGTGAAAAAAATAGAGTTACATTATACCGACTGAATTCAGGCTGTTCCAAGGAGTAGGCCCAGGGCTTATTTGAGGAAAGATTATCTTGACAAATTGGATAAACATTTTCTGCATGACAGGACGCTGATGGAGAGTCTGTTCTGCAAGCACACCTGGTGGTGGTTTGCTTAGTGTTTGACCAAGGTGTTCAGTGTGCTCCGAGTTCTCCCAGGGGCTTTGTTTACCGTTTGGCAGGTAGAGGCAGAGCCAGGGTAGGCCTTGGTAACGGTTGTTGGGTTCTGCAGATGTCTTACCCCACCCCGACCCCACCTCCTTCTCCTCATTTAGGGTAAAACAACTCTTGGCTACAGCAGTCCAACACCAGACTTTAACAAACAGTTCATGCTTAAGGAGGCCTGCAGTCTAATGTCCCTGAGGCAAATAAAAATGGCAAATGCAAATAAATGCACTGCCAGCCCCCTTGCCCTTGGCTGCCTTCCATAGTCAACTGGGATGGAGAGGTCAGGTCCTACACATGCCATTGCTATGGATGCACATTTCCCAGCACACAAATCATCGTGGTGCCAGGATAAAGTGTGAATTTGATGCTTTCTACAGAAAAGTATGCTCCCCTGGCACCAAAAGTCTCAATTTGGTGAGACAGTGGCCTCCTGTAAGGCCTTTGCAGAGACACCTGTGTTCTAGAGCTACCAAAAGATTTCAATGCAACTCAATCTTCGCATCCTCGGGAAGTCATTAGTCCTCAAGCCAAACCAAACCTATTGCCAAGGAGTTGATTCCAACTCATAGGGCCCCTATATGATGGCTTACAACTGCCCGACAGTATTCCCAAGGCTATGATCTTCCCAAGGGCAGTGCCATTTGTTTTCCCCCAAGGAGGGCCTGGTGACTTCCAACTGTCAACCATGTAGTGAGATACTGAACATTGCACTACCCATAAGGCAGGTGTTGGGAATAGCTTACGGTGGGCAGTCATTCAAAATTGTTTCGTGCTAATCTTTCAGGGAAACATCGATTTAGGAAGCATTGTGAGAAACATTGTGAGACAGTGAAGGGTATCCCACTATGTTCATTTCTCACCCTCTTAATGAAATGAGCAACTTCTTTTTAAAATGATTTTACTTTTAGTCTTTGACTGGGCTAATTTAGTTCAAAGAATCTTGGTGATAACTATTTTTATGCCTTAAATAAATCTGTAGCTCACCAAGTGGTTACAAACATAAAGGCTTCATATTACAACATGATATACAATGGTTTAAAGTGGCCTTAGATATGGTAGTGGAAAATTTAGGGAACTCATTTCTATGTGCCCGGACTTAAAACCCTATGGAGCTCCAATATCTGCACTTTGTAGTCCTGAAGCATAAATAACTATTCCCTTATAGAATGCCAACAAACCTTATCCTTCTGACTTTCCTTCCTCCCCTAGTGAGCTGTTTAAAAACAAGTAAACAAAAAATACAGGCAAACAAACTGGAAAGTAAAATAAAATCTTGATAGAAAGCCAGAGCAATGAAATCACTGCATTAAAAAAATAATGTGATATTTAATGTGTATCCTCTAAGACCCAAAGCATAGTTCACACAAATGCTCACTTGTTGTTATTTTTGTTATGTGACATCGAGTCACCTGTGTATCATAGTGACCCCATGTACAACAGCCCTAAACCCTCCTCCATCCTGTGCCAATCTTATTGTCTCCGACACTCTATTCCCATTATCATTGACTGAATCAATCTATTTCATCAAGGATCTTCCTCTCCTGAGCTGTCCCTATACCCTCCCAAGCATGATGTCCCTCTCCAAAGATTGGTCCCTGCTTGCAACATGTCCAAAATACGTCAGATGAAGCTTCAGAATCCTTGTCTCCAAGAAGCAGCCTGGCTTCACTCTCTCCAGGATGAACTTGTTTGTTCTCCTAGAAGTCCACGGTATATTCAATACTCTTCTCCAGCACCACAGCTCAAAGACATCAACTCTGCTATCATCCCTAGTCATTGTCCAGCTCTCTGATGCATAGCAAGTAATTGCAAAGACCATGGCCTGGATCAGGCACACCTTAGTCTCCAGACTAACATCATTGCTGTTTAGTACTTTGGAGAGGTCTCTGACAGCAGACTTTTCCAGTGCAATTTGTATTTTAATTTCCTGGCTGTTGGTACCAAGAGTATTGATTAGAGACAAGCAAACTGAAGCTGTCAACAATCTTAGTCTCTTCACCATCCATCATGATGCTGCCAATTGACCCAGCGGTAAGACTCTTTTTCTTGATATTGAACCGCAATCCTTATTGAAGGCTGCAGTCCTTGACCTTCTGCAGCAAATGCGTCAGGTCCTCCTCAGTTTCAGCAAGCAGGGTTGTGTTATTTGCATCACACAGATTGTTGATGAGTGTACCTCAAATCATTATGCCAAATTTCTTCTCATAGAGCCCAGACTACTTACTGGACAATGTATTCTGCATATAGATTGAAAAGATATGGAGAATAGGACACATCCTTGATGCACACACTTCCCAATTTTGAACCATACAGTGTTTCCTTATAGGTTTCCCATAAGCACAAGTGTTCTGGGATTGCCATTCTTCTCAGTCAGCCACAGTTTGTTGTGATCCATATAGTCAAATGCCTTTGCATCATTAATGATGCTTTCAGCTAAGATCCATCTGACATTAGCTATAATATCCCTAGTGCCATGGCTCCTTCTAAATAGAGCCTGCACTTCTGGCAGTTCTCTGTTGACATATTGTTCCAGCCATTTTTTGGATAATCTTCAGTAGCTGCTTGTGTGTGATATCAATGATACTGTTCATTAATATTCACACTCGGTTGAATACATTTGCCTTTACCTTAAAAGATGTGGAACTTCAGGCATATAAGATGCTAAGTGGCAAGTTCATGGTCACATAGTTATAATGTCCAGGAATGGGTTTCAGTGTCTTTCTGTCTAATTCATTCTCGATGCTTATAAGACTCCACTTTTAGATCTCAAGATGGAGTAGAATTACAGCTGATGGGTTTTCCTGGGGGATGTTCTAGGATAGAACACGATAACAACTTTTTATGGTTTCAGCTACTTTTATCTTTTTTTTTTAATTCTGACAAGGAAAATAAAATTTTAGATGTAGTTTTCTAACAGGGCTTATTCTAGTAGGAGGTATTTAGATGTGATTGTGAAAGGAGTAGATGTAACATAGGTGGCCAAGTCTCAATTCTATCAGCTACATAAAGAGAAATTCTCCCCATCAACAATATCCATAACAGCAAATAGATAGCTGCTGTGTCAGACATGCCACCCCCATTCTCCTGCACCTATTTCCACTATTCACTGGGTTTGTTATTTGTTGTTGACTCACAGAATTTACTCACAGCTGTAGTACCAAGAGTGGGGTTTATTAGGGAAGTAAGTTGGAGAGTAGTAGAGGCAAAGAATACCACCCAAAGCAAATCCAAGGTGTAGCTCAGCATTCTCAAGCCAGATTAGCAGCAAAACACAATTTCTCAATTAGAGGAATATTCTGGTTCAATTCAGTAACACAAATTTTTTTTTATTTTAAATTTTTAAAAATTATTATTTTT
>NW_006399781.1:4374092-4379553 GCF_000299155.1 Elephantulus edwardii | reverse complement strand
ATTACCAAACAATTTTTCCCTGTCTGTGGCTTCCCTTTTTACCCTGTAGGAGAAGTTTTTGGATGTGCATAGGGATTTGATTCTTAGAAGGTCTCATTCATCTATTTTATCTTCTCATGGTTGTAAATTTTTCAGGATACTTGGAAGACTCTTTATGTTGTGGATTAGGACTACTAAAGTTCTTCCAAACTTTTCTTGAATGAAGTTTATATTCCTTGGTTTTAGTTCTATGTCCATGATCCACCTTGAGTTGTTTTATGTATACGGAGTGAGGTGTGGATCTTATTTAATTTTTCTGCAGATAGTTTTCCAATTTTGCCAACACCATTTGTTAAAAAGACTGTCATTTCCCCACCTAACTGATTTCATCTCCTTGTCAAAAAACAGTTGACCATAAATAGATGGGCTGATTTCCGGGTTCTCAATTCTATTCCATTGATCTATGTGTCTGTCATTGTACCATGCTGTCTTAACTACCACGGCAATTTGAAATCAAGAAGTGAAATGCCTCCTACCTTTTTTTCTATTTTTAAGGAGTGGTTTGCTTATTCGGGGCTTCTTTCTATTCCAAATGAAGCTGGAGATTCCCTTTTCCATCTTGTTGAAGAATGGGATTGGTATTTGTATAGGGATTGCATTGAATGTGTAAATGGCCTTTGGTAATATTGCCATTTTGACAATATTGAGTCTTCCTATCCATGAGCAAGGGATATTCTTCCACTTCTCCAGATCTCTTTTTGTTTCTGGTAGTAATGCTTTGTAATTTTCTTCTAATAGATCCTTTGTGCTTCTAATTATATTTACTCCCAAATATTTTATCTTGTGATTAGCTATTGTTAAGGGTACTATTTTTCTTAGCTCCACCTCTGTACTCTCTTTGTCACCGTAGAGAAATCCAGCTGATTTTTGTATGTTGATCTTGTATACTGCTACTTTGCTGAATTGGTCAACTATGTCCAATAGTTTTCTTGGTGATCATTAACACAAATTTAAGAATCTCTGGTTTCCTCAATTATCCAGCAAAGTTTGCTTCAGAGCAGTTATAAGTGAGCTTCTTCCTCAATCATCTGAGAAGAATAACAAAAATTTTAACTGTGGGCTTTATATCAGGGTTCCTCTGGTTACACGTTGCCACAGTTCCTCTACAGCAATGCCAGTCTTTCTGCCAACATCACCAGGATCTTGCTCTCACTAGGGTCTCACTCTCACCGGGGTCTTTCTCCAATCTCCCTCAAATCTTGCCATGCAGTGTGGGAAGCTCTCTCTTTCTTATCCTAATTCCATAGCTGCTGAAGATTTGTAAAACCATGTGACTGCAGTTCAGGTAGCTGGAGACTAAAGGAGATCAATGTAATAGCTAGAAAAGCCAGCTTTTAAACTAACACTGCACTGATTCTGATATGAATTGAAATCCAGATTCTGATTGTGTTACCATAATTTCATCACTGAATCTTTGATACTCTCAGTTTCTGAATAAAGACACACGTCTTTCAGGACTGTTATACTTCATTGCATTATTATTATTTATATTGCCTCAACTGTCTCTCTCAGTAAACTGTGTTTCTTTAAAGGATGGAGCATGTCCTTATTATCTGTATATGCTTTTCATTGGGCTATTTGTATATTATGTATTAGGGAATTCTGTTGGTTTAGCAGTAAGGAGTTGCACTGCCCACCCAAAAGCATGTAGTTCATATCTACTAGCTGCCTCAAGGGAGAAAATTGGCCAGTCTCCTCTTATGCAGTTCACAACCTCTGAATATCCACTAGAGAGTCAGCTATAAGTCAGTTCCAATTTGATAGTGCATAACAAAAACAACATAATATATGTTAAATATGTGATGTGCTAACACTTGTCACATATAAGGCCTCAGTAATATTCACTTATTATTTTGTCCTTTATTTTTAAGAACAGATAATGTGTCTACCTTATAAAATAGGAAGCTGCTCAATTGATTAACACAAGTTATTGAAGTAAAAAAAAAAAAGGAAGAAACAAACACTCATTCTTCTTTCTTATGGTGGTGAAGGATTCTTCTCCAGGTAATTCCATAGTGGTTCACGTAGTGGTACACAGATAGGCTACGTGATTTGCACACACCAGGTGGTATAATGCTACCTGCAATGTCCTTACTATCAGGAAATTAAAAGTACACAACCAAACATCTAACATAAATAAACGGGCAGAAATGGTCTTGATGTGTACTAAGAATCATTTTACTGTACAATCTGTCTGGCTGTTGCTTTCCCACCTCTATTAATTAGCCTATGAAGACTTTTAAGAAAAGAGAAACCAAAGGAAAATGGCTTGACATGAAAGAAGGCAATATAGGAATTCATGTTTTATATGTGAGCAATACTGAGGGTCATATACTTCACTGAATTTACAGTCTGGACCTCACAGCAAGCCTGGTTTCTGAGTGCACCTAAGCATTTGCTTGTAGAACTTAAAATAAGTTCAGATGAAAAGACTCAGTGGGATATGAAAAAGATGAAGTAATAGCTGGCATAGATCAATGGTGATTAATTTTATAAGACACAATGTATAGGAATGATCACATGAAACACAATGTGAATGAAGGAGTATGTGAAATACAAACTAAATTGGGGGGGGGGGAGAATGGAGAAACCCTTACAGTAGAGAGTAAAAAAATAAAGTTCAGATGCAAAGTGCTAAAAGGAGGCTGATAAACCTGGGTAAGGAACTGCACTGTCAGCACAAAGGCCTTTGGTTCAAATCCACTAGCTGCTCTGCAGGAGAAAGATGGGCAATCTCCTCCTGTGTGATTTACTGCCTCTGAAAACCTTATGAAGGAACAACGATGAGTTGGTTCCAACCGAACAGTACACAACAATTAAAACAACAACTAATTAAGAAGGAACAAAAGCAGGAAGGACTTGGTTATGCCAGGTACTATTGTTGTTGTTGTCGTTGTGTGCCGTCGAGTCGTTTTCCACTCATAGCTACCCTATGCACAACAGCCCTAAACCCTGCTCTATCCTGCTGCCTCTGACAGACCCATCCTGATTACCCCAGTCACCCAATCAATCCATCTCATAGAGGGTCTTCCCCTCCTGCGCTGTCCCTCCACCCTCCCAAGCATGATGTCCCTCTCCAAGGACCCGTCCCTCCTGGCAACGTGTCCAAAGTATGTCAGACGAAGCCCCAGAATCCTTGCCTCCAAGGAGTAGCTTGGTTTAATCCTCTTCAAGATGAATCTGTTTGTTTTCCTGGCAGTCCATGGTACATTCAGTACTCTTCTCCAGCACCACAGCTCAAAAGCATCCACTCTCCTTCTGTCCTCCCTAGTCATTGTCCAACTCTCTGATGCATAACAAGCGATTGCAAATACCATGGCCTGTGCCAGGCGCACCTTAGTCTCCAGAGAGACACCGTTGTTCCTGAGTACTTTAGAGAGGTCCCTAACAGCAGACTTTCCCATTGCGATACGCTCTTTGATTTCCTGACTGCTGGTGCCAAGAGTGTTGACTGTGGAGCCGAGCAAACTAAAGCTGTGAACAATCTCAATCTCTTTGCCATCCATCCTGATGCTGCTCGATACGCTAATTTGGAGCAGTTAATTTTTCCAACCCTCTGTTTTCTCAGTTGTAAAACTAAGGCAGCATAGAAGCTATCTCTTTAAGGGGACTTCTAGTTCCAGTTTCACAGGGTTTTATGGTGTTATTTTCCTACGCAGAATTCTCCTGGGAAATTCAAACAACTATGCTGACAGGACCACATATCAAAAGGACTCCTTTACATCTTTTCATCTCTTCTGAAACTTCCAACTTCTCTCTACGTCTTTTACTCTCATCTCCTTGCTTTATTCATAGTCAATGGATTTACTTCATCCTCCATCTAGAGCTACACTGTCCAACTTGGTATCCACTAGGCCCATGTGATAGAAATGTTGGGAGCATAGAGAATTGAAGGCTAAGCGGCCAATCCAGAGGCCAGCTGAAGCAATTCAATGGGATGAAGTTTGGTTTTGGCTTAACCACATGTGGCATTTTACGTTTATTGAAAATAATTCAGCTCCTCCATCACACCAGTCACTGTTAGGGTTAAATACATGTAGCTAAAGGCTAATGTATCAGTGTAGACAGAGAATATTTCTGTCATTCATACATTCCTTTTAGACAATGGTCTAATCTACAGACTCCTTTATTACCCACCCTGATTCTCTAGAACTATATTTTTCTACAATATTTTTCACTTTTGTGAAGATGAAATAGACATATTTTTCTCTAGTCCACCTGCTAAGTACAACTAAATCAGCTGGATATTATATAAAACATATATTACTCATTCACTCACTGGAATCCTCTGGAGTTGAAACAGACTTGAAACTGAGCCTCCATTGAGTTTCCAAGAGTATACATGATAAGGAAGATTGCCCTTCTTTCTCCTGTGGAACCATTGATGGATTCGAACCAGCTGTGAGACATGGATTTTGGGTTAGCAGCTCAACTCCCCACAGACTATGCCACCACTTTCCTTTACTTTATATAGATATGTATCTCCCCGTTGTCATCAAGTCAAGTCTGCCTTAGAGCAACTCTCCATCCACCACAAGGTAACTGGTAGATCTGAACAGCTGACCTTTTGTTTAGCACCACAACAGAAAATGTGCTACACCACCAAAGCTCAACAGATATTCATTATTTATAAAATACATAAGCATTAAAAAGAATCTGAATGATCAACAGAGAAGGCCAATTAGAGATCTTAAGATTCAAAGGAAAACACGGAGGTGAGTTGCTTTGAATTTCTTTTTTGCCTCACATACCTTAGACTTAGAGCCACCCAGAAAAGTCAGTGGGTTCAGTCAAAAACAGCACACACAAAATCTTCCTCTCTCTAGGCCAATAATCAGGAAAGGAGAAGGCTATTAAGACAGAAAACTTTTAGATAATAGATATTCTAGCCAAACATATCAACGGGGGAAATAGACTACCTCCACCTAATCTCAGGTCAGAAAATCGAAGTTGTTGTTGTTAGATGCTGTTGAGGAGAGTAGGACTCATGACGATCTTATGAACAGCTGACCTGAACTCTGCCCTGTGCTGTGGCATCCTCGCCATCTCTGACACACTAGAGCCCATTGTTAAAGTCACTGTGGTAATCCATCTTGTTGGGGTCTTTCTCTCCTTAGCAAACTCAGCAGACTTTTCATCCTTCTAAGCATGAAGTCCCTTTCCAAGGAATAGCCTTGCAGTGGTCAACACACTTGGCACCAGTAGCCAGGAAATAAAAAAACGTATTGCAATGGGAAAGTCTGTTGTTAGGGACCTCTCCAGGGTACTGAAGAGAAATGGTATCACTCGGTAGACTAAGGTGCATCTGATACAGGCTATGGTCTTTGCAATCATTTGTTATGCATCAGAGAGTTGGACAATGACTAGGGAGGATAGAAGGAGAATTGATGCCTTTGAGCTGTGGTGCTGGAGAAGAGTATTG
>NW_006399781.1:4365569-4372532 GCF_000299155.1 Elephantulus edwardii | reverse complement strand
CCTCCTCAGTTTCAGCAAGCAAGGTTGTGTCATCTGCATAAGGCAGATTGTTGATAGATCTTCCACCAATCCTAACGCCACGGGTTTCCTATCTCCTTTTCAACCTGTCCTTAAAAAAAATTCTACGGACCAATTTTCCTCATGAAAAATGCATAAGAATTTTTAAGAAATTCTCAGCAAATGGAATTCAGTAATGTATAGTAAGAACCATATACATGATCACGTGAAGTTCATTCAGACATGGAAGGCTTGTTCCAAACTAAAAAAATCAGTGTAATCCACCATATTAGTAGAGTAAAGAAGAAAGGTCACATGAGACTATCATTCAAAACAAAAACGTCTTTCACAAAATCCAACACTTACTCATGACAAAAAAAAATTGTAAAAAAAAAAAAAATATATATAGAAGATTAGTAGCACCTCAACCAGAAAAGGAGCATTTACAGAAAGATTTCAGCTAACATTTACAAAATCCTGTACTGGATGAATATGTAATAGTGAGAGAATGGAAAGTTTTCTTCCTAAAATTAGAAACAAAGCCAGGATATCTACTTCACCGCTTTTATTCAAAATAGTTCTGGAAGTTCTAGCCAAAGCAACAAGTTAGAAAAAGTAAATAAACCACAACAAAATAAAGGTAAACAATCCAATTGAAAAATGGGCACAGGATATGAACAGACACTTCACCAAAGAAGACATTCAGATGGCTAACAAGCACATGAAGAAATGTTCAAAATCCCTAGCTCTAAGAGAGATGCAAATCAAGACAACTATGAGATATCATCTCGCCCCAGTAGGATTAGCAAAATTTAACAGAACAGCAAGCAACAAATGCTGGTAAGGTTGTGGAGAGACTGGAACCCTTAATCACTGTTGGTGGGAGTGTAAAATGATGCAACAACTGTGGAAGGCTGTATGGTGCTTTCACAAAAAGTTGCAAATAGAGATACCATTTGACCCAGCAATTCCACTACTGGGAATATACTCCAAAGAGACAATAACTGACACCCAAACAGATATATTGCACACCCATGTTTATTGAGGCTTTGTTCACAGTAGCAAGGAGTTAAAAAAAACCTAAATGCCCATCAACAAACAAATGGAGAAAGAAGCTGTGGTATATTCACACAATGGAATACTATGCTGCTTTGAAAAACAAGGAACTCATGCAATATTATTCAAAATGGGTGACATTATGCTGAATGAAGTATCTCAGTCACAAAAGGACAAATATTACATGATGCCACTGTTGTAGAATGGGACTGTCCTTGGGGTTGGGGAGAGACTGGGGAAGATGGGTTAAATAATGTATACTGCATTGAAACAGATGAGGGAGAAAACTATTTAAGATGGATATGTTATTAGGTATTTTTGTCATGACAGGAGTCCAGAGTGAAGGCTGCATAGTGGAGTGGACCAGGGGAGGGTTTGTAAAACAATGAAAGAATTTTTCTTTTACTTTTCCAAGAGGGTAGTGTACTTGAGGGGGGGGGGTTGGGAGGGGAGAAAAGTGCAACAATGAATGAATGGAAATCCAAAGTCACTGTAAATTTTCATTGAAATTAATAATTAATTTTTTTAAAAAGGCAAAATAGTAAATAAAAGACATTGATCAAAAAGCAAGGGGAAGAAACAGTCAATTTTGCAGATGATATGATCATCTATGTAGAAATTCCCAATGACTTGGGTTTATTTAAAAAAATTTTCATATTTTTTTATTATATTTTATTATTTTGTGTGTGTGTACCATCAAACCCGATCTGACTGGTATAGGAGGAGATTGTCCCTTCTTCTCCAGCAGAGCATCTGTTGGATTCAAACCGTATACCTCTGAGATTACAGTGCAGCTTCTTGCCATTAAGCCACCAGAGCTTCCTAGGACTTTTGTTTTTTGATTTGGTGTTTTTAAAAAAATAATTTCTTTTGGTTTTGAAAATATATATAGCAGGACATGCACCCATTCAACAGATTCTACACATATAAGCAGTGACGCTAACTACATTCTCTTAGAAAGATAACAAAAAATTCTTAGAACTAATAATTGAGTTTAACAATGTTCCATGATGCATAATAAAATCAAACCTGCTACAGATTCATGGTGACTCTCCGCCAGGTTTTTCAGACTATTAAACCTCTACAGGAAGAGATTGTTCCTATTTGTCCCTTCTCACAGTCCTTTAGATGAGTTGGCTTTTCTTTTCCTTGGGACACTCATTCCTACCCTGCTCTGAGCCTTCATACCTACTGTTTTCCTTTCCTCCTAGTTCTTCATCTGGCTAGCTCATTCTTATCTTTTGGGGCTCAGCTTCAAACTATTCACTTCTATTTACACATGTATGTGTAAGAAATGAAACTAAGCTTTAATTGCAGTTAAATTTTGCCTGCTCCTTCCCAGCACCAATTTCCAAGTAAATCAGTATGAGGTCTGATTATTGCAGGGGTGGAGCAGGGAGAGTGTGACCTGGACAGGAGGACAAAAAGGACTATGCCTATGGAAATGCGTATTGGACAGTCTGCCTTTATTGCACAGATACAAAAACAGCCATGACGCCCAAAGACAGCAGGTGTGCACGTCCTGTGCTGTCTTTAGTTGTGTCCAGAAGGTCAATTCACATTTACTGCTAAAGCTCTCTGTAGGGACTGTGGGCTTGCTGTACCTTAAGAGACTCAGGTAGGCCTGGAGGACCAAGGGCATCAACCACAAAGCAGATTCCCACCTCTGAGGTTCACTGTACATGTTGCTAGGTGTCGTTGAGTTGACTACAACTCATAAAAGATCTGAAAACTGTTCTGTCCTGCGACATCTTCACACTTCCGACATATAAGAGCCCATTGCAGTGGTCACCCTGTCAATCCCCCTGACTGAGGATCTTCCTCTCCTTTGCTGACCCTCCACCTTTCCAGCATCATGTCTTTCTCCAAGAAATTACACCTCCTAGCAACACGTCCAAAATACGTGAGGCAGAGCCTCATCATTCTTGCCTTCAAAGACAACTCTAGTTGCACCCATTCCAAGACATATCTGTCCATTCTCTTGGCTGTCCATAGGATATTCAGTGTTCTTCTCCAACACCACAGCTCAAAGGCAGCCAATTCTTTTCCTGTCATACATATTCATTGACCAGGTCTCAGATGCATAGCAAGTAATCAAAAAGACTATAGCCTGAATCAGATGCACCTTAGTACTCAAACTGACATGACTACTCTTCAATAATTTGGAGAGGTCCCTAACTGCAGATTTTCCCAGTGCAATGCATCTTCTTATTTGCTGACTGCTAGTACCATGAGGATTAATTGTGGGTCTAAGTAAGATGAAGCTGTTTAAAGTATCAATCTCCTCTCTGTCCATCATGACACTGCCTATTGGTCCAATGGTAAGAATCTTTGTTTTCCTGACACTGAGATGCAATCCATACTGTACATATATAGTTATTTTCTCTGTTCTCCTCCATAGTTTGGTGTGTGAAAACAGGCAGAGATGGTAAACACTTCTCCACACCTTCTTTATTATTATTCTTTTTTAATTGTTTTTCTTTTTTATTTATTTTTTAATTTTTATTTTGTAGTGCTCTGTGCTTCCAAAAGCCATATGCATTGTGTTTCACACTGTCCTCCATTCACATTGTATTTTATATTATCACTCTCATTCGTTGTGTTTTGTAAAATTAATCACCATTGAACTATGCCCACCATTATCCTTCTTTTTAGACCCCTGCTGGATCTTTCCCATTTTCTTTACCCCCCTCCCTCCACTTTTATCCTTGTTGTTGTTGTTGTTATGCACCATGGAGTTGCTCATGACTCATAGCTACCCTCTGTACAACAGCCCTAAACCCTGCTTTATATTGTGCCAATTTTATTGTCTCTGACACACCTACCCCCATTACCCCAGTCACTGAATCAATCTGTCTCATCAAGGGTCTTCCTCTCCTGTCCCTTCACCCTCCTAAGGACTGGACCCTCCTTACATGTCCAAAGTATGTCAGACGAAGCTCAGAATCCTTGTCTCCAAGGAGTAACCTGGCTTCACCCTCTCTAGAATGAACCTCTTTGTTCTCTTAGCAGTCCATGGTGTGTTCTTCTCCAACACCACATCTTAAAGGCATCAATTCTTCTTCTATCCTTCCTAGTCATTGTCCAGCTCTCTAATGCATAACAAGTGACTGCAAAGACCATGGCCTGTATCAGGTGCACCTTAGTCTCCAGACTGACATCATTGCTCTTCAGTACTCTGGAGAGGTCTGTGACAGCAGACATTTGCATCGTAATACGTCTTTTAATTTCCTGGCTGCTGGTGCCAAGATTGTTGACTGTGAAGCCAAACAAACTAAAGCTGTGAACAATCTCAGTCTCTTCACCATCCATCCTGATGCTGCCAAACAGCCCAGTGGTGAGAATCTTTGTCTTCTTGATATTGAGCTTCAATCCATATTGAAGGCTGCAGTCCTTGATCTTCTGCAAAAAGTTCTTTGGGTCCTATCAGTTTCAGTAAACAGGGCTGAGTCATCTGCATAACTCAGATTGTTGATAGATCTTCCTTCAATTCTGTTGCCATATTTGTCTTCATAGAGCCCAGCCTCCCATATAATCTGTTCTGCATATAGGTTGAAAAGGTATGGAGATAGGACACATTTCCTGTAAAAAGGCAAAGGAATCAGAACTCTGACTTCACAGCATGTCTATGCTACCTTGGGAAAATAATTTAAACTCATTGAAATGTATTTCCATAATATGAGAAAATTGTGAATCATAACAATAATTTCCATGGATTGACTTGTGTTCCTCAAAAATATGTACCGAAATCCTGGCCTCATACCAAAGTAGGGTAAATTCTACATCTAATAATTTCTGAGTTATAAAAAGGAAAGAATAAGCACAGGGACAGACATAGGGAAAGGAAAAAAAAAGGACAGAGGTGAAAGTCTAGAAAGATGTCTGGAGTAGATAGACAAAGAAGGGCTCTCTCCTAAATCCATACCCTGAGTTTTCACTTCTCATTCTTTGAACTGGGACCTCTTGTGTCCTAGTGGTAAGAAACTGCACTGCAATCCTGAAGGTACAGGATTGGAATCCACCAGCTAGCTGCTCCATGAGAAAAAATGGGCAATCTCCATCCATGCGATTAAATTGCCTCTGAAATCCCACTGGAGTGTCAGCTATGGGTCAGTTCTGACTTGCTTGATGGTACATTGAACTCTGTTAACTATGAGTAAACAAATTTCTATTCTTTAGCCCACTCATGAAAAGAGAAACTGCTCTCAATTATACTTCATCACATCACCTTGTTCCTTCACAGCACTCTACACTCTGAATTATTTTGCCCATTTGTCAGTTTGATAACCTGTCTATTGTCTATTTCTTTTCACTAGAATATAAAACTCATCATTATTGGTATTTTGTATAAAGATTCACTGCTAAATACTCAGAAGACTTTTTGTCTCACAGTAGATACTCAATATATATGTGTTGATGTTTAGTGATACAAGATTGATCCCAAAGGAGAAAGTAGTAAAATATCCCTGGACATAAAAAACCTAATAAGGAAAATTTTATAAAAATTTAAAATAAATATGTGTTGAATGATTAATAAATAAGTAGTATGACCTGAAAGAGCTTTACAGTAAAATTTGCTACCATCATTAAAAAAAAAAAAATTGGAGTATCTTACAGGCAGAAATAGTTCATTCTCTAACATTACATACATATGTTGTTGTTGTTGTTACGTACTGTCGAATCGCAGGCGACTCATAGCGACCCTATGAAGGAGAGTCCTCGACGCTTGGGTGCCTTTCATCCTCTCTCCAGGTTCATAGGGTTTCCGGAGGCAAGCTATTATGGAAGTGGATGCCACTCCTCTTTCCACGCTTGTTTTAATCGGGGAGCTCCACCCCACTCTCTGTCCTCACTGGGTAGCCAACCATTAACGCATTTGACACATCCGTGTCGCAGTGTTCAGCCTCACAGCAACCACAAGTGACCGTGGGATGGCAACTTGTACACCAGGGCTATACGACCTAGAGGAATGTCTGAACAAAAACAATGAAAGAATGGCCTGAGAGCAGCGGATTAAAAGTCACCCACCTTTGTCTTGGTCACATCATTTTCTCTTCACTGGGCCAGCTCTCTCTCTCTCTCTTTCTCTCTCTGTTGATGTTACATACATATAGTCTTCTTTAATTAGGAGGTTGTATCTATCTCTTCAGAAAGCAACACCCAATGTGCAAGCAAGTTCTCTTACTAAGTGCTACACTGCATAACTGAAACTATTTAAAAGAAAGTGATGATCGGTAGGAACCATCATACTATTCCCTGAAGGAACAACACTAAGCAAGCCAAGTTTCTAATTTTTAGATCATTGATGGTTCATTGAATTGTTGTTGATGTTATGTATCGTCGAGTCGCCTGCGACTCTTATTGACCCTATGTATAATAGCCCTAAACTGTACCCTATTCTGTGCCAATCTTACTGTCTCCAACATACCTACTCTGGTTGCCCCAGTCACTGAATCAATCCATCTCATAGAGGGTCTTCCTCTCCTGTGCTGTCCTTCCACCCTCTCAAGCAGTATGTCCCTTTCCAAAGACTGGTCCCTCCTTGCAACATGGTCAAGTATGTCAGATGAAGCTTCAGAATCCTTACCTCCAAGAAGCAGTCTGCTCATTTTCTTATCAGTTCATGGTATATTCAGTACTCTTTGCCAACACCACATCTCAAAGGCATCAATTCTCCTTCTATCCTCCTTAGTTATTATCCAGCTCTCTGATGCATAGCAAGCGATTTCAAAGACCATGCCCTGTATCAAATGCACCTTACTCAAGAGTGGCATCATTGCTCTTCAGTACTTTGGCGAGGTCTCTAACAGCAGACTTTCCCATCACAATACATCTTTTAATTTCCTGGCTGCTGGTGCCAAGAATGTTGACTGTGGAGCCATGCAAACTAAAGCTGTTTAACAGTCTCAA
>NW_006399781.1:4363678-4365324 GCF_000299155.1 Elephantulus edwardii | reverse complement strand
AAAAAAAAACAGTCTCAATCTCTTCACCATCTATCATGATGTTGCCAATTGTCCCAGTTGTGAGAATCTTTGTTTTCTTGATATTTAGCCTCAATCTATATTGAAGGCTGCATACCTTGACTTTCTCCAGCAAGCACTTCAGATCCTCCTCAGTTTCAGCAAGCAGGATTGTGTCCTCTGCATAATGCAGATCGTTGATGCATCTTCTTCGAATCCTGATGCCACATTTCTCCTCATACAGCCCAGCTTCACAGATATGTCTTGAAATACAATGTTGTGAGCAACAGGATAATATCCATATGCATACAAGGAAGTCCAGTGAATAACAGTATCATTCATATATGTGTACCAACAACCAAAGCCAAAGAAGAGGAAATAGATTTCTACCAACTTTTGCAGTCAGAGATTGATGGAACATGCTATCAAGATGCATTAATAATAATGGGTGACTACAATGCCAATGTTGAGAATAGAGAAGAAGGATCAGTAGTTGGAAAACATGGACTTGGTGACAGAAATGAAGCTGGAGATAGAATGATAGAATTTTGCACAATCAATGACATTCATTTCAAATACATTTTATAAGAAACATAAACGTAGGTTATACACATGGATTTCACCTGATGGTATGCATAGGAATCAGATTGATTACATCTGTGGAAAGAACCACTGGAGAAGCTCACTATCAGCTGTGAAAACTAGGCCAGGTGCTGATTGTGGGACAGACCATCAACTACTCATATGCAAATTCAAGTTGAAGCTGAGGAAAATAAAATCGAATCCACGGGAGCCAAAATTTGACCTTGCATCTATCCCACCTGAGTTTCAAAACCATCCCAGAAATAGGTTTGAGGCCTGGAACACGAATGAGCGGAGACCAGATGAGCTGTGGGAGGATATCAAGAATATCATCCAGGAAGAGTGCAAAAGGTCATTACAAAGACAGAGGAGGAAGAAAATACGAAAATGGACCCAAAAAAAAAAGTTATTAAATAACATTTAAAAAAATAGTTGTTGTCTACTGTACAGTGAGAAGAAACCCATAACAGACCCTCTGGCAGATTTTCAGAGGTAGGTAGTTAATCGCACAGGAGGAGATTGCCAATCCTTTTCCTGTAGAGCAGCTGGTGGCCTCTATCCACATGCCTTCAGGATTGCAGCAGAGCTTCTTGCCACTAGGCTACCATTAAAAAAAAAATTAATTAATTAAAAATTTAAAAATAGGGTGTAGGGCGTGGGCAGGGATAAAAATGCAACAATGAATGACTGGAAACCCTAAGTCTCTGTAAACTTCTATTCAAATTAATTTTTTAAAAGGGTAAAAAAAAACCTGAACCCCCCAAAATGGAAAAAAATAACAAATAGAGGGGTCTTTAAACAAGGAACTCATGCAATATTATTCAAAATGGGTGACCCTGGAGGAAATTATGCTGAGTGAAATATCTCAGTCACAAAAGGACAAATACTGCATAGTGCCACTGTTGTAGAATGGGACTGATCAGGGTTGGAGTAAGACTGAAAAAACTAAATAAATTATGTATACTGCATTAAAACAGATGAGGGAGAGAACAATTTGAGATATATGATTGGGTATTATGGTTATGACAAGAGTCCAGAATGAAGGTTGCATAGCAGAATATACGGGG
>NW_006399781.1:4360215-4363430 GCF_000299155.1 Elephantulus edwardii | reverse complement strand
ATACAACAGGACATGCACCATTCAGCAGTTTCCACATATACAATGCAGGAACATTTATTACCATTTTCAAGTTGTGCAGCATTCTCACTCCCCTTTTCTGAGTTTTATGTCCTAGCAGCATAAATTCACTGGGTTTCTTTTAACCATTCAAGTTACTATTGTCATTTTGATTCTACATAGATAGTTTGTAAAAGCAGCGTAAGGCTCAAGATAGATGTTTTTCACCAGTTCAGCTAACCTACCAATTTATTTTAAGAAGACTTCAAAAGATATTTTTGGTTAAGGAGTTTCTCAGGACAATAATGTCAAATATTCGTCTATCTTCCGTGACTCCATAAGGTCTGGAGTCTATGATAATTTGAAAATCTGTTTTACATTTTACCCTTTTGACAAGATTTGACTATAAAATCTTTTTATTGTTTGATCTTTTGAAGATTTCAGGGAATATTGTTTATTTAAGATTTGAAAATTATCTTAAGGCAATAGTTACAAAGATTTATCTAGTCTTCATAGCTGCAGAAAATCCGTATTACATGAAAATTTGAAATCATGTTCTTTGTTTATCCCTTTTTGATTGGTTTTCTTCTATAAAAGTTTTTATTAAAATGTTCAATAGTGGTAGACAGGCACTATTCAATTCTGGTCTCATGACAATGGAGGAAGTTAACTACTCATTCCTGTCTCCTTTCCTGATCCCCTAAAAATATTTTTGAGTAGAACAGTCAATGAATGAACAGCTGAATGAATAAATGTGTAATGTCATCAAATGTAGCACAATCTATCTGGAGGGAATATTTTTTGAAAGTATAAAGTTCAATATTTTCAACATTTTTTTTCAGTTATGTAAGTCAAGACTTAACCATCAACTTTACAGATTATGAAAGCCATTAGTTAGTTGTACATTCAAGCATATAATTTCAATTTTCACATGGAACCAAACTAAGAACTGAATGAAATTTCTGCATGTAGATTTAACTGTAAAATTACACAAATGAGAGAGGCTCTCCCAATAACTCTAAAGCTGAAGAGACAGCTTTGTCAACTTTGAGTTCCAAACAAAATCTCCTCTATGATGTGACTGACAATAATGTTAATATGATCACAGAGGGAAGTAGTCAGGAAAACACACTTCCTGAGTATTTACACAATATGTCAAACATTGTGGTATGTATTCTAGCTGTGCATCCCATTAAGCTTCACAACATTACTCAGAGTATGGCGTAATTGGAAATATTTTAAACGGGACATTGAAAGTAACCTGACCTCACATGTGATCCATCTAGCACAATGACATCTAAATCCAGGTCTGACTGAATTTCTATTTTGTGATATTGTCTTCTTGGGTACCATTAGCAGAAGTCTCTGTTAAGCATCCACTACAATTTTTAAAGGTAGTCTACAACTACAATTTTGTGTTTTATTCTGAAATCATTAGTATCTATAACAAGGCAAGATGATTCTAAAGATTATGTGTTATGAAAAGGAATTGGAGATATTTAAAATATAAGTCTGGAAAGGGAGATTTTGGGGAAGATGGAATTGTTTTCTTTGAAATATCTGGAGCATGGTCCTGTGAGCAACAGGTTGAATATAGCAAACTCACTGCTGTAGAGTCTATTGTGGTTTTTAGCAGATGTCTGTCAGGTTCCCACGCCTGTAAATCTTTGCAGGAAGACACTGTCCATCTTTCTCTCATGGAGCACCTGGTAGATTCAAGTTGCAGGACTTTTGGCTGGCACCACAACACAAAAGACAATACACTGCCAGAGCTGCTTAGGAATATCTAAGTTGGGTGATTACAAATTTTGGAAAAACTTCAAGAAGATTTTTCTAACAGTGAAAACTGCTTTTCTGGTCCTGGCTCAGAATTTTGGGATCGCAACTCATCTCTTCCTCTATCTTCTGTTAAGCCAAACTGAACATTCCTTGCTCCTAAAATAGAAATAGCAAGTGCTGAGCTAGTACTTAGCTTATGGTATGTACATAATTTGGGTGTGAAGGGGATTTTACTTACTTATTAGTTAGTTAGTTAGTTAGTTAGTTAGTTAGTTATCCTAGGAATGATACACAGCAAAACTTAAACCAACTGAACAGTTTCTAAAATATAGTGGCATTGATTACAATCTTCAAATTGTACTACTATTTTCACCCTCCTTTTCTGAATTGTGGCAATGGGGGTTGGTGTGTCGGAACTAATGAGACTGACTCAGGACAGGGAAGAATTCAGAACTGCTGTACATAGGGCTGCTATACATTGCAGACGACTCAATGGCACATAACAACAGTAACATACTATGCCAGGTTTGGAAGTAGGAGTGGCATCCGCTTCCTAAATAGCATACCTCCAGAAACTCTATGAACTTTAATAAATGTCAGTAGTTGTAGAGGGGCTTCAGGACTTTTGTTCATAGGATCGCTATGAATCGTGCTTGTCTCGAAGGCAATCAACAGCAACAACATTTTGAGTTGTGCTTCCCTCATTAACCAAACATATTGGCCCTAAGGTTTCTATCTGATTTTTCAAGTTGCTCTTTTCAATTTGATCTCATAGAGATAGTTCTTAAAGAGTATTATGCTCAAGACAGATCTTTATTACTATTTAAGATAAACTATCATTTCATCTTTAAAATTATCACGGGATATATATTAATGTTTAAAGATAAATCTCAGGGCACTAATTTTCATTCCCTCACTCCCATGAAGCCAGAAAGTTTGCGTAAATTTGAAACTCTGTTTTGCATTTCCTCTCTTTTGATCAAGATTCTTCTAAGGAACAAGGTCCCATAATGATATCTGAAACCAGTCCATTCTTCTGGTCTCATGACAAATGTTATAAGTGGTTAGACTTTGCATATGCTCCACCTATTCCTGACTTCCTTTTCACTTATTCCAAGTGAATAGAAATTAATTGTTACAGCAAGCAACAAATGCTGGCAAGGCTGTGGAGAGACTGGAACCCTTATTCACTGTTGGTGGAAGTGTAAAATGGTGCAACCACTGTGGAAAGCAGTGTGGCACGTTCTCAAAAAGTTGCAAATAGAGATACCATTTGACCCAGCAATTCCACTACTGGGAATATACCCTAAAGAGACCATAACTGCCACCCAGGCAGATATATGCACACCCATGTTTATCGTGGCTTAAGGAGTTGGAAACAAACCTAAGTGCCCATCAACAAATGAATGGATAGAGAAGCTGTGGTATATTCACACAAT
>NW_006399781.1:4350865-4360115 GCF_000299155.1 Elephantulus edwardii | reverse complement strand
AAGCTGTGGTATATTCACACAATGGAATACTATGCTGCATTGAAAAACAAGGAACTCATGCAATATTATTCAAAATGGGTGACCCTGGAAGACATTATGCTGAGTGAAATATCTCAGTCACAAAAGGACAACACTTCATAGTGCCACTGCTGTAGAATGGGACTGACATGAGGATTGGTATAAGAATGAGAAAAACTGGAGGGGGGCGGCGGCCTCGCCTCGTCTATCTGCGCCTGGGTCTGGTGGGAGACGCCGAGCGCCAGCGAGATGTCGGATTTCGACAGTAACCCCTTTGCGGACCCGGATCTCAACAACCCTTTCAAGGACCCGTCAGTTACACAGGTAACAAGAAATGTTCCGCCAGGACTTGATGAATACAATCCATTCTCAGATTCCAGAACCCCCCCACCAGGCAATGTGAAAATGCCTAATGTACCGAATACACAACCAGCAATAATGAAACCAACAGAGGAACCTCCACCTTATACACAGATTACAAAGGAACATGCATTGGCTCAAGCAGAACTTCTTAAACGCCAGGAAGAACTAGAAAGAAAAGCAGCAGAATTAGATCGTCAAGAAAGAGAAATGCAAAACCTCAGTCAACATGGCAGAAAAAATAATTGGCCACCTCTTCCTGGCAATTTTCCTGTGGGACCTTGTTTCTACCAAGATTTTTCTGTAGACATTCCTGTAGAATTCCAAAAGACAGTAAAAATAATGTACTACTTATGGATGTGTGAGTATAAAATAAATTATGTGTTATACTTTAAAAAAAAAAGAATGAGAAAAACTGGATGAATTATGTATACATTGAAACGGATGAGGGAGAGAACAGTTTAAAAGCAATATATTATAGGGCATTATGATTATCATAAGAGTCTGGAATGAAGGTTGCAGAGTGGAGTATACTTACAGAATGGGGGGGGTGTAGGGGTAGTGTATATCAATGAAGGAATTTTTCTTTTACTTTTCAAAGAGAAGAGCGAACTGCAGGGGAAGGGGAAGTAGGGAGAAAAGTGCAACAATGAATGACTAGAAATCCAAAATCTCTGTAAATGTTTATTGACAATAACAATAATTAATAATAATAAGAAATTAATTGTCTGCCTTGGATGTTTGTCTGCAAACTTTTCAGATCCCAACAACAGTGCAATGAACTCCCAGAATAGAAGCACTAAATGCATTATCAGGTCAATTGACTTGTTTGTCTGATGAAACTATGATCCTAAACCTACAAACCAAGAAGAAAGTATTGTAAAGTGTTTGCTTGTATGTAAGTTAGCCTCAATAGCATTAGATATCAGAGAGATGAAAACTGAAATCACAATGAGATACCATACAGTAGGATGGCTAAGATGGGAAAAGGAAACTAACAAATTTTAGCAAGGATGCAGATAAATTGAAACCTGTGTTAGTTGCTTGTGGAAAAACAAAATTATAAAAACACTATGAGAAACAGTACTGTGGTTCAAAAAAAAAATTACAAGAGAACTATGCTATGACCCAATATCATGGAACAAACAGTAAAGAGTGCTGGATCTGAGGTCAGAAGACCTGCATTTAATCTTTTTGTTCCCTCATCTTTAAAAGGAAGAGTGGAATTGCATGGCTATTTTGAGCCTAACCTAGACCATGATAAAGAAAGTACTATTTAAATGTTCTATAATCACTGTTTTGTTAGATGTCATCAAGCCAGCCCCATAATGGCGACCCTATGTTCAACAGATTGAAACTTTCCCTCACCCTGCCCCAATATCACAATCTTCTCTTTGTGAAAGCCTAGTTTCTAGTCACCGTGTCAATTCATCTTGTTGAGGGTCCTTTTTTCCTTAGCTGGCTCTTACATTTCCAAGCATTTATTTGCTATTAATAAATAAAAAGAATGAAATAGAAAAATTAAAACGCTGGTGATTCTAAGTTTATGGTAAGCGCACTGATTCCCTGGGATAACCTTCTCTCAGGAATATACACACACATTCCTTTCATCACAACTGCTTTTCCTCTTCACCATCCTTTCTTAAAAGCAAATCCTCTTCTTAGTCTATGAAAAAATTTTGGGGTTAGTTGGTATATGCAGGGAATTAACACCAAGTATTGAGATCAAAACATAATGTATGTTCAGCAAGTGCCTAGGAGGTATTAAATATTGAAATGAGATCTGGGAAGAATTTACAGAAACACAGCCCCTGTCATGAAGAGTATTCCCTGGGTGGATCTAATGGTTAATGTGTTCCATTGCTAAACCAAATGTTGAAGGTTCAAGTTTCTCCAGAGGCATCTTAGATAAAAAGCCTGGTAATTAACTTGGAAATCAACAGTTCGTCTTTGTAGTCCTATGATTCGCATAAGGTCCTCATTAGTCAAAACTGTCTAGATGGTGCCTGGTTTTCGTTTTGGTGTTTTAGCGTTGTTGCCTTTAAGAGCCTCGGAGCCTAGTAGGCCAAGAACAAATAATTTCTATAAAATATGATCAAGGGGTGCAGAGCTTTATCTAATTTTGAAATATCAGGATGAACACTTGAGTTGAATCAGTCTAGCAGAAGAGACTAAAACAAGCAAGAAATGAAGTAGCAGGGTGTCCCAGAGTAACTTCAAGTCTCTGAGTCACAAAGTATCAGCAGTGAGTCTGGGGAGAATAAAGTATAGAGGGAAATAGAAAACGGGCCAACAAGAGATTATTTACCATACATTGGGATTCTGCCCTTCTAATTGAGAGGAGCCACTGGATGTTTTTAGGTTGGAGAAGACCATAATCATGGCTGTGTTTAGATTTCCTGGTCACACTGAAGAGGATAAATCTGAGTCAGACAGAAATAGTGATAGTGAGATAAGAGTGTGGAAGGTAAGGGTAGAGGGTGGACAGTGTGATAACCCAGGCCAGAGATGATGAGGGAGCATAACAAATGGGCTTAATGTCACTGAATTGTCTACTTTAAACAGTAAATTTCATATTGTGTATATTTTACAAGTTTTAAAACTTGGAAACAAAGAAAAATAAACAACTATAAAAAAATATGGGAAGACTTTGATAGATTGACAAGAAAGGTAAAAACAGAATATGGCTAGAATATACAACTTAAGTCCAGCTGATAATCTTCCTTCTGTTCCTCTTTTTTTCCTTGCTCTTTGTTTTTTACAGTTGGCTCTTGACCTGCTACCAAGGGTTCTTTATGTTTCCCCAAATATGCTCAGCTCTCTAAAAAGTTATTTATCACCTGCATCATAAAATTATGTTTTCACATAGAATAAAGAGTTTCACAAGTTACCTGAGAGACTTTTTAAGGTACACAAATTATTTGAAAAACTAAAATGGGGAAAAGAGACAATGAAGGAAATAAATCAGGTAGTAGTATTAGTCAACAATAAAAAAAATATATAAGATTGATAAGACCCTGTGGTTGATTCCACGTGAGTATGAAGTCAGAGCTGAGGAAAAAGGGAACTGTGGTGTTTACAAGTCAGGTAAGGGAGAGAGGGAATGTTTGACCAAAAAGTGCTAAGCTTAAAAGAAATTTAATTGGGAGGATCAAAGGAATGGAGATGTCCTGTCCATAGTGGCTGAAATAATGAAAAAAAAACAACAACAACAAACAAACAGAAAGAATCTCTCTGAGATTTTTTTCCAGTCAAAATAGTTGATGGTAACAGCTAACTTGAGCTTAAGCACAAAATACTTAACTACTAGACACAAACTGGGAATTGATAAGGAATACTAACCCAGCAAACACCAAGTATAACCCTTATCACTGGAATGCAATTGTTTTATCAACTCAAACATTAATGGACCTGACACAACAGCAGCTAACAACAGGGTGTAAAGACTGATTCCAACTCTATCAAACTTTCTATCTATACCCTACATCTATCTGATAAAAATCAGGAATTAGGTCCACCAAACAACTGCTAAACACACATTTCTAAGTGAAGAGAGTTTATTTTGGTCTTTCTTTGCACTCTACCCCAGAGCTTGAATGTTTTCTAATTAAGCATATGTTCCTTTTATTAGAAAGACAATTTATTAGCACATGTTTGATAGAGTAATTAAAAAGAAGGCAGTGGCTATTGAAGACAGCCAGAGGCCAACTGAAGGGCACCAGCCTGGTGGGTTGCTGTGCTCTGGCCTCACATTTGCCCTTTACAGAGCCAAGAACATTTATACACAGACCACTGCCCCTCCTTCGTCATCTGAATAAGGAACAAGGAAATGCTACCTGGATAATGTGACAGGATACTGGTAGAGAAGAAAGCCAAATCAGTGGTGTAAAAGGAGCTCAATTCTATTTTACCAGGTTCACACAGTCTAAGGACTGCAGTTCTCTGTCTCCTAACTCTCTCCTTTTATCACTCTACATCTAAAATACTTGGCTATATTCCCCCACATTCTCACTCTGTCTCCATTTGGGTTATTTATTGTGTTTCCAATGTGACACACACACACACACACACACAAGAAAAAAACCCAATCTCACTATGAATTGGTTCTGGCTCACAATGACCCTCCAATCACACCTGAGGTTGTGAATCACTATGGGAGGAGATTGCCCATTTTCCCTTCATGGAGCAGTGGTCAAATGACCACAGATGCTTCACCTATGGCTTTGAAACACCACCCGAGTCCTCCCAAAAATTCTTTTTTTTAAAAAAAGCAAAGAAAAAAAGGCAAGAAGCTTTTTTTTTTTAAAACATTCCATTCTGGTAGCTTTATTTCCTCTATACAGTTGAATCATAGAATGTGAAGTTGTTGTTTAGACGATAAAGAACTTGAAAATATCATTCATAATGGAAGTACAAATGGGAAAGAAAGGTTTCTAATTTATCTCCTTTATCCATTCTTTGAAGGCAACAATGCTGCATAGATCTCATTTTCCAATTGTTTATCACAATGCACAGAATATAAAGTTTTTCATGAAATAGAATAATTTTCTTTTTAATATTTTATTTTGGTTCTGTTGGTTGGATTGTAAAATGGTGCAGACACTCTGAAAGACAGTTTGGCATTTCCTCAAAAAGTTAAACATAGAAACTCCATATGACCCAGCTATTCCACTGCTAGGAATTTACCCAAAGGAAATTAGAAGACACAAGTGGAGATTTTAACACCATTGTTCACAGCAGCATTATTCATCATCACAAGCACATGGAAACAAGCTAAATATCCAACTGTAACTGAATTGATTGAGAAATTGTGATATATTCACACCATGGAATACTATGCAATACACAGGAACAAAGATTTCAAAACTTACTGTGTGACTTGGGAGAGAGTGGAGAACATTGCGCAGAGTGAACAAACACAGTCTCATAAGGACAAATACTGCATAGGACCATTATGGTAAAAAATAGAAGGATTAATAGTAAAACATGCATGTTTAACTCAGGGAAGGCTGAAGATGAGTAGGGGCGAAAGCACAGGGTTGCACAATTTGGTGGAATTGGGAGTGAAGAGAGGAAGGAATGGGAAGGATCCAAGCAAGAAGAAAGCGTAATGATGGGCAAGGTCCAATGGTGACTAATTTTGCATCACATAATACATGAGAATGATCGTATGAAATACAATGTGAATGAAGGATAGTGTGAAACACAATGTATACAAACTTTATAAACAAACTAATAGTGAAAAAATAAAGAAGCTTTCTAAAAATACAGTGTTCCTTTTACTGCCAGAGCCCCTTAGCTAACAAAAACCTTTCACGAGCCAGACAACTCTGAATTTTCCCTCTGCTGTTTGCAGACTTAGTCACATCCCATGGAAGGATTAGGCACAAATGTCACTCTGCCAGTCCCTTCAGTAGATTATGCAAGTATCACTTGGATTGTGTAAGTGAACATTAGCTCTTTCCCTCCAGCACTAACAGAGGGAGCAATGTTTGAGATCATTTACCCTTTTCCTTACACAGGAAAAAAAAAAATGAACAAGCAGCGAGTCATAATTTTTCTCCTTGCCAGGCAGGAATAGTCCATTGAGAATTTTGCCAACCTGCCAATCCCTATGTGGAATGTCTCCAATCACTGAGGGATTGAAATTCAAAATGGTCACTAAATGTTTGATCGCATTCACTGGATTTTTTTTTCCCCCTTAAAGGTCGCTTTCAGGGAAGTTGGAACAATAATGCACTAGAAGGAGCACTGCAAATAAAAGTTTCACTAGAGATCAAAATAAACTAAAGAAAAACCAATTGCCATGGAATTCATTGTGACTAATAGCTACCCAATATGCGTAGAGTAGAACTGCTCTGTACAGTTTTTTCCCTTGGGTTTGATTTGGTTTGTCTGTATTATCTTTGTTATTAATTATTATTATTATTTCTTATTGATGTGAATATTTACAGTAAAATTTACACCAACTCAAGAGTTTCTACATGCATAATTTGGTAACAGATTACACTCTTCCATTTGTGTATCCATTCTCACCTTCCTTTTCTAAGTTATTCCACCCTCATTGAAATAAATTTATTGCCCCCTAAGTTTCCAATCTAATCTTTCATGATGTTGTCAATTTGATTTCATATAGATAGTTCTTGAAAGAACATTATACTCAAGTCATATTCAAAATAAACTAGAGAAAAGTTAAGTTTGGTTTTAAGAATACTTTAGGGAATATTTTATTTCTAAGTCTTAAAGTTTATATCATAGCACTCATTTCAGGAGTTCATCCACCCTCATGACTCTAGACATGCTGTGGAGTCTACAAGAATTTAAAATTCTGTTCTATATTTCCTCTCTTTTGATCAAGAGGCTTATATCAAGATCTATTAAACCTCAAGATCTTTAATCCAAAATATTCAGTAATGGCAGCCAATCACAATGTAGTTTTCTCATTGGAAAGGAAGCAATAACAGTTGCATAGAGGCGATTAGCCACACTTTCTGTATTCTCCTTTTATTGTTTACTCTCCTGTTTCTTCTTTTTGAGGTGAATAGATGCAAATTGTCCTTAAATGGCTGCCTGAAAGCTTTTAACACTCTAGGAGATACACAAAGAATTAACGCACTGAAGCACTAGATACTTTATCAGGACAATTAACTGGTTTGTTCCAGGAAATGATGACCTTGAACTTTCACCAAGGGATTAGATCTCTTAAAGTATTTGCTTTTATAAAAGTAGTCTTATTAGCTATTCATTTAAAAAAATTTATGAAATCCAAAGTTCCTGTAAATTTTCATTGAAATTAATAATAAATTTAAAAAATAAAATAAAAAATTTATTTCTTTTTTATGGTTATTGGAAATATCTTTCTCACATAATTTCGGTCCATTGTACATTTACAGATTTACCACTTATTGACAGCAATTACAATAATCAAATGTGCAATCCTACTCTTAACCAGGGCGATTTTCCATCATTAACACCATTTTTCTCCTCCCTTCAACCCCTGGTAACCACTAATAAAGCTTGATCTCTATATAGCTTCATTTGCTTATCTTTTTATATAAGTGAGGTCACACAATATTTTTCTTTTTATGATTGACTTATTCTGCTCAGCACAATATCTTCAAGCCTATTTTCATTGCAGTCTATGTAAAATCTATTAAACAAAGATGTTTTCCTAACATTTCTTTCAGATTTGTCATTGATGATGTCCACATTGTTTCTATAATTATGAATTTTCAGAAGCAAGTTGTCAGGTCTTCTTCTGAGGCACCTACTGGGTGGGATGGAACCACCAACATTTCAGTTACATATTTACACTCCATTCTGCTAAGATTAGTAGCAGAATAGTTATCTAAAGGCAGAAGCCAACAATGTCCCAAATGTTTGATCTGCTGTACCACTCCATGACTTCTGACATGACATCAACTGTCCCTCTCCCCCGCTCCTCTATGTCTCTTGTGTTCTATGGGTCACTGGAAGGTCTCACAGAAACTCAAAATCATCAGGGAAATGACTCGCTCAACCATGGGTAATGCAGGCAGTTTTGTAAAGTGATGGGCCAGCATCTTATAGACTGTCAATTGTGGCACAGCTGAAGGCTGTGTCCCAAGAGAGTGAGTGTCCCAAAAGAGTAACACTGAACTTCCATAAGCGTCCATAGACTCAAAGACCATAGGGTGGAATACAAGCCCCATCCTAATTCTATCTCCTTAATACAATAAATACTTCATCAGAAAATAAAGTTAGTCAATGGCTAGGGAAGCTACTTTGAACAAATAAACTCTTGACATCACAGTTAGGAGGCATAAATTAAACAGGATGCACCATTCTCTATAGAGACTCAATGGAACTAATCTCAATTTTTTTTACCTCATCATTTTTTTCAAATTCATATCTCACATTTCCATCAGAGCTCCTCAAAATGTGACATGGGTTTGAAAGCTGGTAATATTAAAGCCACGTTACAAGCCTTAAGGATAATTGAGATCATTTAAGGTCCCTGAAAATGTCTACATCTAGGGGAGAAGAAAAAGAAAGAAAAAAAAGTGCCATGGGAACCAGTGCTGATTTACAAACTGATTCTCACTATTTTGTCATATAAATATAGAAAGTGAGATTATTTTTATTTAATTATGAAAATATCACACTTGCTTCTAAAATATAATGCCTAATAAACCTTTATTTTACAAAATAATAAGTTGGCTAAAGATGGAACAACAACAACAACGAAGATGGAAAGGTTTAGAAAAGATTTTTTTTCTCTCACAGATTGAGAGAAACTGGTATACAGAGTGGTCACTAAGCTAGAAGTTAGCTGTCCAGAGCTCCTGCTGTGGCTCTTTCACCAGTTATTTGTATTGTAACAATATTGTTATGTGCCATCAAGTTTCCTGTGACTCATAGAGAACCTATTTACAATAGCTCTTGAACCCTGTCTGCCCTATCCTGAGCCAGTTTCATGTCTCTGACAGATCTAATCCCATTTCTCCAGTCACTGAGTCAATCCATCTCATCCTGGGTCGTCCTCTCCAGCACTGTCCCTCCACCTTTCCAAGCATGTCCCCCTGCAAGGACTGGTCCCTCCTGGCCGCATGCCAAAGTATATGAGACAGATCTTTAAAATCTTTGCCTCTAAGGAGCAGTCTGTTTTCACTCTCTCCATGATGGACCTGTTTGTTTTCCTGGCAGTCCACAGCATGTTCAATACTCTTCTCTAGCATCACAATTTAAAAAGCATCTATCGTAGGAGTATGCAATGAGGGTTGCAGAGTGGTTATATTTGGGGGTAGGGGGTGGGGTTTGGGGAGGTGTGTGTGGGGGGATTGTGTACCAATGAGGGAGTTTTTCTTTTGCTTTTCAAGGAGAGGAGCAAATG
>NW_006399781.1:4347918-4350765 GCF_000299155.1 Elephantulus edwardii | reverse complement strand
GGGGTTTGTGCGGGGAGAAGGGTGCAACAATGAATGAATGGAATCCCAAAATCTCTGTAGATGCTCATTGAAATGAAATATAAACAACCTAAATTAAAAAAAAAGATTTATAAAATCATGCTTTATGCTCATTGAAATGAAATATAAACAACCTAAATTAAAAAAAAAGAATAAAGATGAAATTTTTTTTTAAAAAAAGGCATCTATCCTTCTATCATCGTTCGTTATTGTTCAGCTCTCAGATACATAGCAAGTAATTGCAGAGACCATGGTCTGGAACAGGAGCACCTTAGTCTCCAGATTGAGTTATTTGGTGGCCTTGGGCAATTCGCTTCATTTTAGGGATTAAGGTCTACATCTATTGGGAGAGTGGAGTATGGTGGGCAAAGAGTATTCACCAGAGTCTAATCAAACGTCCATACTTAACTTCCAAGCTAAAAATCTATACCCAAACTCTCCTTTAATTTTTTTCTTTCTCTCCACTATTGCTGTTATTATTCATCATCATTGATTTCAATTCATGAGGAGCCCATGTACGCAGAGTAGAATTGTTTCAGAGGGTTTTCAAAACGTTGCCTTCAAGAAGAGGTTGCTAGGACTGCCTTCTAAGCTCTCTGTAGGTGTGTTAGAACTGTGGATCTTTCAGCTACTAGCTGAGTATTTAATCAGCATGCACCATCTAGTATCTCATTTTCTTTATTACCCACTGTCATTGGTTGTCATAGGTACCTTCCAAGGCTGCAGATCTTTATAGATGAAGACTACTCATCTCCCATGGAGCAGCTAGTGAATTCAAACACCAAACTATCAGTTACACATACCCAATTTGATCAAAGTATCATGGATGCTACTTACTCCTGAAATTTCACTTCATATATCCTTACCTTGACTTCTACCACATTTCAGGTTTCCTGAGTTCTCTGACTCCAGTCTTGATCCTTATCACATTATTATTAATCTTCTCAAAAATGAAGACAACATTCCTCTTCTTAAAAGTAATTATGTCACACTGAAAATTTTAAACTCTTTTCTGAACCTCCACGATTTGTATTATCTGTCCTTCCCTTCTCTCTTCACACCCAACAATTCTCCCCAAGTCACCTTAATCTCTAAACACTCCAGTCCCTTAGACACATCATCAATGCTTGTTACTCCTTCACACCTTGTTTCATACTATCATATTTTCCCCAGAATGCCTCTGCTCTCATGTCCACACAACATATTTATCTCTCCTATTCAGCTCGCATCACTTTAAATTTTCTGTTATCCTCTTCCACTATAAGAATTTATTACTTCTTAATTTATATCTTCCTTTGCCCTTTATATTCATGTGTATGTGTATATCTCTATATCTGTCTCTATATCTATCTCTCTATCTTCTATCATCTATCTATCTATCTATCTATCTATCTATCTATCATCTATCTATCTGTGTTTGTTGTTGTTTTTGTACCATTTTGTTGAAACTAACTCATAGCTGAGGGTGTAAATAGCACAGAAGGCAGTTGTCCATCCTTCTCCCACTGATCAGCTGGTGGACTCAAACCACATGCCTTCAGGATTGCAGAGCAGCTTCTTGTCACTTGACCACTAGAGCCTTCCCGTAGGGCAAGAAGCCGCACTGCAATCCCACAGGCATGCAGTCCAAATCCATCAGCTTCTTCACAGCAGAAATCCATATGATTTACTGCCTCCGAAAAGCTCGTGGAGAGTCAGCTGTGGGTCATTCTGAATCCATGGCACACAACAACAATTTATATATATTGCATAGCTATTACCTTTCTTATTCCTTTCTGCTTTCCCTTTCAAAACCAAGTTGTTTTGTTAATCTTAATAAAACCAGTAACTAGTATAAATCAAAACTAAACCTACTGCCACTGACTTATTTACACCACTGTTAGAAGTTGAGGCACTCTTTAGGGTTTTCATTTGTTGGGAACTACCATGTGCCCAAACCTGGTGACTAAGACAAGGGAATAGCATAATGGAGCACGCATGATAGCATTGTTGTTGTTATTTAGTTCCATAGAGTCATAGATTACTTATAGAGATCCTATGAATGAAATACCAGAACACTTGTATAACATTCATCATTTCTCCAAGTTCACAGAGTTTCCAAAGGCAAGCTATTTTGAAAGTGGAGGCCACTTCTGCTTCCAAGCTTGTTTTAATCAGGGAACTCCACCAAACGCTGTCCAACATAGGTAAACATTATTGCATGCCAGCATAGGAAACATAAAACAAACAAATGGATGATAAAAACAAGTCACTAAGTTAAGGAGTTAATCTCACGCTAAGGTCATATTGCTAAGAATGACAAACAAACCGCTAAGAGAGCCTAGGGAAGACCATATTTGTTAGGAAAGCCAGGAGGATCCACTCTGAGATTTAATTTGAGTTGAGACCACAAAGGTGAGAACAGCAGAAGTGAGGAAGGGACTAGTTTGCTGAAGAGACAGAAATAAGGACAAGGTGATTGTTGTACAGGAAGCAAGGCTGAGTGGTTTGAAATGGAGTTGTAAAAATTAGGCCTAGTTTGTAGGGCCTCATCAAGTAACAATAAGGAATGTAGATTTTCCATGAAGAACAGTAAACAAGTGCTTTCAACATCACTTCACACAGAGTAAGGGTTCATGAGCTACCATCTGAGTTTCTGCAAAAGTGGGTGTCCTAACAATGCTGAAATACTTTCAGTTGTGCAAAGGAAACAAGCTTTTCCTTCACTGAGGATTTTGTTTTTCTATAATGCCACATTGCTGTTGTTGTTTGTTGTTATGTGCCGTCGAGTCGCCTGCGACTCATAGCGACCCTATGTACAACAGCCCTAAACTCTGCTCTGTCCTGTGC
>NW_006399781.1:4346379-4347098 GCF_000299155.1 Elephantulus edwardii | reverse complement strand
GAAGAGATTGAGATTGTACACAGCTTCAGTTTGCTTGGCTCCACGGGCAACACTCTTGGCACCAGTAGCCAGGAAAAAAAAAACAAACAAAAAACATATTGCAATGGGAAAACCTGTTCCTAGGGACCTCTCCAAACTACTGAAGAGCAATGGTATATCTCTAGAGCCTAAGGTGTGCCTGATACAGGCCATGGTCTTTGCATCACTTGTTATGCATCAGAGAGTTAGACAATGACCAAGGTGAATAGGAGAATTGATGCCTTTGAGCTATGGTGCTGGAGAAGATTGTTGAGAGTATCACGGACTGCTAGGAAAACAATCAGATTCATCCTGGAAAGAGTTAAACTGGGTGGCTCCTTGGAGGAAAGGATTCTGAGGCTCTGTATAACACACTTTAGACATGTTGTGAGGATGTTGGAGAAAGTCCTTGGAGAAAGACATCATGCTTGGGAGGGTGGAGGGACAGCGCAGGAGGGGAAGGCCCACTATGAGGTGGATTGATTCAGTGACTGGGATAATCAGGATGGGTATGTCAGAGACAGTGTGATTGGCACAGGACAGAGCAGAGTTTAGGGCTGTTGCACATAGGGTCACTATGAGTCGCAAGCGACTCAATGGCATATAACAACAACAACAACATCCTGAAGTATAACACCATGATAGGATACTATCGCTACGCATACAAGGAAAACCTGTTAATACAACTGCTATTAATATAT
>NW_006399781.1:4345473-4346228 GCF_000299155.1 Elephantulus edwardii | reverse complement strand
AGGCGATTGTTCCTCCTTCTTCAGCAGAGCATCTGGTGGATTTGAACCGTGCACCTCTGGTATTGCAGTGCAGTTTCCTGCCACTAGGCCACCAGAGCTCGCCAAATTTTTAATGTTTGCTGTCTAAAACAGACCAAGCATGTAGCCCAGAAGCATTAATAATAACTGATGACTGGAATGCAAAAGTAATAAAGAAGCCATACTAGCTGGAAATTAAGGACTTGGAGATAAAAAAGAGGCTGAAGATCAAATGATTGAATGTTGTGAGTTGTTGTGGTGGTAGTGTACCATAGAGTCAAAATCAACCTGTAGCTGACCCTAAGGTAGGTTTTCAGAGGTAGTTAATCACACAGGAGGAAAGTGCCCATCCTTCCTCCCATACAGCAGCTGGTGGCCTCATGCCTTCGTGATTGCAGCACAGCTTGTTGACACTAGAACTCCCTACAACAACGATCTTTCTTAAGAAAAACAGATGCCACCACAACACAATAAACGCAAACAATCCAATTGAAAATTGGGCACAGGATATGAACAGACATTTTACCAAAGAAGACGTGCAGATGACCAACAAGCACATGAAGAAATATGTTCAAAATCCCTAGCTCTAAGAGAGATGCAAATCAAAACAACTATGAGATATCATCTTACCGAAGTCAGAACAGCAAAATTTAACAGAACAGCAAGCAACAAATGCTGATGAGGTTGTGGAGAAACTGGAACCCTTATTCACTGTTGGTGGGAATGTAAAATGGTGC
>NW_006399781.1:4336064-4345373 GCF_000299155.1 Elephantulus edwardii | reverse complement strand
CAATGCACCTTTTAATTTCCTGGCTGCTGGTGCCAAGACTGTTGACTGTGGAGCCAAGCAAACTAAAGCTGTGTACAATCTCAATCTCTTCACCATCCACATAGACACCCCTAATTATTTTATTTTACTTGGTTATACAATCAACACTCATGGAAGCAGTGGTCAATAAAGCAAACAATATATTCCATTGAGTGAATATGCTGTCGAACTTTTTGAAATACTAAAGAGCAAGGATGCTAACTTAAAGACTAAGATTCACCTGATCCAAGGGACAACATTCTCAATTGCTTCCTGTGTATGTGAAAGTTAGACAATGAACAAATACACTAGAAGAAGAATTGATGCTTTTGAATTGTGGTGTAGGCAAAGAGTACTCACTATCCTATGAATTGTCAAAAGAACAAACAAATCCATGTTGGAAGAAGTGCTCCTTAGAGGCAAGGATGATGAGACCTTTTCTTACATGTTGTTCTTGTTATGTACTGTTGAGTTGGAACCAACCCATAGCTGACCCTCCACCAGGTTTTCAGAGGCAGTTAATCACACAGGAGAAGATTGACCATCCTTATCCCATGGCGAAAATGATGGATTCAAGCCATGTGCTTATTATTTGGGCATATTATCAGGAGGAACTGGTGCTTGGAAAAAAGGAAGATCAGTGAAGGTGAGGAAGGTCTTCAAAAAAAGATGGTTTGACACAGTGAGTGCAAAAAAACAAAGGAGATATTTTAATGTTTTGATCTGCTTATGATCTGTTGCCACTCTGAGTCAGAGTCCACTCAACTACATCTGACAATACCAACAACATGCAAAATTAAAGGAGTCATGTTAGTTTAAAGGGTTGGAGTTTGAACTAAAAGATAAGACATTCTGTATTCATTAAGATTTACTGCTCAAGGAAATCATGAGGACTCCTGGCTTGTTGACTTGACTTGGCCCCATGTAGGGGCTAGGACTAAATGAGGAGACCAACAGGTCTGAAACACAGGGAGAATTATGAACTACCAAGCTTACAGCTGATGTCCATTTAAATCTAGCAGTGGGTTTGCAGTGCAGCTTCTTGCCACTAGGCCACGAGAGCTCCCCAACAATTATCTTTATATTTATGTGTTTCTCAGAATGTCATGTAACTGCAATCATAAAGTATTTAGTCTTTTGCTCCTAACTTTTTCCACTTAGAGAAATGCATCCTTTGAATTGCCCATTCAAAGAATTCATTCCTTTTTATGGCTCAATAGTATCTTACTGTGAAAACACATGACTGTTTGTTCATACATTCACTGGATGAAGGACATTTGAACTGTGTCTAGTTTGGAAACTTATTTAAGTTTTATGAAGAAAACAGTAGTATTACGTGAACACAGTTTGCATTTCAAATAATTGTTTTCTGAAATATCTGTTACCTTCTCTCCATGTCTCATGAAGTTTAATTCTATTATATCTTCAGTCATTGGCTTTGCATTAATTGAGTGTTCTCTTATATCTCTGTCAACTTCCAGTATGTATGTGTATATAAATTTACACACATGCATATATGAAATTCTGGTGGCTAAGGAGCTGCACTGCCAACCCAAAGCACCTGGTTCACATCCACCAGGTGCTCCACAGGAGAAAGATGGGCAATCTTCTTTACAATTTTCCGCCTCTGAAAACCCACTATGACATAGGGTCACCGATGAGTCAGCTCTAGCTCCATGGTACATAATGACAACAGCAACACATACATGTAAAGGTTACAACTAATTTGTATTAGAGTTGCAGATGATTGCTAGATATTTAGGTACTTTTCAGTGTAACACAATAAATAGAAGTTTCTTTGAAGGTAAAAAAAAAAGGGGGTGGGGGGAGAGCCTAATGATAAACAATGAGGAAAGTATGAGTGAGGACAAGTGTCATAAGTAATCAAGTGACTCAGAAATACTTCTGTTGTCTTGAGCAGAGATTTTAATTAGGGAGGCTTAGGTCACAGGACCCCCCACCATACCACACAGTCGGAAGGAGGAATAAGGATGAAAAATTGACATTGAAATAATTTAGATTTCACCTTTAAAGGGGTCAAATTTATAAACAAAATAAAAGATGTGAATGGGGGTTGCCTTTGCAACTGTACAAAGTATTTTGCAAATTTGGCCTGTGGTGCAAACCAGGAAGTAGTTTGTTAAACCAAAAAGGCATTGAATAAATAAAGGTGGAAACAGAAAGAAAAATAATTACCACTTCTTAAAATCTATAGAATGTAGTTGTACTTGGGTAAAGGCAATGAGATGCTAGCAAAAATTAAACTTTTGGCTTTCCTTCACCTGAAATTTTGTAGAAAGGAGATTATGGGCATGCATTTACTTAAAATTTTATTATATATAAAATATGAATAGCATATAACTTGGAAGTAATTATATATATATATGTTAGAGGAGAGCTCGTGAATAGATGACAGAGCCTTGTTTGCTGAAATTGAAGAAGATTTGAAGCACTTACTGATTGATGAAGATCAAAGACTATGTACATGCGTTCTATAATATAGCTTCGACTTCGATCTAAAGAAATGAAAAGTCCTTATAACTAAATCAACAAGCAAACTTATGGTAAACAGAGAGTTGTAAAAACAAAGGTTGAGTTGTAAAGGATTTAATTTTACTTGAATCTACAATCAATACCTGATGAAGCAACAGACAAGAAATAAAATTACATTTTTTTATTGGGCAAAAATTGCTCCAGAAGTTCTCTTGAAAATGTTCCAAAACAAAGCTATCACCTGAAGATTAAGGTACCTTTGATTCAAATAATAATATTTTCAATCATTTCATATACACGGAAACTGGGCCCTGAATACAGAAGACTAAAGATTTTATGCCCTTCAAATATGGTGTTGACAAAAGAATATTAAATATATTATGAAATTCCAGAAAAAATACATCTGTCTTAGAACAAGTACAACTAGAATGTTGCTTCACAAAAAGTCAGTTATTGTATGGGGTCAGAACCAATTCATAGTGGGTTTTCAAAGGCAGTAAATGACAAGGGAGAAGATTGCTCATCTTTCTCTGGTGGATTTGAACCCTCTGCCTTTGGACTGGCAATGTAACTCCTTACTCATTTATTATTAGGTACTGTTGAGTACAACTCGTACTAAGTTTATGAATAGCAGACTGGAACGCTGTCCTATCTTGTGTCATCTTTATTATCTCTGAAACACTTGAGCCTATTGCTGCAGTCACTGTGTCAAGCCATCTCAATCCTCTCTTTGATGTCCTTCTTGAACAGGAACTCCTAGCTACATACATGCCCTACATCTGTGAGATGAAGCTTCGTCATCCCTGCTTCCAAGAAGCATTCTAGCTGTATCCTCTTAAAGACATAGTATCTGTTTGTTGTTCTGGAAATCCATGGTATACATTCCATATTCTTCAACAATACAGCTAAAAAGCATCAGTTCTTCCTTTGACATCCTTATTCATTATCCAGCTTTCAGAAGCATAGCAAGTAATTGAAAAGACATGGACAGAATCAGGTACACATTAGTCTTCAAATTGACATCATAAATCTTCAGTTATTTGGAAAAGTTCCTGACAGCAGACTTGCCCGATCCAATATATCTCCTGATCTCCTGGCCAAGGGTATCGATTGGGGATCCAAGTAAGATGAAATTGTTGACAATTTCAATCTTTTATCCATTTATTATTTTGTTGCTTATTGGTTGGTTCAGTGGGGAGCATTTTTGTCTTTTTAAAAAAAAAATTTTATACTGGTTTATTTACAAAGTTCAAATACATTATTTTTTACAACAGATCTTTCCCATTTCCTTCAGCCCCCCACCCATCAACTGTACAACCCTATGATTAACCCCTTCTCCTCATCCATTTTCACTCCTCTGCTTCTACCCTCCCCCCACCCTTGGATTCTCATACTCATTCTACAATAATGGTTTTATACAGTATTTGTCCTTATGGGATTGAGTTAGTTCACTCAGCATAATGCTCTCCAGTCCCTCCCAAGTTAAGTAGTAATTTACAAAATCATTGCTCCTGCATGCTGTGTAGTATTCCATTGTGTGAACCATAACTTTTCAGTCCATTTGATTGTGGTTGGACATCTGGACTGTTTTCATGTTCTTACCATGGTAAATAATGCTGCATGAACATTGGTATAAAAGTCTCCATTTGTGCCTCAGTTCTCATTTTCTCGGGTATATTTCATGCTGTGGAATAGCTGGGTCATATGGATTTTTTTTATGCTCAGCTTGTAGAGGAAGTGTCAAATGGATACAATCTGAAAAATGAAGGTTGTAGTCTTGATCTTCTGCAGCAAGCATTTTAAGTTTTCCTTACTTTTAGCAAGCAAAGTTGTGTCCTCTGAATAATGCAGGTTGTTGTTGAGTCTTTCTCCAATCATGGTCTCACATTCTTCTTCATACAGTCCAGTTTCTGGAATGATTTGCTCAGGGTACAGATTGACTAGGCCACTGAACTTCATCCCATGTGTTTTGAAAACATTAACAAGACCTATCAATCCTTAGAGAAGGGTACAATGCTTGGTAAAGGCCACAATCAACACTCTTGGTACCAGCAGCCAGAAAATTTAAAAAAGGAATTGCTTTGGGAAAAATCTGCTGTCAGGGACCACTCCAGAGTACTGAAGAGCAACGGTGTTAGTCTGGAGACTAAAATGAGCCTGATCCAGGCCATGTTTTTGCAATTATTTGCTATGTATCAGAGAGCTGGACAATGACTAAGAATGATAGAAGCAGAACTGACGCCTTTGAGTTGTGGTGCTGGAGAAGAGTATGGAATATACCATGGACTGCTAGGAGAACAAACAGGTCCATGCTAGAGAGGTTGAAGCCAGGCTGCTCCTTGGAGGCAAATATTTTGAAGTTCTGTATGACATACTTTAGGCATGTTGCCAGGAGAGACCAGTCCTTGGAGAAGGACATCATGCTTGGAAGGGTGAAGGGACAGTGCAAGAGAGGAAGAGATGGATTGATTCATTGACTGGGGTAATGGAGACAATGAAATTGGCTCAAGATAGATAGAGAGCAGAGTCCAGAGCTGTTGCATATAGGGTTGCTGGCAACTTGATGGCACATAACAACAATAAAGTAGGACATCAGTGTATAAGAAGGTGAAATGGAAGGCACAGTGGTTGCAACCATGAGCTTGAATGGAGTGACCATAGTCAGTATGTATAGGACTGAGTGGTGTTTCGTTGTGTTGTAAGAACTGATTCAATAGCCTCTAACAGCAACAAGCAATATGTGTGCAATATTTTTAAATACAAATTCCACATGGTCAATTGTATCTGCAGCCCAACTCTGCTTGTAATGCAACTATGATCTGACAAATGAAGCAGTATTCTAATCCACAAACTGTTTTCCTACTGACGTATTATCCTGTGTTTGGTAACCTGAGACCTCTTTCAGCTTTATCACTAATTGTGAGTTTATATAATCTAACTTTTAATAATGGTTATGTTTAATCATCAGCTCAAAAAGTCTCTGACTCTAGCCCACAATACGAGGAAATCCTGAACATTTGAAGTAAGCTTGAGATGGCAAATTGAAATTAATTGTGTAGTACTAATTTAAGACACACAAGTATCACGAACACTCTTTTTAATTGTTGTACTATTTAAGGGGTTTTATTTTAGTAAATGTAAAATACTTAGAAAAACATTCAAAGACCTTCTTTCAGTCTTATTTCCTTTATTTGCCCAATCAGTTTTCATAGTTGTCTTGGAATTGTCGATGATCCTAGGTATATCAAACAAAAAGATTTCTGTGATCTTGTATTTTAGAATCAGTGAGCAATATTTTCTCATTTAAACAGTCAAGAGGTCACTGAGGTTATAAAAAGCCAACAGTAAAAAAGAGTGTTTAATTTTATCTTATGTCTATTTTAAATATTAATAAATCATAAAAATAATACCAATTATTTATTTAACTGAAAATAGATAAAAGACCTAAACATAAATGTTAAAACTATAAAATTCTTAGAAGAATTTTATATAGAGATACATATTTGCAACTTTGAGTTAAGAAAAGCTTTCTCAAATACACTAAAATTACAAACAACAAATAAAACATAAACTAAACTTGATAAAAATAGAAAAATTCTGTGCTGCAAGGAATATTGCCAAAAAAGTGAAAAGACAGCCCAAAGCAGTAAAGAAAATATTTGCAAGTCATATATCTGATAAAGAAATAGTAGTTGTTGTTGTTGTTAAGTGCTGTCAAGTCAGAGGCAACTCATAGCAACCCTATGAATGAAAGACCTGAACATCGGTATAACTTTTGTCCTATCTCCGGGTTCATAGGGTTTCCAGAGGCAAGCTATTATGGAAGTGGATGCCACTTCTGCTGCCAAGCTTCTTTTAATCGGGGAGCTTCACCAAACACTGTCCACCATGGGTACCCATGCATTTGACACATCAGTGTCAGAGTGTTCAGCTTCACAGCAACCACGAGTTACCTCTGTATAGCAAGTGGACACACCAGGGCTATACGACCTGGAGAAATGTTTCACCAAAAACAAGTAAAGTCAGGCCTGAGGGCTGCAGATTAGAGTCACCCACCTTTGGCTTGGGAGCATGACTTTCTGTCCACTAGGCCAGTTGTTCTCTCTCTATGCTCTCTCTATGTATCAAAGTTAAATAAAGAACTCTTATAACTCAACAATAAAATTTTAAATAACCCACTTTAAAAATGAGCAGAAAACCTGAACAGACATTTTGCAAAGAATATGTAAATGGTCAATGAGGACGTGACAAGATGCTAACTGACCGTCAGGAAATGGATCTTTGGTGATGCAATGGCTAAGTGGTCAACTCTTCACCCCAAGGTCAGTGGTTTGAACCAACCAGTTACTACATGAGAGAAAAGATCTAGCAATCTGCTCTCATATAGATTTCAGCCTGGGAACCATATGTGACAAAGGGTCACTGTGAATCAGTATTAATTCAATAGCACTCTAGAATAAGAACAGGGAAATGTGAATCAAACTCACAATAAAATACTACTACAACATCCAATGTTGTTATTGTCGTGTACTGTCCAGTCAGAACAAGCTGACAGCTGACCCTCCAGCAGGTTTTCAGAGACAGTTAATCACATTGGAGGAGATTGCCTATCCGTCCCCTGTGGGGAAGCTGGTGGATTCAAACCACATGTCTTTGGGTTGCCAGTCCAACTCCTTACAACGAGGCCACCAGAGCTCATTTCACTACCCACAATATATCTATAATTAGAAAACGAGACTACCAAGTAATGGTGATGAAGTAGAACCCTCATACTGGGCTAGTGGAAATATAAGCTGATGCAGCTACTTTGAAATCAGTATGCAGATAGGTCTTCAAAATGTTAAACACAGAATTACCATCCGACTCAGCAATCTACTCCTAAGAGATCTGAAGACATGTGCCCACACAAAACCTGTGCATGAATATTAATAGCATCATTATACATAATAGCCAAAATGTGGAGGGAAAACAAATGTCTATCAACTGATAAATAGATAAACAAATGATGGTATCCCTAAAATACAATACTATTCAGCCACAAAAAGAAATTAAATTCTGATCCATGCTTTAATGTGGATGACCCTTGAAAAACTTATGCTAATGAGAAAGTCAGTTGCAAAATACCACATGTGTGTGGTTCCATTTATTGGAAATGTCCCAAGTTGGCAAATCTACATAGAAAGAAAGTAGATTATTAGTTGCTAGAGGTGATACAGTAGGTAAGGAGTTGTGCAGTCAACCCAAAGGCAAGTGATTCAAATCCTGTTTTTATTTTTTTTAAGTGTTAATCTTTTTTTCAATTTTTTTAAATTTTATTTTATTATTTTGTGTGTGTACCATCAAATCAGATCTGACTAGTAAAGGAGGAGATTGTCCCTTCTTCTCCAGCAGAGCATCTGGTGGATTTGAACCGCTTGCCTCTGGGATTGCAGTGCAAATCCTGTTTTTAAAGATATATATACCTGACTTGTCTGTTTTCCTACCACAGGAATTGGCACAGGATCCCTAAGATTGAGGATGATGTAGTAGTACCTATTGTTATGTTTCCTTTGAATTGTTAGACATAGTAATAGAGAAAGTGCAGTAAGAGTAGAAGATAACAAAAAATGAGGACGAAAAACCTATAAAACAGCCATTAGCAGTTTGGACATAGAATGTACAAAGTAAAAATATTGAAAAATTGGAAGTTGTCAAAAATGAAACGGAACATATAAAAATTGACATTCTGGGCATTAACAAGCTGAGATGGATTGGCATTGGCCACTTTGAATCAAATAATCAAATGATATACTACTCTGAGAATGAAAAACTGAGGGAGAATAGTGTAATAGCTAGATGATCATATGATATATTACTCTGGAGATGAAAAGGTGAGAAAAATGGAGTTGCTTTTATAGTTAAGAAAGTCATTGCTAGATCCATCTTGAAGTACAATCTTGTGAGTGACAGGATAATATCATACAATAATATCATACAAGGAAGACCAGTGAATACCACTGTAAATCAGATATATGCACCAACAACCAGAGACAAGGAAGAGGATATAGAAGATTTTTACCAACTTTTACAATCAAAGATCGATCGAACATGCAAGCAAGATGCATTAATAATAATGGGTTACCGAAATGCAAAAGCTGGGAACAGAGAAGAAGATTCAGTGGTTGGAAAACATGGACTTGGTGACAGAAATGGAGCTGGAGAGAGAATGATTAAATTTTGCACAATCAATGACTTATTCATAGCAAATACGTTTTTTAAGAGACATAAATGCAGGTTATATACGTGGATTTCACCTGATGGTATGCATAGGAATCAGATCAATTACGTCTGTGGAAAGAACTGCTGGAGAAGCTCAGTATCAGCTGTGAAAACTAGGCCAGGAGCTGATTGTGGAACAGACCACCAACTACTCATATGCAAGTTCAAGCTGAAGTTGAGGAAAATTAAACCGTATCCATGTGAACCAAAATATGACTTTGAGTCTATCCCACCTGAATTTCAGAACCATCTCAGGAACAGGTTTGAGGCCTTTAACACTAATGAGCAAAGGTCAGATGAGTTGTGGGAGGATATCAAGGGTATCATCCAAAGCGCGCGGGCCAAGATGGCAGCGCCCAGGGCCGCCCGGGCTCGCGCCGCATGTCGGTGAACGGGACGGTGTGGGGTCGCGTGCGGGGCCGCCTCCGCGCCTTCCCCGAGGGCCTGGCGGCCTGCGGGGCCGAGGCCAGGAGGAGCGCGAAGGGGGGTTGCTAGGAGGGCGGCGCCCCAGCAGCAGGTGCCCGTGTGGGGTCCATCAGC
>NW_006399781.1:4283730-4332427 GCF_000299155.1 Elephantulus edwardii | reverse complement strand
TAAAAAAAAAAAAGAAATACCATTTGACCCAGCAATTCCACTACTGGGAATATACCCCAAAGAGACCATAACTGACACCCAAGCAGACATATGCACATCCATGTTTATTGCGGTTTTGTTCACAATAGCAAGGAGTTGGAAACAACCTAAGTGCTCATCAACAAACGAATGGATAGAGAAGATGTGATATATTCACACATGGAATACTATGCTGCATTGAAAAACAAGGAACTCATGCAATATTATTCAAAATGGGTGACCCTAGAGGACATTATGCTGAATGAAGTATCTCAGCCACAAAAAGACAATTACTGCATAGTGCCACTGTTGTAAAATTGGACTGACATCTGGGTTGGTGAGAGACTGAGAAAGATGGGTTCAATAATGTATACTGCATTGAAACAGATGAGGGAGAAAACTGTTTAAAAGAGATATTTTTGTCATGACTAGAGTCCAGAGCAAAGGCTGCATTAGTGGAGTGTCCTGGGGGGAGGGATTGTAAAACAATGAAAAATTTTTTATTTTACTTTTCCAAGAGTTTAGTGTACTAGGGGGAAGGGCTAGAAGGGGAGAAAAGTGCAACAATCAATGAATGGAAACCCAAAGTTTCTGTAAATTTGCATTGAAATGAATAATAAAACAGAATTTTTTTTTTAAAAGATGAAGGAACTACAAAAAGTCATAATAGTTGCTGTGTACCATCATAACATTGTGCACCATGTAAAAACATTTGATTGTGTGGATCAAAACAAATTACAACTAAGAAGAATGGAAGTTCCATGAAATCTTAATTATGCTTATTTTATTTTTTAACTTTCTTAAAAAAGTATGCTTATACAAAATCTACGCCTAGATCAAGAAGTTGATGTAGGAATAGAACAAGGGAATACTACAGGTTTAAAATCAGGAAAGGGCTGTATCTATTTCTCCATATCTATTTCATCTGTATGCAAAGCAAGTCATTTGAGAAGCTGGACTTTTTGAAGAAGAGTGTGGCATAAGAAATAGGGGAATATTCACCAATAACTTTTGTTATGTAGATGGCATAACTTTGCTTATTGAAGGTGAGGGAGTCTTGAGGCCCTTGCTGCAGAGAAGCCAGGACTGCCTGCAGCAGCTTCAACAAGGATTACATCTAAACATTATGAAAATAAAAATCCTCTCCACTGGGCCTATAGGCAACATCATGATAGTTGGAGAAAGAATGAGATTGCCAAAAATTTCATCGTACTTGGATGCACAATCAATATCCTTGATACCAGCAGTCAAGAAATGAAAAGACATATTGTATTGGGAAAGCCTGCTTCCAAGGATCTCTCCAAAATACTAAGGAGCACTGACATCAGTTTAAAGACTAAGGTGGGCCTGATGCAGGCCCTGGTCTTCAATAACTTGCTATGCATCTGAGAGCTGAACAATAAACAAGCATGACAGAAGAATAATTGATGCCTTTAAGTTGTAGTGTTGGAGAAGAGTGCTAAATATCTCATGGACTGCAAAAGAACAATTTGGAGACTGTGTAACCAGTGTACTCCTTTGAGTCAAGGAAGACAAAACTTCATCTTCATATACTTTGACCATGTTCTCTGGAGAAGCTACTCCTTAGCAAGAGATGTATTTGGAAAAGTGGAAATTCAGTGAAAGAAAGGAAGACCATCAATGAGACAGATCGATATGGTGAGTGTAGCAATGGGCTCAAGTGTGTCAGGGACGTCTAGGATGGTGAAGGATAGGAAACATTCAGATTTGTTGTTCATAGGGTTGCTATCAGTCGTATTTGAGTTGATGACACCTGACAACAGCTTTTGGTAGCTGTCTGGCTTATAATAATCACATATATACAGCAATCATAGTTGTTGTTATGTGCTGTTATGTGTCATGTGCCCCTCATCGAGACCTTCTGTACAATAGCCTTAAACCCTGCTCTATCCTGTGCCAACTTTACTGTCTCCAACACACTTATCCCCATTATCCAAGTCACTGAGTTAATCCATCTCATCGAGGGTCTTCCCCTCCTACGCCGTCCCTCCACTATCCCAAGCATGATGTCCAAAGACTTGGTCCTTCCTTGCAACATGTCCAAAGTATGTTAGACGAAGCTACAGAATCCTTGTCTCCAAGGAGCAGCCTGGTTTCACCCTCTCTAGAATGAACCTGTTTGTTCTCTTAGCAGTCCATAGTATATTCAATAATCTTCTCCAGCATCATAGCTCAAAGGTATCAATTCTCCTTCTATCATCCCTAGTCATTGTCCAGCTCTAATGCATGGCAAGTGATTGTAAAAGCCATTGCCTGGATCAGACATACCTTAGTGTCCAGGTTGACATCATTGCTCTTCAGTACTTTGGAAAGGTCTCTGATAGCAGACTTTCCCAATGTAATTAGTCTTTTAATTTCCTGGCTGTTGGTGCCAAGAGTGTTGAGTATAGAGCCAAGCAAACTAAAACTGTTAACTATCTTAATCTTCACCATCCATCATGATGCTACCAATCAGCCCAGTGGTAAGAATCTTTTTTTTCTTGATATTGAGCTTCAATCCATATTGAAGGTTGCAGGCCTTGAGCTTCTGTAGCAAGCACTACAGGTCCTCTTCAGTTTCAGCAAGCAAGGTTGTATCATCTGCGTAATGCAGATTGTTGATGAGTTTTCCTCCAATCCTGATGCTACATTTCTCCTTATAGAGCTCAGCCTCCCATATAATCTGTTCTACATATAGATTGAAAAGATATGGCAATAGGACACATCCCTGGCATAGACCCTTCCCAATTTTGAACCATGCAGTGTTTGCTTGCTCTCTTCTGATGACTGCCTCCTGGTCCAAGTATAGATTTCACGTAAGCACCATCAAGTGTTCTGAGATTCCCATTCTTCTCAGAGTTAGCCACAGTTTGTTGTAGTAGTAATCTAAATATTATTTTCTGATTTTCAAAGCATTCTTCTTTCATAATTCTCTAAGTCTAATATAGGAAAGGCAGAGAGTATTAGCTTATTTTTTCAGATAGAGAGAACCCCTAATGGCTTAAGGGTAAACCAGTAAATGATTAGAGACAGATCAGAGCTCACATTTCCACTACTAAACACATAACCTATGCTCTTAACTCTCCTCTCTCTCCTTTGCTAAACTTACTCCAATCTGAAGCCAAGCCTAACACAGCTTGACTCGGCAAAGAATATATGGCTTTTTTGGACCTTAGATTCCATTTTATAGGCCATGACAAAGTGTCCAAGAACCTTGAGCATTTTAATCTGAGAGTTAAGGTCCTCATCTACAAAATGAAAAACAAACAAACAAACAAACAAACCTTACCTTACTAAATAATTATGATGATTAAATCATGTGTAACACCTAGACCTGTATTTATTGTAAGTTGTTGTTTGGAAAGATCTGGTGGCTTAGTGTTAAGAAATTGTACTGTTGCATAGTGGAGTGTACTCGGGGCATATTGGGGGTGGTGGATAGTTTACCAATGAAGGAATTTTTCTTTTACTTTTCAAAGAGAAGAGCAAACTGGGGGGTGGGGGGAGGCAGGGAGAAAAGTGCAACAGTAAATGAATGGAAATCCAAAGTCTCTGTAAATGCTCATTAAAATTAATAAAATAAAATTTTAAAAAATTTCAAACACAAAGAAATTGTACTGTCAAAGAATTTATGCACATTTTGCTTTCAGACAGGAGGTATGAGCATAAACAGGGATCCGTCCTTAATCCTGATTAACCCTACTTATAATACAGTTTCTTTCTATTAAAACATCTGACTGGTGACTACAATCGTTAAAAGTTCAAGATACTTGATAAAGTAATGTCCAAACTTTCACTGCCAATTCCCCTTTAAACAGAATGTTTTTCTATCATCACCCAATGAGAAGCTGATACCCAGTTGTATCCCCCTAAAGTGTATAAAAAAACCCAACTTTGTCTGCTCGCGGTCGGCTCCTCTATCTCTTGCCAGAGATAAGAGTCGGCCCGGAGCTCCGCAATAAACCTCTTGCCTCTTAAAAAAAAAAAGAATGTTTTTCTAATTTTGAAATGGAAGTGTAACACACCAGCTGTAAAGCTAGTTTTCAAAACAAATATCCCAAATGAAATCTAATCTCTTCCTAGGCTTCCTTACCGCTCTACTGTAGCAGTAGTTGAACAAAACTTCTCTTCCTATGAGAACTAAAATAAATGTTTCCTTGACTTTATAGCTTAAGGCAAAGACTAGATAAGACGCTCAGCAGGAGTAGGGCATCCTTTCCCCAAAATGTTTTCATTGAGAAGGTATAAGCAGGGAAGCTTCAACTAGGAGGTGGTTTTGTGCCTGTATCCATTTGTATTTTATAAATGAGTGGACAGAAAAGAAAGACAGAAACATGCTATAAGATGTATGTATTGGCAGATGAGTGTGAGACTATTAGCATTTAAGTAGAAGCATATGTGTTTTTTATGATACTGAGTTTATTATCTGTAATAAATAATGATATGATATGATATGATATGATGTGATATGATATGATATGATAGAATAGAATAGAAATATTATTATACTATACCATACTATACTATAATATAATAAATAACTAATTGATATTAAGTAGATTTCAACCCATGTGAACCCATGTCCAAATATGTACACAATGTACAAGAATTTTCAAAGACTGACTTTTCAGAAATAAATCACACTTGATCTTTCTTTGGCCAAGTGTGTTAACAATTTGCAACACTTCAGAATCTGAGTCAACTGAGATGACTTGGAATCAATAAATTGAATGGGAAAATATTGTCCATCTTTCTACCACAAAGCAGCTGGTAGATTCAAACCATGTACCTTTGTGTTGACAGCACGACTCTTTGCTATTAAATCACCAGCGAGTTTAATCAAGTATGTTGTTATTGTTGTTAGATGCCATCGAGTATGACTCACTGCAATCACTCTACGAACGACAGATCTGAATCCTGGCCTGTTTAATGCCCTCCTCACCTTTATACTTACCTCATAGCCTTTACCACTTTTCAAGTAAAAGACATTGTACATACAGTACACACACACACACACACACACACACACACACACACACACACACGTCTGTGGGTTCTACCTCTAACACGTATCTGTTCCATTCCTCCCACTGCCCAACTCAAGTTCCCATTCTCTTCCAGCTGCACAACTGCAGTAACTCCCCAGCTGTTTTCTTGGCATTCCTGAATCCATGTTATGTACTCAGCAATCAGGGGAAGTTCTAAAAACTCTAATCAGTTCCTTTTGCCTGCCAGTTGAAGGCCCTCCAAAGCTTTTTAATTGCTTTTACAACAAAATTCAAGTCCCTGCAAGAACACGTTTGTACCCTATGTGCGTTCTCAGACTGCTCTCCTTGTAATGTCCCTCCCCTTCTTAGCACTCTGGTCACAAGGGCCTCCCTTCAGTTCCTTTGGCACAGCCACAGGCATTCTCTGCCTGCAAAGCTCTTCTTCGGGCTCCTTCAATCCTTGTCTTAGCTCAAACAATTCCCCTCCGCCCAAGAGTGCATCTCTGAGCCCCATGGCTCTTGTTCACTGTCACATTACCACTTGATAAACTCTTCTGTTAACTTGTTTGCATATATTTCCTTTTCTTCTACTGTCAATTTGTTAGAGCTTTAGCGGCACAGTGCATTACATGTGGGGCTGTGAATCAAAAGTCCAGCAACTTCTCCATGGCAGAAAAATGAAGTAATCACCTGGAAAGATGTACAGGCTCCGAAATGTCATGAGTCAAAATAGATTGGGTTTTAGTATAGTCAACTTTTGGAAGCACGAGTGGCATCCACTTCCTAAACAACATGCCTCTGGAAACTCTATGAACTTTGAGGAACAAGAGTTATCAAAGGGCTTCAGATCTTTTGTTCATAGGGTCACCATGACTTGTGCTCGACTCGAAGGCAATCAACAACACAACAATAGTCAATTTGTTTGCATTTCTACCAGCAATTTCTGAGGATAACAGTCTTCAGTTTAATTCAACTCCAGTATGTTTGGATAGCTCATGCAGTTGTTGTTGCTGCTGTTAGGTGTTATCTAGTCAAGCATGACTCATAATGATTTATAAAAAGCAGAACTGAATCCTGTCCTATCCTGTGTCATCCTTACCATTTCTGACATACTTGAGCCCAGTACTGCGGTCACTGTGTCAATTCACTTTGTTTTGTAAAAAAAAAAAAAATTTTTTTTTCATTATTTTTATTTTACATTCATTTACATACAAAATTTGTATGCATTGTTTTGTTTGTACACATTATTTTTCACTTCTCCATTCATGCTGTGTTTCATATGATCATTCCCATATACTGCTTTTATAAAATTAAACACCATTGATCCATGCCCATCAATTATCCCACCTTGTCAAGTCCTGAATAGACCTTCTTCCTTTGCTCACCAAACTCTGTGACCTCAAGATTTTTCCCTCTCCCCACTCTTAAGCCCTCTCCTCCCTCCCTTTCCCCCTTTGGAATTTTGTACATATCTTACTAGTCATCATTCTCTCTTTACAATAATAGTCTTATGCCTTTCAGTTAGTAGCCCAACATGGAAAGCAGCACAGATAGTACTAAAATATGCTCTCACATCACTATATAACTCAGAGATCTGTGTGGGAACCAGAAATGGGTCTGAAAAGTCCACTCTTCCTCTGAACTTGTACCAAGATAAACCTTATATATATCTGTAAGCTCAGAAAGAACAAGTATAACAACATACAAGTGTTAAATTTTTAAAAAAAAAACATTTATTTATAAATAACTTTCTATTATGATTTTCATGAAAGTTTGCAGAAAACTTGGATTTCCATTCATTCACTGTTGCACATTTTCCTCCCTATTCCCACTCCCAGTCAGCTTTTCTCAAAAAAATTCAAATAGACAGCCATTCCTCAAACATGTATATTGCCTGAATTCACACGTACAAATCTGTTTTAATCTATGACTGTTTTTATCTTTTCAAAAGGAATTAAATATCTGAAAGCTAGACTACCATCTAAAGCTAATTCCAGAAGGATATTAGTACTTCGTTTAGCCTTAAATCTGTACTCATTCCTGAAAATAAGATATTTTCTGGTGAAGGAGAAAAGGGATGATAGGCTCTGGATCCTTCACTCAGTCACTTCCCTGCTGAGTGTCATTGAAGAAATTTCTGGTTTTCAGAAGCTAGTTTCCTTATCGAGACGAATATTCTCTCTCTCTCTCTCTATGCTGTTGTTAAGTCTCAATTTTGAACCATGTTCACCAAGTTGTGTCAAGAAATCTGGAGGACAACCACTTGTCCAACTGACTGGAAGAGATCTATATTTGTTCCCATTCCAAAGAAAGGTGATCTGACAGAGTGTGGAAATTATCAAACAACATCATTGATGTAATATGCAAGCAAGATTTTGATGAAGATTATCCAAAAATGATTTGAACAACATATCAACAGAGAACTGCCTGAAGTCCAGCCTGGGTTTAGAGAGGTTGTGGTACTAGGGATATTGTAACTAATGTTAGATGGAACTTGGCTGAAAGCAAGGAGTACCAGAGGAATGTCTATGTTTCATTTATTATGCAAAGGCATTTGGCTATGTGGATCATAACAAACTGTGACTAACTCTGAGAAGAAAGGGAATCCCAGAACACTTGATTGTTCTAATGTGAAACCTGTACTTGGACCAGGAGGCAGTCTATCAGAACAGAGCAAGTCTTTAGAATTAGTCTTTAGAATTACATTTTTACACTTTATTATTTTAAAGAAATCCTTGACAGTAGATTTTCCTAATGTCTAACATGTCTTCTAATTTCTTGACTGTTGCTACAGGTGTTGATTGTGGATCCACGTAAAATGAAATCATTGACACCTTCATTCTTTTCTCCAACTATCATAATGTTGCCAAAATTGGTCTAGCAGTGAGGATTTTTGTTTTCTTGATGTTGAGATGTAATCCATATTGAAGAAAGTAGTCAGGTTCTTAATAAGATTAATTGAGAACTTTCTGAATGACAGGTCAAGTAGGAGCCAGACTTTTTGATTACTTGAAAGCCTCTAACGTTCTCCAATGTCTTCACTGTAAAATCCAATCCCCTTGGAGACTCATTCATCTACTAGGCTCACAGTCTTTCTCACCCTCTAAAGCTGGTCACAGAATGCTGCTCGTATTTCTCAGAACATAATTGTTCAATAGTTCATCCATTCTGTAAATATTTACTGAGTTCTTATTATTTGTGATGCCCTCATTAAATCTTGGGAATACAATAACAGGATCAGAGAGACACAAGCCGTGTTATAAAAACATTGTAGTAAAAGATGTTCAAAAGTACCTTGAACTGGAAAGAGCTCATGATCTTAGGTTAGACATATTCGTCTTAGTTTTGACACAAAAAGTACTAACAGCAACATAAAAAAAGAAAACTAGATTTTATTAAATTTAAAACTATTGCACATTAAACGTGGAACATGGAAAGGAAACTCAAAGAATAGTGTACTTGTTGTTATATGCCATCAAGCCAGGAAAGACTCAGAGTTGGCCCTTCAGAGATCTTCAGAAGCTATAAATCTCCCAGGAGATCTCCCATTTTTTTCCAATGGAATAGCTGGTGGATTCAAACTGCCTACCTTTAGGTTGACAGTGCAACTTCTCACCACTAAGCCATGAGAACTTCCTAAAAAAAATGGTAGGAAAAGGGGAAATATTCATAAATCATACATGTTATAAGTGACTTATTTGCAAACTTCACAAAGAATTCTTACCATTTAATAATAAAAGGACAAAGAACTGAGGCACAAAGGAGACCTGCATTCCAATGTTTATAGCAGCATTATTCACCATTGCAAGAACATGGAAACAGCCCAAATGTCCAACAAAAATTAAATGGATTGAGAAATTATGGTACATTCACATGATGGAATGCTACGCAGCACGTAGGAGCAATGATTTTGAAAATCACTACCTAACTTGGGATGGACTGGAGAGCATTATGCTAAGTGAACTAACTCACTCCCATAAGGACAAATACTGCATAAGGCCATTATTGTAGAAACAGAAAGACAACTAATAAAGTATGTATGTGGATCCAAGGAGGGGCTGGGAGGAGCAGAGGGATGAGGATGGGCAGGGATAATCACAGGTTCACACAATTTGATGAGTAAAGGGAGTAAAGAGTGGGTAAAGGAAATGAGAAAGATCTGGTGTGAAAAACAATGTATACGAACTTTGAAAGGAAACCAGTATAAAATAAAAAAATTATTAAAAAAGACATAGAATCAAATAACAAAATTAGGCAAAAGATTGAACAGATAATTTATCCTAGGAGATATACCAGTGGATAATAAGCACTTGAAAAGATACTCAATGTTGTTAGTTGTTTAACAAACTCAGTTCATTAAGTCCAGTCAGAACTGACTCATAGCTAGCTCTCCTTTGGGCTTCTGAAGCTATCAGTGGCTATGGCAGAGATTGTCCATTTTTCTCTTGAAGAGCTTCTTGTGGATTCAAAGTCCCAGAGATATGAGGGTTAGCAGCATAAGTTTCTGAGGACTACATCACCAGTGCACCAGTCATTAAACTCGAACTCAGAACTGACCCTCCAGTGAGTTTTTTTTGAGGCTGTAAATCGCACAAGGGGAGACTGCCCATCTTTTTCCCTCAGAGTCACTCTCAGTAGTCATTGTTGTTGTTGTTAAGTGTTGTTGAGTCATAGGTGACTCATAGTGACTCTATCAGCCAGTAGTCATTAGGTAAATAAAACCCAAACCAAACTTAAGTGCTACTTCACACACATTTGGATGATTAAAATTAAGAAGATAATAACAAATGTTGAAAATATCTAGAAATGAGAAACTTCATACATTGCTGGCAAGAATGTATAAATGATCTGACAAGTTCCCCAAAATTTTCAAAGTTATCAGATGACCCAGAAAGTCTAGATGTGACTGACATTGGGGTTGAGGGAAGACTGAGAAAGAGGGAATAAATAATGTATACTGCATTGAAACAGATGAGCTGTTTAAAGAAATAGAGAACTAAAAAAAAAATTGAAAAAAAGAAATAGAGAACTGTTGAAATAGAAATATTTCCTTGAAATAGAAAACTGTTTAAAGGGATATATGATTAGGTATTATTATCATGACAGGAGTCCACAATGAAGGCTTCACAGTGAAGTGGACTTGGAGGGGGGAGGGATTGTATAACAATGAAAGAATTTTGCTTTTACTTTTCAAAGAGAACAGCAAATTGGGGGGAGCAGGGAGAAAAGTGCAACAATGAATGAATAGAAACCCTAAGTCTCTGTAAACTTTCATTAAAATTAATAATAAAAAGAAAGTCTAGATGTATACCCAAGAAAAACAAAATACATGTCTAATCAAAATCTTGTGCATGAGTATTTTACAACAATATTAATAATAGCCAAGAAGTAGGAATGAATACCACAAGAGCTGTGCATTAACAGAAGGAACAACTCCTCAGGGGTCAAGAAATGCCATGTAAAGAAGAGATTACTCCTTGAAAGATGAGTAGCTTCTGAACAGTCAACGATTGCATGAGACACTGGGTATAAAGATTTTCTCTTTTTCTATATTTTAAATATTCTTTTCTAAGATTCACCATTGAGCAGCACTAGGAGCTGGCTGTAATAAGGAGGTGCACCTTTCTTTCTTTAGAATCAGTACACTGTATTTTTAATAGTGTGGAGATTCCTCTGCCCTCTTTTGTTCTCCTGACCCAGAAATGTCTTAAGAACCTCCCTCGTTATCCTGCTGGCCAATTCAGCTTCCGTCTTGACTGCAGGCACCTCCTCCATAAGTGTCTCCTCTTTACCCTAGGCTCTTTACCTTCTGTTGGCTGTTTTCCACGTTTTGGTGGTTTGGTTTGTTTTTAATTGAGATACATCAAAATTCTAAATTCTTATTTGGACTTTGACTCATCAACTACACATTCTAGGAATTCATCCTGAATAACTTGTGGTTGTGTACAAAAATCAAGCTGTGAGAATGGCATTATCAAAATTTTATTTAAAAGGCCAAAATGCTGTGAAAACAAAATGACCAACATTTCAGGACTGGTCGTATAAATTCTAGTAATATAATGCTTTATAAAATAATAAATCAAACCCATTCCTGTCAAGTTGATTTCAATTCAGAGTGAACCTCGAAAACAAGAAAACTGTCTCACAGAGTTTCTGAGTCTATAAATCTTTACACAAGGAGACTATCACATTGTTCTTCCCTAGTTTATTGGTGAATTCAAATTGCCAACCTTTAGATTAGCAGTCAAGCTCTTAGTTGCTACATCATGAAGTCTCACTGCAATGTTCATAAATGCAACATATGTATGGTTGTTATGTAACATCAAGTTGGAACCCACTCATAACTGACCCTCTAGCAGGTTTTCAGAGGCAGTAAATCACAAAGTAAATTGCTAGTCTTTCTCCGATGGAGTAGTTGGAAGATTTGAACCTCTCTTTTTTGGATTGGCAGTGCAACTCCCTATGTACTAGGCTACCAGATCTCCTTAACGTTCTATATATACCTATAAATAATCCATAAAATAAAATAATGTACATTTGCAATACCGGTATACTTTCACATCAGTAATAGCGATTGCCTGTGAGGTAGTGTGCCATTGTACTGTCTCAGACCATATGTGGAACAAAACCAGACCTGGCCTGCCCTCGCCTTACTTCACCTGCACCATCCTCACATCTGCTGGGCTTTAACTCGCTGTTGCAGTCACTATGTCAATATATCTCATTGAAGGTCTTCTTTTTTTTTGCTGATCCTACATTTTTCCATGGTGTCCTTTGCCAAGGATTGACGCATCCCCAAAATATGCTTAACGTGTGTGAGAGAAAGTGTCTTAGCATCCTAGAATCTAAGAAGCACTCTGTACTTGTTCAAAAATAGACTTTATAGTTGCTTCCTTTTTTCTTTTCATTTTCTACAATGAATATCTCTTTCTCCTGTATTATGGAAAACCAGGGTTGTTGTTGTTGTTTTAAAAAAAGCATGGTCTGTGAAATAACATATTAAAGAAATAAAACCAAAGGGCCAAAGGCACATGAGTAGTGCTACAACTGTGTTATTGTTATTTTTAGCTGCCATTGATTGGGTTGGTCTTAGACTCATGGTGACTCCATGCATAATAGGATGAAACATTGCCTAGTCCTAGCCATCCCTTGAATTGGTTACAAATCAGGCTTTTGTGGTACATAGGGTTCTCACTGACTGATTTTCAGAAGATCACTAAGCCCTCTTTCTTATTCCATGTTAGCCTGAAAGATCTTCAGAAACTGTTCAGCATCACAACAGCACATATTTGCCTACAATTGAACTTGGGTCCCCTTCATGGCAGGCAAGAAGAATTCTATCATTTAATCAACAAGGCTTAAAAAATAGCAGTATTTTTGTGTAATATTGTTTAATACAAGAAAATGGTGGAAGATCCATTATCTTTCTTAATAATTAATCTTGCACACTTTTATTTTAATAAATATGTAAATTCATAATGTTATTTAGTAAATTTTACAGTATTTCCATGGGGAAAATAAGCTATGACATGCTATTGTTGCTGCTGTAGTCAAGCCATAGATCAAAAATCTAGGAACCCCATGTACAAGAGAATTAAACCCCATCCTGTACCATTCTCACAATCTGTGCTGTGTTTAAATCCATTGTTGCATCCATAATGTAGTGTTAGAATTGTTTTTCCACTAAATTGGAAAGTTATTGATAGTGAAGAAACAAATAAGCAAAACAGACTCCAAATTATTTGATGTAGATTGGAAAACCACCTTTCTTGAGGTTGAGTAAAAGTAGATTTGAATAAAATGTACGTATTTGCATTTTTCCTTCTTTTTCTTTATTTTATCACAAAAATCTCAGAAATTATATGAATTTTTTAAAGAATAATTATAAAAACTTTAAAAAGAACTAAATGACATAAGTAAAAGTAAAAAGATTTCTCTTCTGATACTCACTAAGTTATAGAGTTCTTTTCCTAAGACAACTTTTTGTTTCTTCTAAAAAAAAAATTCTAACCATCTTATTGCTAATGTTTTTTCATATATATTCAATAAGTCAATGTTCTGCTTAACTAATTAACTTATGACAAAATTAAGTAACTCTACAACCCTGGTACAGAGAAAGGATGCAACCCTGACTTACATCTTACCTGATTTTAAACCATGTGGCCAGTGGTAAGGAATTGCACTGCCTACTCAAAATTTTGTCGTTCCAATCCACCAAGCTGCTCTGAGGGAGAAAGGTGGGCCATCTCCTGTGCAATTTACTGCCTCTGAAAATCCACTAGAGTGTTACGGGTGGTTCCAACTCAATGATACACAAAATAAAAACAAATATTCTTTTGGTCTATTTGGACAACAGCTTCTTGGTCTAGGTATAGTTTCATATGAGAATAATTAAGTGTTATGGGATTCCCATTCTCAAAGTTAGGCATAGTTTGTTATGTTTCACACAAATGTCTTTGCATGGTCAATAAAATACAAATAGACATCTTGCTGGTATTTTCTGCTTTCAGCCAGGATACATTTGACATCAGCAACGATATCCCTGGTGCCACAACTTCTAAACTCGCTTCTGTCAGTGTACTTTTCTACCATTTTTGGAATGATCTCCAAGCGATATTTTGCTTGCATGTGATATTATTCAATAATTTTCACATTCTCTTGGGAATGAGGGGAAAAAATTTTAATCTCTTCCAGTCAGTCAGCCATCCTCCAAATTTCCACTCATAGACTGATGAGCATGTCCAGGCCTGCATCTATTGAAATATATCAAATGGTATTCTATCAATTTCTGGGGCCTCTTCCCCCGCCCCCCACCCCATGCCTTCATTGTAACTTGAATGTTTTCCTTCATTACTGTTGGCTCTTATTTATATTTGGAAGCAGGAATGGTATCCACTTTCTAAATAACACGCCTCTGGAAACTCTGTGAACTTTGATAATGTTGATAGTTGTAGAGGAGCTTTAGACCTTTTGTTCATAGGGTTGCTATGAGTCGTCCTCAACTCTAAGGCAATCAACAAAATCAAGAACAACAACTTGTTTATATGGTATTTCCAGAAATGCAACTCATACGTCATTTCAACTTTACAAATGCCAAGAAAACTCTTCCTTTCTTTTTTTTCCTTTTTTATTACTAATTTTAATGAAAGTTTAAAGAGACTTTGGATTTCCATTCATTCATTGCCGCACTTTCTCCCTGTCCAACATCCCCACCTCCACCCCGTTCACTCTTCTCTTTGAAAAATTCTTTCTTGTTATACAATCCCTCCCCACAAGTCCACTCCACTATGCAGCCTTTGTTCTGGACTCCTGTTAGGATACTACCTAATCATATATTCCTTTTAAACAGTTCTCTCCCTCATCTGTTTCAATGCAGCATACATAGTTTATCCCATCTTTCTCAGTCTCCCCCGAAACCCAATGTCAGTCCCGTTTTATAATAGTGGCACTATGCAGTATCTGACCTTTTGTGACTGAGATATTTCACTCAGTGTAATGTCCTCTAGGGTCACCCATTTTGTATATTTCATGAGTTCCTTGTTTTTCAAAGCAGCATAGTATTCCATTGTGTGAATATACCACAGCTTCTCTATCCATTTGTTTGTTGATGTGCACTTAGGTTGTTTCTACCTCTTTGCTGTTGTGAACAAAGCTGCGACAAACATGGGTGTACAAAATTCTTCCTATATATTGTCCAATTCTAGTTCTTCTCATTCGAGAAGGTGGACTTTATGAAGTAGGATGTGACATCAGGATCAGAGGGAAACTCATCAAAAATCTGCATTATGCAGATGATACCACAATGCTTGCTGAAAGTGAGGGAGTTGTGAAACACTTTTTGCAAAAGATCAAAGACTCAGACTTCAATACTGATTGGATCTTGGGGGGCTCTGGTGGCCTAGTGGCAAGAAACTGTGCTGCAATCCAGAAGGTGTGCCACCAGATGCTCTGCATCTGGGGAAGGAGGGGCAATTTCCTCCTGTGTCAGTCAGATCTGATTTGATGGTACAAAAAAAAAAGGGATCTCAATATCAGGAACATAAAAAATTCTCACACCTGCACTGACAACAACATCATGATAGATGGATAAAAGATTGAATTACCTGGACCTACAATCAACACCTTTGGTACTAGCAGTCAGGAAATCAGGAGACATATAAACAAACTTGGAAGCAGGAGAGGCATCCACTTCCAAAATAGCTTGCCCCTGGAAACTCTATGAACATGGATAAATTATGAAAGTTATACAAATGTTCAGGTCTTCTGTTCATAAGCTTGCTATGAGTCATCTACAACTCAACAACAGTATACTGGGCAACTATGATGTCAAGAACCTCTCCAAAATACCTAAGAGCAATGATGTCAGTTTGAATTAAGTATGCCTGATACAGGCCATGCTCTTCTCAATCCCTGCTACATATCAGAGAGCTGGGTAATGAATAAGGATGAGAGAAGAAGAATTAAGGCCTTTGAGTTATGGTACTGGAGAAGAGTATTGAATAGCCAATGGATTGTCAAAAGAATAAACAGACATGCCATGGGCCAAGTGCCGCAAAAGTGCTTTCCCTTGGAGGGAAAGATGAAGCTTCATCTCTCATACTGTGGAGATGTTGCTGGGTGAGGCTATTTCTGGGAAAAGGACAGCATGCTTGGAAAGATGCAAGGTTTGTGAAAGACAGGTAGACTCTCAATAAAATGGATGGACATAATGACTAAAGCAAGGGGCTCAAGTATGTCAGAGATGATGAGGATGGCTCAGGATAGGGCAGGGAAGTTCGGTTGTTCATAAGGTTATTATGAGTCATACTCAACTCAATGGCACCTAACAACAGCCACATAGGGAGTTCAGGTGGCTAACGGTGAGGCAGTATGCTACCAAGGGAAAGGCAAGAGGTTGAGCTGCTCTGCAGGAGAAAGATGAACAATCTCCCCTATGAGATTAATTGCCTCTGAAAATCTGCTGTAGAATCAGCTATGAATTGGTTCCAGCCACATGATAAACAACTACAGTTGCATATGGCTATTGTTGTTTTTGTTAAGTGTCATTGAGTCATAGACGATTCATAGCAACTCTATGAATGAAAGACCTGAACATTTGTATAACTTTCATCATTTCTCCAAGTTCATTGAGTTTCTGGAGGCAAGCCATTTCGGAAGTGGATGCCACTCCTGTTTCCAGGCCTGTTTTAATTGAGGAGTTCCACCAAACACCGTCCACCATCGGTAAACATTATTGCATCTGACACATCAGTGTCACAATGTTTAGCATCACAGCAACCACTAGTTACCTCTGTACAACAAATGGACAGACCAGTGCTATACCACTTAGAAGAATGTTTGACCAAAAACAATGAAAATATTCCACATACAAGCCTCACCAGAACCAGAAAAGAAACCTCTGTAGAATACGGCTGCTCCAGACAACTTCCCAAACTGGATTCCATCCCCAAACTGGTGACCGAATGTCTTTTTAAATAGAAGGCCAAATCCAATCAGCTCACACTCAATGACGAGTAAACATTCCACACCCAAGCCTTACCAGAACCAGAAAATAAACCTCTGTAGAATCCAGCTGCTCCAAACAACTGCAACTTCAGAACTGATTTTTTTTTATTTTTCTACTAGTTCATTTACAAAATTCAAATACAAATTTGAACAAATTCTTTCAATTTCCTTCACCCTTCACCCATCAAATTGTATAATCCAGTGATTAATCCCCCCTTCCCCCTGCACATCCACATCCCTCTGCTTCTAGCCTCTTCTCTCCTCCCCACCCCCCGGCCCAGATCCTTATACTCATTCTACAATATCGATTTTGTACAATATTTATCCTTATGTGACTGAATTAGTTCACTCAGCATAGTGCTCTCCAGTCCCTCCCAAGTTAGTTAATAATTTACAAAGTTATTGTTCCTGCATGCTGCACAGTATTCCATTGTGTGAATGTACCATAATTTCTCAATCCATTCTTTTGTGGTTGGACATTTGGGCTGTTTCCATATTCTTGCAAAGGTGAATAATGCTGCTATGAACATTGGTGTACAAATGTCAGTTTGTGCCTCAGTTTTCATATTCTCAGGGTATATTCCAAGTAGTGGAATAGCTGGGTCATATGGAATTTCTATGTTTAGCGTTTTGAGGAAGCACCAAACTGCCTTCCAGAATGGTTGCACCATTTTACAATCCCACCAGTAATGTACAAGAGTTCCTTTCTTGCCACATCCTCTCCAGCATCTATTACTTGCTACCCTGTTAAACTTTGCCACTCTTATTGGAGTGAGATGTACCTCATTGTGGTTTTGATTTGCATCTCTCTTATTGCTAGTGATTTGGAGCATTTCTTCATTTGTCTGTTTGACATTTGAATATTTTTCTCTGTAAAAATTCTTTCCATGTCTTTTGCCCATATTGTAATTGGGTTATCAGTCTTTTTCTTGTGGAGGCCCAGGAGTATTCTGTAAACTTTTGTTATATGATTCTTGTCTAAGATGGAATTACCAAATGTTTGTTCCCAGTCTGTAGGTTTTCTTTTCACCCTGTTGGAAAAAGTTATTTATGTGCCTAGAGATTTGATCTTCAGAGGGTCCCATGCATCAATTTTATCCTCTTTAGATTGTGCATTTCTGGTTGTATTTGGCAGTCTCTTTATACCTTGGACTAGCACTTCTAAGCTTGATTCCAGTTATTTCTTAAGATACTACCAAGAAAGAAAACTACAGACCAATATCTCTGATGAATATAGATGCAAAAATCCTTAACAAAATCCTAGCCAATAGAATCCAAAAGCCCATAAGAAAAAATTCAACATGGCCAAGTGGGATTCATAACAGGTATGCAGGTATGGTTCAACATAAGAAAAATAATCAGTGTAATTAATTGTATTAACACAGTAAATAATAAGAGCCGTGTAATCTTAGTAATGGATGTAGAAAAGTCACTTGACAAAATCCAACAAACCTCCTGATAAAGACACTCAGCAAAATTGGAATAGAAGGGAATTTCTTCAACATAGTGAAAAGTATATATGCAAAAACAAGAGCCAACATCATTCTCAATGGAAAAAGACTAAAACCATTTTCCTTGCAAACAGGGACCAGACAAGGATATCCACTGTCACCACTTCTATTCAATATTGTTTGGAAGTGCTTGATAGGGCAATATGACAAGAGAAGGAAATTAAAGGCATCCAGATCAGCAAAGAAATAGTTAAACTGTCGCTATATGCAGATGATATGATAGTGTACACAGAAAACCCCAGTGACTCAACAAAAAAACTGTTAGAATTAATAGGCCAATTTAGTAGAGTGGCAGGATATAACGTCAATATCCAAAAATCAATAGGATTCCTCTACAGTAACAAAGAGAACTCAGAGATGGGAATAAAGAAAGCAATACCATTTACAATAGCTAACTACAAATTGAGATACTTGGGAGTGAACATAACTAGAGATACAAGAGACCTATATAAAGGAAACTATAGAGCATTTCTGAAAGACATAATAAATGACCTAAAGAAATGGAAAAATGTACCCTGCTCACGGATAGAAAGACTCAACATGGTGAAAATGGCAATCCAACCAAAAGCAATTTACATGTTCAATGCAATCCCAATCCAGATACTAAATTCCTTTTTCAAGGAGATTGAAAGGGAAATTGTCAAATTTATTTGGAGAGACAAGAGACCCCGAATAAGCAAAACACTTCTGAGAAACAAAAATGAGGTTGGAGATATAACACTCTCTGACCTCAAAACCTACTATACAGTGGTGGTAACCAAAACAGCATGGTACTGGCACAATAACAGATACATAGACCAATGGAACAGAATTGAGAACCCAGAAATAGACCCAGCTATCTATGTTCAACTGATATTTAAAATCAAAGCTATCAAATGGGGAAATTATAACCTCTTCAACAAATGGTGCTGGCAAAACTGGGCTTCCATCTGCAGAAAGCTGAAACAGGATCCACATCTCACACCATACACAAAAATCAACTCAAGGTGCATCAGAGACCTGGGAGTAAAGGAACTGAATTTTTTATTTCACTTCTTTTAAAATAATAAAATGTGATTTTAATATATGTTGTGGTGTCTTGGGAGACTTGGTGTCAGTTGCACTCAGCCTCTGGCTTCTTGAGGAGTGGCAGGTATGGAGAGAGCTACAGGTGCTTGTGGTGTTTTATGCCCCCGGTGGGGGTTGGCAGAACAGACTTGTCAATTAATTGGGCGTCTCTGGCCCAGAGTTTGCCAGCATTTGGATGTGCCGGAATGGTAAAAAACTGAAGGGCCCTTGGACCTGTCTTTCATTGTTTTTGTTCAAACATTCTTCTAGGTCGTATAGCCCTGGTGTGTCCACTTGCCATACAGCGGTAACTAGTGGTTGCTGTGAAACTGAACACTGTGTCACTGATGTGTCAAATGTGTTAATGGTTACCCATGGTTGACAGTGTTTGGAGGAGCTCCCAGATTAGCTTGGAAGCAGGAATGGCATCCGGAAACCCTATGAACCTGGAGAGAGGATGAAAGTCACATAAGTGTTGAGGACTCTCTTTCATAGGGTCGCTATGAGTTGCCTATGACTCGATGGCACTAAGCAACAACAACAACAATATATGTTGTGTTGATGCTGTTGTTATGTGTCATCAAGTCATCTGCAGCACTATATACAATAGCTCTGAACCCTGCACTATCCTAAGCCAGTCTCACTGACTCTGACACAACGGCCCTCTGAGGTTTTCTGTTCAGCTCCTTAACTTCCAGCTTTCTTCCCTTTGCTTTGGCTTCTTGGTGTTCTAGTGCAATATTCATAGTCTTCTCTGACATTGATCTTGGTCTTTTCTTCCTCCTCTGTCTTTGTAATGACCTTTTGCATTCTTTGTGGATGATATACCTTAAATCCTCCCACAGCTTGTCTGGACCTTGTTCATTAGTGTTCAAGCCCTCAAGTCTGTTCCTTAGATAATTCTTTAAATTTAGGTGGGATAGACAATTTATATCCTTTGGATTGTTTTTCATTTCCTCCAATACAATACAAACAAATCCATGTAGAGTAAGTCTTTATATCTTAATTATTATTTGAATGTTATAAATGTTGTAAATCCTTGTGAGAGAAGATTGTCTGTCTTTCTCCCACCAAACCCTGATGAATTTGAACACTCGACCATTTGGTTTGCAACCCAATATGAAATGTGCTATACCACTAGTGCTCTAGAGTATATACGAAAGCATTTTATAAATTATAAAGTAGTCTTGTATAACTAAAAGGATGTTATAGGAGTCAAGAAACAAAATGCGTATGCTTTGGAAACTAACAAAAAGCATGTGAGATAGTATGCTTCTTCATACGAAAATAAATTACCGATAAATGCAATTATACGAGAAGCAAATACACATATAGTATTACATAGGCATTAAGATGGAATTAATAGAGTATTTACTTGTTTCATACATCCAAAGAGCCACTATATTAAATTGCATTCTCACAATTGTGTTGAAAAAAGAAAAAGAACATTAAAAAAATCTAGGCAGAAAAATCATTCTACCTCATGATGATTCGTTTTTCTTTTGCATAAGCCTATGTCTTTCAAATAATCCACAAGCAAATAGCTCCATTCTGTACACGAGAAATTATAAAGGACCATGTAATCAGCTGACAAAGAAACTGAAAACAAGCCCAGTGGAAATGCATGGCTGTTCTTACAAAAGTCACAATGTACTGTTCTGTTTGCCTCCCACTCTCAAAGTGTATATTCCTGACATTTTTTGTCTTATAATTGGACTTTATGAATGAAAGCTGTAGGATGCTGTCTGGTGAGTGATCTGAAAAGGATATGCTGAAACACAGTGGAGGTGCTGCAAACACTGGCTGCTAGGCTTTGTGTGGGAACTTAAATAAAAGGCGTGAATTAGAAACTCAGAACCCCAGATTTTATGCTGTACAGCATAAGGGCTATTTCCTCTGTCCTTAGTGGAGACTTTGAATTGGTTTAGGAGATACACACTGAAGAAGCCAAATGCAAAATCTTGGATTTCAAAATAGTTTTGTGGCCCATGTTTCCCCAGAAATTATCAACTTATAAGTAGTGTTATAACAAGGAAGAAAAAAAAAAACTCCTAGAAGTTAATTTAGCAGAATTTTCTTTATGCTTATTAACATTTCCATTGTTATTGTTACGTGTCATCGAGTCCCTTGGGACACATAGCAACCCTATGTACAAGAGCTCTAAATGCCGTTCTACCCTGTGCCAACCTTGCTATCTCAGACACACTCATTCCCACCACTCCACTCACAGAATTGATCCATCTCATTGAGGGTCTTCCTCTCCTGCGCCTTCCCTCCACTCTCCCAAACATGATGTCCCTCTCCAAGGACCAGTCTTTCCTTGCAACATGCCCAAAGCACATCAGACAAAGCTTCAGAATCCTTGACTCCAAGGAGCATTCTGGCTTCACCCTCTCCAGGACAAACCTGTTTGTTCTCCTAGCAGTCCATGGTATATTCAACATTCTTCTCCAGCACCACAGCTCAAAGGCATCAATTCTCTTTCTATCATCCCTATTCACTGTCCAACTCTCTGATGCATAGCGCATAATTGCAAAGACTATAGCCCGGATCAGGCACACCTTAATCTCCAGCCTGATGTCGTTGCTCTTCAGTACTCTTGAGAGGTCCCTCACAGCTGACTTTCCCAATGCAATTCGTCTCCTGATTTCCTGGCTGCTGTTACCAAGAGCATTGACTGTGGAACCAAGTAAACTAAAACTGTTAACCATCTCAATCTCTTCACCATCCATACTGATGCTGCCAATTGGCCCAGTGGTGAGAACCTTATTTTCTTTTTTTTGTTGTTGTTACTTTTTGTGCATGTACCATCAAATCAGATCTGACTGGTACAGGAGGAAATGGTCCCTCCTTCTCCGGCAGAGCATCTGGTGGATTCGAACCGTGTACCTTTGGGATTGCGGTACAGCTTCTTGCCACTAGGCCACCAGAGCTCCCCTAATCTTTGTTTTCTTGATGTTGAGCTTCAATCCATATTGAAGACTGCAGTCCCTGACCTTCTGCAGCAAGCGCTTCAGGTTTTCCTCAGTTTCAGCAGGCAGTGTTGTGTCATCCGCATAACGTAGGTTGTTGATGATTCTTCCACCAATCCTGATGCCACATTCCTCCTCGTACAGCCCATCCTCTCTCTCAGATGATCTGTTCTGCATACAGATTGAAAAGGTATGGAGGCAAAATACATCCCTGATGGACCCCTTTCTTGATTTTGAACCATCCAGTATCTCTCTGCTCTGTTCTGATGACTGCCCCTTGGTCCAAGTATAGGTTTTGCATTAGCACAATTAAATGTTCTGGGATTCCCATTCTTCTCAGAGTCAGTCATAGCTTGTTGTGATTCACACAGTCAAAAACCTTTGCATAGTCAATGAAGCACAGATAGACATTCTTCTGGTATTCCCTGCTTTCACCTAAGATCCATTTAACATCAGCTACAATATCCCTAGTACCACAACCCCTTCTAAACCCAGCCTGGACTTCTGGCAGTTCTCTGCTGATGTGCTGTTCCAGTCGTTTTTGGATAATCTTCAGTAGAATCTTTTTGCATGTGAAATCAATGAGATTCTTCTATAGTTTCCACACTCTGTTGGGTCACCTTTCTTTGGAATGGGAACAAATACTGATCTCTTCCAGTCAGTTTGCCAGCTGGCTATCCTCCAGATTTCCTGGCACAACTTAGTGAGCACATCCATGGCAGTGTCTATTTGTTGAAATAAATCAATTGGTATGCCATCAACTCCTGGACCTTGTTTTTTGCCAATTCCTTCAGAGCAACTTGAACTTCCTCCTTCATCACCATAGGCTCATTTCATGAAATTCCTCTGTGCCATCCAATTCCTTCTGATACAGTAACTCTGTGTACTCTTTCCATCTTCTTTTGATACTTCCTGGATCATTCAACATTCTACCCAAACTATCTTTAAGTACTGCCACCCGTAGCTTGAATTTGTTTTTCAGCTCCTTCTGCTTAAGAAACGCTGAGTGAGTCTGACCCTTTTGATTTTGTGACTCAAGCTCTCTGCACATTTCATTATAGTATCTTGCTTTGTCATCCCGAGCTGCCTTTTGCCATTTCCATAGCGTGTCCTATTTGCAGCACCAGTTAGCCAAGCACTACTTTATGAGGCATCTGAAAATAATATTTAGCAAAGTTCAATTCTACTAATCTGTATCCCTACTATCTACCACATGACAAGAAGCAACTAAAGGCATCATTTTACTCATAGTCAGATGGGGCTACCATGAGATTTTTCTTGGTAGCGTAAAAGTCCTAGGGATTAAAAAAAGAAAGCCCTCACTGGGATAGGCAGGAATCACACTTGAAATCAAATCTCCTGGGGAACAGGTAATTTTGTCCATAGTTTCTTTATGACTCTGGCTGGTAATATTGTGCGTTTCCTCCTTCATTATGCTTTTTTTAAAACAAAACAACTTTCTTTTTTCTCTAAATTGGAGGTATATAACTTATATAAACAGAAAATTACATAGGGCTTTCAAAGGCCTATTATTTCAGAAGTGGATTGTCAATCTTTCTTCCTAGTTTCTTACTTTTAATGCTCAGATTTAGAACAGTATCTGGCAGACAAGCATTTTACAGAAAGGAGTAAATGAAAGACATTCTTCCAAATATAGACATAACCAATAGATTTAGTGTTGCTACCCTCCTTGACCCACTCCTTCCCCTACTCCACCATCTTCCCCTTCCACTCCTGCCTACGCCACTCAACACCCCTCTCCCCTTATTCAGCCCTTGATATGATGGCTTAGGTCTCAAGCCTTTTGGACTTCTGTGACTCTGAACACTTCATGTTACAGCCAGTTTCTTGTGCTGTGGCCAGTATCTCTTGAGTTTAGGAGTCTCTAAATCCAAATAGGACACCCACTACATATTTGACTTGATGACACTTAACCACTGCTAAGTGAAACTAGTGCTCTTATATCTGGAGGAACAGTCTTCCACTCTTCCACTTTGTACACCACTCTTTGTCAATGTGTAGCATGAAATAACCTGGGTTGTTGTGATGCTGAACCTTATACCATTGGGGTATCAAATACCAGAATGCTTTCCCTATGTGGACAGTGTTTGGTGGGGCTCCCAGTTGTAAAACAGGTTTGGAAGCAGGAGTGGCATCCACTTCCTAAACCACATGCTTCTGGAAACTCTATGAACTTGGAGAAATGATGATCTTGTAGAAAGGCTTTAGGTCTTTTGTTCATAGATTCTCTGTGAGTCACATCCAACTGGACGACAATCAACAACAATAACAACAACAAATCCAAATACCAGGTACTAGTATCAAGGAAGGCTTCCTATCTTAGGAGGTTCTGAGGAAAAGTTTTTTGCCTTGAACTTCTGCTCCAGGGCTGACTTCTTGTTGCTTAGTGCCTAAGAAAGCAGAAATCTTAAAAAAAAAAAAGAGTCTCCAGAAAACTATATAAAAACCAGGAGAGAGTCAAACATAAATAAATCCATTGGTAGAATTAGCCTGCAATCATATTGATGGACAGCCTGACTTTAGCTATTTAATTGTTTTATTTGTTGGTTTTATTCTTTTGCTGTGTTGTTTGTTTTTAAACTCAAACATTGGGCCTCAATCTTTGGAAAGAAGTAAATAGACCATTTACAACATTAACCCTTCCTGGACTTTAGGACTTTGTACCTGCTAAAAGAAGTAGTAATGTACTTCTCCAGCTAAAAGCCCTAAAATCATATAAACTTGTAATCTGCATTTTTTTCAGAGATGAGTTTGAGATCCTGAGAATAATAATTGTGCAATGAATTAATATATGATATTTGTGGATTTAAAACTCACAACAACAAAAACATATAGGAAATTTGCCTGTTGCCTTTTGTTGTCACATATGTATGAAGCTTTCTTCTGATACAGATGTCTATGTTCCAACAAGGTCTAGTTAGTCAGAAAATTGGAGGAAGCCTCCACAGTGGATGAAAGGGTCATTCATGGCAGACTGAACTGTGTGTGAAGGTCCTATGCCCACAGTGAGTTATCCTGTGCACATACCCTCCAAGTACAGATGGCTCCTCAGGGCAGGAATTAAAGATGAAGAGAGAAATGATTCTCAAGCAGAATACAGTACATTAATTCACTTAGAAGGCACCAGGGTGTGTCTGCTTTACTGATTTTTCCAAAGACACAGAATTTGGCCCTATTTCCAGTTATAGTAAATATGTTTACTCCTTAAAATGGGCCTCTCAATTTTCCCTGAGTGAGAGCCAAGGCTTATCACCAAATTTTAAATGAGTGGCTTGCTGATTTGAAAGCATTTGGGAGGATTTAGGCCTCAGCAACCCTGGAGACCCAGACATCACCTTTGTCATCTCCCTCCCTCAGAAGCCCCCCAAAGCAGGCAGTGCTGCTCACTCATGAGTTTTAGCGGTTGGCTGACACCTCCCTGAGGAGACAAGAATGGGGGGAGGGGGAAACTTCTGGGTGAGGTTGGCCTCTGCTAACTGTTATTAATAGAGAACATGTGGGCTAAGGCAAAGGCGGGGGCTGGGGTTGCTGAGTAAACAGGATGGGATGAGAAAGAGAATGATGCTTTTATATTCTCGTCTATTATAGACCTTGGGAGTCTCTTTAATGAAGATGAAAGGGAGAGACAGTAATTCAGGAAGTAGTTTCCAAAGCTAAATATTCGGACTGCTGATTTCTGTGTTCCCATTTTCTCCAAGGTCATTTTCTAAGTGGTCAACTTCCATTGCTGACCAAACTGCAAGCAAGATTTCACCCACATTTTCCTAATCTGTGGAAGGATTGTGAGACTTTGTCTCACATACTTTGGGCATGTTGTTAGGAAGGACCAGTCCTTGGAGAAGGATATTATGCTTGAGAAGGTCAGCATAAGAGAAGAACACCCTTGACAGGGTGGACTGAGACAATGAACTCAAGAGTGTTAGAGATGAAGAGAATGGCACAGGATAGGGTAGGGTCCAGATTCATTGTTCATAGGGTAACTGTGAATGGCAGTCCACTCAATAGCATGTAACAACAACATATCAGACACTGGGCACTGTGAATACAGTCAAGATCATCTTCATTCAGCTTAGGTCTAACAGAGAAAAGAGAGCAATAAAGAATTATGATAGACAAATGCAGAAATGTACCCCATAAGCCTGCCTATTTGCTGTGGAAAGAGGTGATCTGCAGGGCTGCCATGAAGAGGAGTCCCAGGCACCTCAACTGAGTCTGGGGCCATCCAGGATTAGCCACCTGGAGAAGGGAGGGAGGGAACAAGGCTCCTGGGGAAGGTGAATTTGCAAACACAAAGGCTCAGAGCTTAACCAAACAAGGTGGCTGGAAAATGGAACCACCACTACCATAGCATAAAAAATTCATTCTTCTCAGATATGACAGGGAAGACTAAAGTACCCCTAAGGATAAGGAATGAAGGATGCATGGAAAACGTTAAAAAGTGATGTCTTCTCCAAGAACATCCAGGTAAGATTCTATACCTGAGAAATGAAACAGTGCTGTTTACATTCAAAATTTTCTTCTACATGCTAATCCATTTTTAGCTCAAATTCATAAACATCTTTATTTTTTTTTAAAAAAATATAATGACAAGAGTGAAATAATCTTTTTAAAGAGAAAAGCAAACTCGGGGGGTAGAGAGGAAAATATGTAACAATGAATGAATGGAAATCCAAGTTTACTGTAAACTTTTGCTAAACTATCAATAAAAATTATAATGTTTTTGTTTAGAGATTTAAAACAAAATTCTGAAAAAATAATCATATTTTAGGGGTTACTGTTGTTAGCTGCCATTGAGGTGACTTAAACAACTCTGTGTAACAGATCTGAACCTGCTTGATCCTCACAACCTCTGTCACGCTCCAGCCTGTTCTCACTGTCACTGCTTCCATCCGTCTTACTGAGGAATGTCTTCGTCTTAGCTGACTCTCTAGCTTTCCCAGTGTGATGTCTTTTTGCAAGGATTGGAACCCTCCTGATAATATATCCAAAGCATGTGAGATGAAGTTTTACCGCCGTTGCCTCTACGGATCATCCCTGTTGTGATTCCTCCAGGACAGACTGGTTTGTTCTTTTGGCAGTCCAAGTTCCAATAGTAACAAAAGTATTAAAGAGTTTATTTCTAAAATGTCACATTAACGGGATACAAAGCAAACATGCTTGATGAATTACTAACATTATTAAGTAGCCATTTTCTCATAAATAGGCTTGTTTTTGTTCTTAAGTGGTTTTATTGAGGTACAATTGGCACGCAATGAGCTTTATATTTATAGTACACAATTTGATATGCCCTGGCAATGTGTGTGTAACCATGATACCATCACTACTCTCAAGATAATGAAAGGATCTTAGTTACCTCGTGCTGCCTGCCGTATCAGACGCATCCCAAGTAGGTGACTTTTAAGAACAGATTTATGTTATCATAGTTCCTGAGTCTGTTGTTGTTGTGTGCCATCAAGTCAGCTCTGACTCGGACTGACCAAACATACAACAGAATGAAATCATGCCTGATCTTATACTGTTTTAACAATACAGTTATTATGCAAACCATCTGGTTGTAGGTCTTCCTCTCCTTCAATGATCCTTCACGTTTCCAAGCATAATGTCTACTTCCAAGAACTGGCTCCTCCCGATACCATGTCCAAAATATGTGAGACAAAGTCTCTCCACCCTTGCTTCAAAGGTGCACTCTGGTTGGACACAGGTCCAAGGAGACTTTAGTCTCTCTCTCTCTCTTTCTTGCACTTGCCAATAATCCATCGTGTTCCTGGGCTAGTAGATGCATCCCTGTGTGTCTATATCTTTGTAAGCTCCTTTCCACCTACATGTATCCTTGTTGGGGTCCATTTTATTCTTTTTATAACTCAGAAGTGATTCCGTTTCCAATCTTAACTCTCCTTGGGTATGCCCTAATTACCAAAACAAAGAAAACTCTGACTTCCAAACAAGATCTAACAAGTATAAGGGTCAGTACGTCAGGCTTATTATGAGAGGTAGAATGAGGACAGAATTCAGTGCATAACAATATCAATTACAAGTAATTCCCTTGTGCCACTTTGTCATTTTTCTGTCCCTCACCTCCTGTACCTAGGCAAGCATGTGCTGACTTCCTGTTATTAAAGAAAAATTTACATTTTATTAAATTACTTTTAAGTTAAACCATAAAGTGCATCTATCCTCTTTTTGATATTTAGCCACATCACATAAAAGTATTCCTTTTGATTGGAAAATATCTTTCTCATTGTCTTCAAGCCAGAATCAACTCATAGCTGACCCTCCATTGGGTTTTGAAGGCTATAAATCACATGGGAGAAGATTGCCCAACCTCCTCCCAAGGAGACACAAGAGCATTAAAATCACTAAAGAGGTGTGGATTTTGGGTTAGAGGACAATTCCCTACATATTAGACTAGAGAGCGACCTCTGTGAGAACAGCATTCTCTTATATTAGTATAAAACAATGTGTTTACACTCTCATTTGTCGATATACATTTGGGTTGGTTCAAATTTGCAACTATTACAAACAAAATTGCTATGAACATTTGTTAAACAAATATTTGTAGAGACATATGCTTTCATTTTTCTTCAGTAACTATATAGAGATAGGATGACTAGATCATATGGTAGGTGTATGCCTAACTTTTCAAGAAATAACCAAGATGTTTTCCAAAGTCATGTAGTAGCTGTATCATTTTACATCTATACCAGCCACATGTGAGAGTCCCACTTGCTCCTAATCCTCACTAACATTTTTTTAAATCTTTTTAGTATCAGAGGAATGTCTATCTCTGTTTCAGATGCAAAGGCTTCTGACTGTGTAGATCACAACAAACTGTGGCTGACTCTGAGAATAATGGGAATCCCAAGTGCTTCTGTGAAAACTATACTTGGACCAGGAAGCAGTTGTCAGAACAGAGCAAGGAAACATTGCATGGTTCAAAATTGGGAAGGGTATACACTGTGGATGTGTACTATCTATACTCAGAACAGATTATCTGGGATGCTGGGCTCAATGAGGAAAAATGAGGCATCAAGATTGGAGAAAAACTTGTCAACAATCTGTGTTATGCAGATGGCACAACCCTGCTTGCTGAAACTGAGGAGAACCTGAAGCAGTTGCTGTAGAAAGCCAAAGACTGCAGCATTTAATATGGATTGGAGCTCAACATCAAGAAAACCAAGATCCTCACCCCTGAGCTGATTGGCAACATCATGATAAATGACGAAGAGGTTGAGATTGTTAACGGCTTCAGTTTGCTTGGCTCCACAATCAACACTCTTAGTACCAGCAGCCAGGATATTAAAAGACTAAATGCATTGGGAAAGTTTGCTGTCAGAGACATCTCCAAAGTACTGAAGAGCAACTATGTCAGTCGGGAGACTAAGGTGCAGCTGATTCAGGCTATGGTCTTTGCAATTACTTGCTATGCATAAAAAAGTTGGACAGTCACTAGGGATGATACGAAGGAGAATTAATGCCATTGAGCTGTGGTGTTAGAGAAGAGTATTGAATATAACATGGTCAGTTTAAAGAGCAAACAGATTCATCCTAGAGACGGTGAGACCAGGCTGCTCCTTGGAGGCAAAAATTCTGAAGTTTCATCTGACATACTTTGGACAAGTTGCAAGGAAAGACCAGTCCTTGAAGAGGGATGTCATGCTTGGGAAGATGTAGGGACAGTACAAGAGAGAAAGACCCTCAATGAGATGGATTATTGGTTCAGTGACTGGGTAATGGGAGTAGGTGTGACAGAGACAATATGATTGGCATAGGATAGAGCAGAGAACAGGGCTGTTTTACACAGGATAGCTATGAGTTGCAAGGGACTCAATGGCACATAACAACAACTACTACCTTAATCCTTGGTATTTAATTGATGTACTGTGTTGAGTAAGGGAGCTCTGATGGTATACTCTGTAGCTAGGTGGGTTGCTAACCCATAGCCTTCTTAGAGGAAAGATAGTCAGTCTCCTCTCACTGAACTTTACAGCCTTGGAAACCCAGTGCAGGGCCACTATTAGAACACATTCAACGACAGTGAATAAGTGTATATAGTATCTCATTCAAATTTTAGTTTGTGTTATAAGTGAAATTCTTTTTATTTAAAAATGCATAAAACTAACATAAGAAATGAGTTTAATTATTTGATTAATTATTTGGCCTATACAATTGTTCTTAAAAATAGTTATATTATTTATAGCATTAGTAATAAATGAGTCTGATATTTGTCTTTCTTTTCTAAACATGTAACTGTATTTTAAGTTTGATGAAGCCAAAAGGGGGAGAAAATCTGCCTGGTCACATTCAATTCTTTATTCTGCTAAATTGTCTTTTTTGTTTGTTTGTTGTTGTTTTTTATTTTATATTTGTGTATTTACAAAGTTTGAATACATTGTTGTACACACCAGATCTTTCCCATTTCATTCATACCCCCATATGATTAGCACACACTCCACAGCCCCCGCCCATCCTCACCCCTCTGCTTCCACCCTCCCCCCACCTTCCCTCTTGGACCCTAATGCTCATTCTACAGTAATGGTTTTATACAGTATTTGTCTTTATGGGACTGAGTTCACTCAGCATAATGCTGTCCCTGGTTAGGTGGTAATTTACAAAATCATTGCTCCTCTGTGCTGTTAGTATTCCATTGTGTGAATGTATTATAATTTCTCAATCCCCTTTTTAAAATTTTGTTGTTGTGCAAAATATACACAGCAAAATATATACCAATTCAACAGTTTACATGTACAATGTAGTGACATTGACTACGTCTTTGAAATATGCAACCACTCTCATCTCCTTTCCTGAGTTGTTCTTCTCTCATTAAGACCAATTTGTTGTTTCCTTAAGGAAGGTCTGGTGGCCTGATGAGTGAGAGGTTGCACTGTCAACCCAAAGGCAGGTTGGTCCAAGCCCACCACCTGCTCCACAGAAGTTGCAAAATCCCATCCTGTGCAATGTACAGACTCTGAAAACCCTCTAGTTGTTCAGCTATGAGTCGGTTTTGACTTGACAGTACTTAACACTAAAACCACAATACTAAAGAGAGGCCTTTATTAATGGTTAAGCTAAACCATTACTTGATTTTAAGCAGATGTAAGGGAATATTTTTGCCTTGAGGTTAAACATTACTTCATGGCAGTAGTTTCAGGAGTTCGTCCATACCCTACAACTCCAGAACGTATAAAGTTCGTGAAAATTTAAAATTATCTCTATTTCATTTTTTTTTTTGTGAGGTGTTGCTTGCCATATTCCAAGAAAACTCCCCTATGTTGGATCAGGGATGTAAGGTTATTCTGGCCACCCTTATTTCTTTTACTTTTGATTGTTTTCTCAGATCAAAGGGGACAATTACCTCACTGCCACATCACATCACTACATACAAAACACTGAGAATCAAGGTCCAGTCAGGTGATCACATATTTTTTGGGGACACAGTCAACCTATGATTGTTTCCATCAAGGAAAGATGTTGGATTTTATCAAGTGCTTTTTATACATGCATAGAGACAATGATTCAAGAGCAGTGAGCTTTTTTAGTTTATGTGTTTGTTACCAAAAACCAAGAAGAATAAAACATTTAGAGTTATCAAGCACGAATGTTGCAATTGTTACAGAAGATCAAGGAATGGAACCTTCAGTGTGGATTGTGTCTTGATATCAAGAAAACAAAGATTCTTACCACTGAACCAATAGGCGGTGTCATGATGGATGGAGAGGAGATTGAAACTATCAGTAGCTTTATCTTGCTTGGATCTAAAATTAACACCCTTGGTATGAGCAGTCAAAAAATAAGGAGATTCACTGCAATGGGAAAATCTGCAGTTAGGGACCTTTCTAAACTATTGAGAAGTGGTGATGTCAGTTTGAGGATTAAGGTGCATCTGATTCAGGCCCTGGTCTTTCCCAAGAATTGACATCTTTGAACTGTGGTGTTGGAGAAGAGGGCTGAACATTTCATGGATGGCCAAGAAAACAAGTAGATATATCTTGGAGATGGTACAGCTGGAGTGCTCTTTGGAGGCAAGAATGATGAGGCTTCACTTCACATACTTTGAACATATTGCTAGGAGGTGCTATTCCTTGGAGAGGAACATGATTTGAGAAGGGTGGAGGGTCAGCGAAGGAAAGGAAGACCCTCAACCAGTTGGATTAACACTGTGACTGCTGCAATGCGCTCTTGTGTGTCAGGAAGTGTGAGGATGGCACAGGATAGGGCTAGTTTCAGATCTTCTGTTCATAGGGTAGCTATGAGTCGTACTCGACTCAGTGGCACTTAACAATAACAACAACAAACCTGGGTGTGAATTTCTCTTTGTTTGAGATCTGTTTTCTTTCTTTAAAATTTTATTTTAATAATTTTAATGAACATTTACAGAGATTTTGGATTTTCATTCATTCATTGTTGCACTTTTCTCCCTCCCCAGTTTACTCCTCTCTTTGAAAAAGCAAAAGAAAAATTCTTTCTTTTGTATACAATCCCACCGCACCCCTCCCACCACCCCAGGTACACTCCACTATGCACCCTTAATTCTGGACTCTTGTGGTAACTATAATACCCTATCATATATCACTTTTAAATTATTCTCTCCCTCATCTGATCTGTTTTCGATGTATAGTTTAATTACTTTCTAGTGTCTTTTCTCTATAAGAAAGAATTTCATTAATTTTTTTGTAGGGCTTGCCTTGCAGACACAAACTCACTTGACTTCTATTTGTGTAGCAATGCTTTAATTTCCTCCATATTCTTTACAGATACATTCTCTCGGTTATAGTTTTGGTTTTTAATTTATTTAGTTTTGTGTTTGGGGTTTTTTTTCAGCACTTTATATTATTCTATAATCTGCTGGACTCCAACGTTTCTAAAGAAAAATAAACACTTAATTTTAGGGATGATCCTTTGAATGTGACTATTTCTGTCACTTATTTCAGGGTCCTCATTCATTTTTGAGAGGCTAAAATGTCTTGCTGATCTCTTTGATTTTTTCCTATTTGGGGTTTGACTTTCAGCATCTTAGATTTGTAGCTTCATATTCTTCATTCTGTCATTGCCAGTGAATTGCTCTGGGCCCTCTAGCAGGTTTATTATAAATTGCTTGGGAAGAGATTGTCGAACTTTCTCCTGAGCAGCAGTTGATGGATTCAAAATGCCTGCCCTTTGATTGGCAGTGAAACCTTACCTACTAGGCCTTCAGAGTTTATGTATCTCCACCTCCTATGCAGTTTATAGCCTCTGAAGACCCTCTGAAGGAAGGTCAGCCATTAATTAGTTTCTACTTAATGACAGTGAAGAGGATGTGTGTGTGTGTGTGCGTGTGTGTGTATGTACTCTTAAGTCAGAATTATCCTATAGCCAACTGACCTAGTGCGTTTTCAAAGGCCGTAAATTGTATGAAAGAAGATTGCCCATCTTTCTTCTGTGAAGCAGCTGATAGACTCAAGCCATATATCTTTGGGTGTTGTTGTTGTTATGTGTTGTCAAGTTTCCTGTGACTCATAGCAGCCCCACTATGTCCAACAGCTCTGAAGTCTTCCCTGCCCTGAGCCAGTCTCATTGACGCCGAAACATCAATCCCCATTGCCCCAGTTACTATATCAATCCATCTCATCAAGGGTCTTCCTCTCCTGCACTGTCACTCCACCCTTCCAAGTATTAATGTCCTTCTCCAAGGACCAATCTTTTCTAGCTATGTGCCCAAAGTATGTGTGACAAAGCTTCAAAATCCTAGCCTCGAAGGAGAGACTTGGTTTCACCCTCTCCATGACAGATTTGTTTTCTTGGCGGTCCATGGGATGTTCAAGACTCTTCTCCAGCACCACAACTCAAAGATATCAATTCTTCTGTTATCCTTAGTTATTGTCCAGCTCTCTGATGCATGTTGTTGCTATATTGTTATGTACTGTCGAGTTGACCCTGTGTACAACAGCACCAAACCCTGCTCTATCCTGCAGAGTCTCACTGTCTCCAACACACTCACCCCTATTACTCGAGTCACTGAATCAATCCACCTCACAGAGGGTCTTCCTCTCCTGTGCTGTCACTCCACCCTCCCAATCATGATGTCCCTCTTCAAGAGCCGGTCCCTCCTTGCAACATGTCCAAAGTATGTAAGATGAAGCTTCAGAATCCTTACCTCCAAAAAAAAAAAAAAAAAAAGAATCCTTACCTTCAAGGAGCAGCCCGGTTTAACCCTCTTCAGGATGAACTTGTTCATTTCCTTAGCAGTCCATGGTATAGTCAGTACTCTTCTCCAGCACCACAGCTCAAAAGCACCAGTTCTCCTTCTATCATCCCTAGTCATTACCAACTCTCTGATGCATAGCAAGTGATTGCAAAGACCATGGCCTGTATCAGGTGCACCTTAGTCTCCAGAGTGACAATTGCTCTTCAGTACTCTGGACAGGTTCCTAACAGTAGGCTTTCCCATCACAATACATCTTTTAATTTTCTGGCTGCTGGTGCCAAGAGTGTTGACTGTAGAGCCAAGCAAGCTAAAGCTGTTAACAATCTCAATTTCTTCACCATCCATCCTGATGCTGCCAACTGGCCAAGTGGTGAGAATCTTTGTCTTCTTGATATTGAGCCTCACTCCATATTGAAGGTTGCAGTCCTTGACCTTTTGCAGCAAGAGCTTCAGGTCCTCTTCAGTTTCATCAAGCAGGGTTGTGTCATGTGCATAATGCAGATTATTGATAGATCTTCCACCAATCCTGATGCCACACTTCTCCTCATAGAGCCCAGCCTCCTGTATAACCTATTCTGCATACAGGTTGAAAAGGTATGGAGATAGGACACATCCCTGGCATACACCCTTCCCAATTTTGGAATAGCACCTTTCTTTGGAATAGCAGATACATATATGAAATTAGGACTCTAGTCCCATAGTTGCATCAAGTTTGAGTCTCTATCAAAACAACTATGTGATCATCTCACCCGTGTAACAATAGCAAAATTCAATAGAGCAGCAAACAAAAAATGTTGGCGAGGTTATGTAGACACTAGACTTTTTTTTAATGATCTTTTTAGTATTCTTTTTTTATTCATTTTAATGAAAATTTACAGAAAGTTAGGGTTTCCATTCATTCATTGTTTCACTTTTCTCCCTGCCCACCCCCTCCTAGAAAGAACTCTTATTCACTTTTGGTGGGAGTGTAAAATGGTGCAACCAGTATGGAAGTCAGTATGGTGTTTTGTCAAATAGTTGGAAACTGAAATACCAATTGATCCAGCAATTCCACTAATGGAAATATACCCTTAAGAAACCAGAATTCTCACCCAAGCAGATATATGCACAAGGATGTTTATCTCTGTATTGTTCACAATATCAGATAGAGATGGAAACAACCCAAGTGCCCATCAACAAAAAAAATGGGTAGAGAAGCTGTGGTATATTCACACAATGGAATACTATGAAGCACTGAAAACCAAGGAACTCATGAAATATCCAAAACTGGTGACCCTGGTGGATATTATGCTGAGTGAAATATTTCAGTAACAAAAGGACAAATACTGCATAATGCCACTGCTGCAAAATAGGACTGACAATGGGTTTGGGGGGAAACTAAGAAAAGAAGGGATAAATAATGTACACTACATTGAAACAGATGAGGGAAAGCACTGCTTAAAATGAGTATATGATTAGGTATTGTTTGTAAGATAGCAATCCAGAATTGGAGCTGCATAGTAAAGTGGACTGGGGTGGGGGTGGGAAAGTATACAACAATGGAAGAATTTTTTTTTCAAAGAGAAAAATTAATAGGAGGACAGGGAGGAAAATATGCAACAATGAATGAATAGAAATCTAAGTTCTCTATAAACTTTCATTAAAATCTCAATTTTAAAAACCCCATAAAGTAGAGAAACAGAATTTGGAATATATAGGAATTATCTGTAAAAATCTTTGTATTATTTGTAAACCTAAACTTAAGTACTCAAGAGCAACAGTGTGTCTCTGGAGAATACAGTTCTTCCGATACAGGCCATGGTCTTTGCAATCACTTCTTATGCATCAGAGAGTTGGACAATGACTAGGGAGGATAGAAGGAGAATTGATGCCATTGAGCTGCGGTGCTGGAGAAAAGTATTGAATGCACCATGGACTGCCAAGAAAACAGATTCACCCTGCAGAGGGTTAAACCAGGCTACTCCTTGGAGGCAAGGATTCTGGGGCTTCGTCTAACATACTTTGGACATGTTGTAAGGAGGGACAGGTCCTTGGAGAGGGACATCATGCTTGGGAGGGTGGAGGGACAGAGCAGGACAGGAAGACCCTCTATGAGGTGAATTGATCCAATGACTAGAGTAATAGGGATGGGTGTGTCAGAGACAGTGCGATTGGCACAGGATAGAGCAGGGTTTAGGGCTGTTGTACATAGGGTCGCTATGAGTCGCAAACGACTTGATGGCACATAACAACAACAACAAACTTATTCTTAAGTATCCTCTAATACACTGACTATTTCTTCATTATTAAATCTGTTGATAAGTTGTTCTAATGTTCTTATCCTTTTAGTCATTATCCCCTTCAATTGGAATATCCTTTTTAAAAATATTTCCCTCCTTATTTTTTATTAAAGTACTTTTATATATTTATTGTTTCCACACATGTCAACATTTCTATATGTTTACTGAAAATCTATAATGTATACATCCTGGGCTCTGATGTTGGGATCAAGAACACTTAAAACAAGTCAGGAAGCAGATATCTACATAATTATATTATGAGAACAGTTTGGAACAAGTAGAGCATTGGAGGGGAGAGGGGAGTGGGAGGCAAGGGGTTAAATATGCAATAATGAATATTTTTTTTAAAAAATGAAAAGAAAAGATGAAAGGGAGCTCTGGTGGCCTAGTGGCAAGAAGCTGCACTGCAATCCCAGATGTGCATGGTTCGAATCCACCAGATGCTCTGCTGGAAAAGGAGGGCAATCTCCTCCTATACCAGTCAGATCCAATTTGGTGGTACACACACACACACACACACACACACACACACACACACACAAAATAATAAAATAATTTTAAAAAAAAGGGGGGGGAGCTCTGGTGGCCTAGTGGCAAAAGCTAAATGGCAATTCCAGAGGTACGTGATTTGAACACATCAGATGTTCTGCTGGAGAAGGAGAGGCAATCTCCTCCTGTACCAAACAGATCTGATTTGACAGCACACACACAAAAAATAATAAAATAAAAATTAAAAAAAAGATGAGGTGGTAATAGATGTAGATCAATAGTAGTTATATAAAATACAATATATGTAAATAATTCTATAAAGAACAATGTACATGAACAGAATACAAGAAACCAAAGACAGTACAAAACATGATGTGCGTGCATGAAACAAACTGCATATGAATTACTGTATGCAAAGCTATAGAAATGGGAGGGGGAAATAGTACTCTGAGGCATAAATAATATCAGAAGAAGTGGACACTTTGGGCACATGAATGACATCAGAGAACCAGGAACAGAATGAGACTCACCCACTAAACTGTGAATTCTCTGTGCCACTGTCACATTGGCCCAGACTTCAACTGCAAGGCCCTCCCAGAGAATAAGGCCATAAATAGAACCTCACTTCACCAGCAATAGGCCTCTCTCTTTCTTACTTCCTTTCTAGGAGAGAGGTCCAACTCTTTCAAGATCTAACTTTCTAATAAGTATATCTTTACTTTTTTTTTTTTTTGAGAAAATGTATACTTTATTTGGTATTAATAAGTTTGAACATATTCTTTTTCCCCCCATTCATTCATTGTTACACATTTTCCTCCCTGTTCCCCCTACCCTTCAGTTCACTTTTTTCTTTGGAAAAAAAGTTCTTTCATTGTTATACAGTCCTTCCACCCACAGACCACTTTACTATGCAACTCTTACTCTGTATTCTTGTCTTGCCAATGATACCTATTCATATATTCCTTTTATACAGTTCTCTCCCTCATCTGTTTCAATGCCATGTACATTATTTATCCGCTCTTTTCTTAGTTTCCTCCCAACCCCCTTATCAGTCCTGTAACAGTGGCATTATACAGTATTTGTCTTTTTGTGACTTAGATATTTCACTCAGCATAATTTTCTCCATGGTCACCTATTTTGTATAATATTTCATGAGTTCTTTGTTTTTCAGTGCTGCATAATATTCCATTGTGTGAACATACCATAGTTTTGCCATCCATTGGTTTGTTGATGGACATTTGGGCTGTTTTCAACTCTTCACTATTGTGAACAAAGCAGCAATAAACATGGGTGTGCATCCTCCTTATTGTTTTAGATTCCATTTTGGTTTTGCACTTTCTTTTAGTTCTTTGTAATTTCCCCTTAGTTTATTAATTTAATATTAGTTCACTTAATATTCTTCCATTTCTTTCCAATATTTGGTCATTGCTAGATTCACTTTTACTCCTTTTGCATACTCATTTGGATGGCCATAGTTTTTGTGATTTTTGTTGTTGTTGGAGACTGACATTTTCAAAGACATGTGTCCTCCTTAGGGAATCGTGCCTCCCTGGTGTTTCAAACTCACCAGTGACTCTAAGAGAAAAAGATGAACACAGGAAGAAACTTAGATTGCTGAGTATAGAAATAGACTGCACTACAAGGGCCTTCTTGTTGCTGTTTTCGACAGCCTGGTAACCAGAAATTACTGGGTAGGAAGAGGAGCATCATACTCTGAACCAGATCCTCACGAGGTCTATACTGTTGCTTTCAGAATCCCTCAGTAGATTGAAGCTGTGAGTGCAGCCTCCACTCAAGGCTCCTGTTGCCTAATATAGAACAACACAAGCCAGAAATCCTCAGTGGGAACTGAAAATCTGGGAAGACTAATTGACCCTCATGGAGGCTTTTCTTTTTGGTTATAGAGGCAGAGCTATGGATACTCAGAGAGGAAAGTAGAGTGCCGAATGCAGGGGCAGATTCTACTGCAGCACCTTTCTGTAGTATACCTTCTGTAGTTAGCTAGCTAGCTTCTAGATAATAGTGTCTCGGTGAGAAGGTTCTTGTACATTCCAAAATAGTGCTGGGAAGGTTTGCTTTGCTGATTTTAGAGCCGAAACTTGGAGTCCTGTCTCTTTATATAAGCAAAGGGAATAACAATTGGGGAAACAAATTCCCTTTCTGGGACCATTTCATAGTATCCAACAGCTTGCATGACTCAAGAGATAGATGAGGTTGATAGAAGTAACTTCTACTGTATGTAACACATTGATTTACTGATTCTTGCCTACCTAATGTTCCATTGCTTCATTCTGATCCCTAATTCAGATTTCCTCAGAGCTGAACACCATTTACATGTTGCATTTACATGTATATTCCCTATTGCATTTGTTGGAGAGGATTGGAATAATGCTTTGTTTTCTCTTCCATCTTCCATCTTCACGGAATTCTCACAAATACGTTTTTACTTGCATGTCTTAATTATCTTAAGTACGTTTGTCCTAGTAGTCTTAAAGAGAACTTTACTAACATAAATTATGATTTCACTTCTTCAAACATCTTTAATATTTTAATTTTATATTGACAAATTTAAACATTTAAGTTGGCAATGCAATACAGCATTGCCATTTGCATGCCAGGAAATTTTCTTATCATTAAAATTTCATTTTTAATACTAAATATAACAATATAAATATCAGATGTTTTGGAAGATTGCTTTATTATCTTGAATATTTTAATAAATATAAAAAATTTGCATATCTATGAAAAAATTTAATCATAAAATCTCTGTATTGGAGAGCAGAACTATTGTAGGGTTCTTTTTTTTTGCTCATTTATCAAATTTATTTCAGGCAATATAAAAGAAATTAAGACTTTGTCAGTATAAAAAAAACCTCACTTAATTTCACACCATTATTTCTTTTCAATCTGCTAGCTAAAAACATGTCCATATCAAGCTTTTGTTTCCTGATCCTTATTATAGTCTCCATAAAAATCATTAGAAACATACTGCCTCAAAAGAGAAGCTGATTCCTCTCTGTCCAAATTGGTAATTTTCTGATTGACTTTCAAAACCAAAACTTTACTCTTTTTGAGGGAAAATAATCTACTTTTCCCAGAGTATTTCAGTCTGTCAGTCACCCTGATAGACGTATAGCACCTACTGTATTATTTTTTTGCTTCAGCTAACATATGTTAAAACAAAATCATGTCTCAAGCTGAAGACAATTCAACACTCTGATTAGTTTCAGAAGTTCTAAAGTCAAGTAGCAACTGCTAACTTCCCCAATATAAGACTTTTCCTTGATTCCTTTTTGTTTCAAGCATCAAATAACTGTGATCTGTCTCCAGAGTGAGCTGCAACCAAACATTATTGTTCAGAAGAGAAGAAGTTATCAGATGCTAAATTTATAGCCTATATTTTCAGCTTAAATCGCACAGAAAGATATTTCAGTTCCAAGACATAAAATGATTAGGAGAAAGAAAAAGCAAGTCTTCACTGTTCATTTTTAGTCAATGATGCATTTGTTTGTTGGCCAAAAGTATTATTACAATGAATTACTATGTGCAGACAAGCTACAATTTGCACTGATATTTCCTTTTGGGAGACTAGAGAATTCAATGACTTTGGTCAAAAACATAAAGATTGAGTTTAGTCACTTGGAGTATTTTCAGGAATTCTTTTTCTGTGTAATATTTCAATGAAAAAAATTGTTTTCATTTATGCTGAAACAAGTTATTGTGCATACTAACTGAAAATTCAGTCCTAGTCAGCCATCCACAAGAACCCAGGAACCTTTTCAAGACCACATGGCCACATTACACTCAATCGTTGTCTTGAAGGAAGAAACCTGATTGAATTGTTAAACAAGTTGGAGATATAAAACTAAGGAAGGCTTGGGTTTTGGTTTATTTGGGTGGGTTTTGTTTTTTTTTGGTTTTGGGGGGGTGAGGGTGGTTTTGGGGTTTTTTTCCCCCTCTCTCTCCCAGATATCTGTAGCATGGAGCTTGCTTTTTCACAAGTTTTTACAACTCATGGGCATTATTAAATCACACTTCTGTCAGCCAGAATAGTTAGAGCATACCAATTATTTAAATCATCAGAGCCCTTAGGTGCCAAAAAGCAGCAAGTCTCTTCAGCAATACGGATATTGTTTCCTCCCTAGGGTTTAGCATCAGACTGTCTCATGAATTAGGGGGACAAACACATAGGTTACCTCAAGTTCAAGCTCCATTTCTGTGCTCTAGAAGTTGACTTTCTGAAATAACAGCTTTACCTGTTACAAGGAACTGGAGATGAGCCAGTGCTGCAGGGAGGCTAAGAGCAAGCAAAAGGCTGTTATTGAAAAGCTCTGGTTCTCAAAACTGGCGGCACATTAAAGTCACCTGAAGAGTTTTAAAAACTATTTCATGGTCTCGGTCCCACCTGCAGAAAGTCTAGTACAATTAGTCAGGGCTGTTGCCTAAATTTGGGAAATTTTAAAAGCATCGTGGATTACTGTCTTCAAGCAGATAATGATCACATTCAGATTTTAGATAATTTAAGATAACAGAAACTCCACATTCATCTGAGCTGAAAAGAAATAAAAAAGGAAGAGAATATAATATAAATTTGCTTTTTGAACTACCACTTGAGTCACCATTTAAAAAATTAAAAGGAAGGAAAAATAATGAGTTATTGTTATTATTCTGTTTCCTATCATCACTTAGGGAGCTCTAGTGGCCTGGTGGCAAGAAGCTGGTCTACAAGTCCAGAGGCACACAGTTTGAATCTCCTAGCTGTTCTGAGGGAGAAGGATGGGCCATCTCCTCTTGCGTGATTAACAGTCTCTGAAAACCTGCTGACGGCCAGCTATGGGTCAATTCCAACTCGACAGTGCACAACAACATGATCATTTAGTATAATTAATTAATGTAATTCATATATATCATTTCATATAATTCCTTTAATGAATCCAGAAAGGTTTTAAATTAGAGTGGCCCCTCTATATCAGGTGCATTATAGCAATGCCAAATAGCCATGATTACAAATACCACCTTGCTTCTTCGCTTCGTTAAGTTCTTGTGCCTATATAATTCTACCTGTCTCCAGATTGGCACCCTACTTATGGTGACCCTATGCACGATGAAACTAAATGCTGCCAGATCCTGTATTGTCTCTATGACAGCTTACATACTGGACCACTGTGGCTCATATGATTGCCATTAGTTTCCTTTTTTATTGGTTTGCTTACAAAGTTCATGCACACTGTGTTTCACATTATTCTTCATATTGTGTTTCAAACAATCATTCTCATGCATTTTCTTTTAAAAAACCAATCACCATTGAACGTTGCCCATCATTACCTTGTCTTTTCACCCAGATAGATCCTTCCCATTGCCTTCCCCACCTCTACCCACCAAACTGCAACCCTGTGGTTTCCCCCTTACCCATCCTCACCCCTTGACTCTCACCTCTTGACCCCTTGGGTTCTCATATATGTTTTACTAGTTATCCTTCCATTTTAAAATTTTATTAATTTTAATGAACATTTACAGAGATTTTGGATTTCCATTCACTCATTGTTGCTATTCTTCTATTTTTACAATAATGGTCTTACACAATATAGCTTTATAAGAGTTAGTTTACTCATCATAATGCTCTCCAGTTTCTCCCAAGTTATATATTATTTTTCAAAATCATTGCTCCTGAATGCTGCATAGTATTCCATTGTGTGAATGTTCCACAATTTCTCAATCCATTTGGTTATGGTTGGACATTTGGGCTATTTCCATGTTCTTGAGATGGTGAATAATGCTGCTATAAACATTTGTGTACAAATCTCTGTTTGTGTCTCAGTCTTAATTTCCTTGGGACATATTCCTTGTGGTGGAATAGCTGGGTCATGTGCAGTTTCATGTTCAGCTTTTTAAGGAACCACCAAACTGTCTTCCAGAGTGGTTGTACCACTTTATAATACCAGCAAGAGTGTATGAGAATTCTTACCTCTCAACATCCTCTCATTGGTTCATTTTTGAAAGTAGATACACAAGCCTTTCTTCTTTAGCTCTGTTAGTTTAAAAGCTCCATGAAAACATAGCAACATATAAACCTCTACTAAAGACTGGTGGTGGCTTACCACATGGCTCACTGACTGGATATCAAACACAGGTCTCCCATACAAAATGGGAAGAATCCTATCACTGAGCCACTACACCTCTTAGCAACATTTCCAATACCAATGAATCATTCCATTTTGGTTTTTTTAAAAAAAATTTGTTGTCTCTTCTTTATTATTTTATATTGATTTATTTACAAATGTTAAATGGACAGCCTTTACTCAGTCTAGTTGAATGTGGCCCAGCAGGAATATGGACTCAAAGACTCCAGATTTTTTTTTTCATTTTTAAAGAAAAATTTATAAATAAACTTTGAGTAATCAACAGTGTGCTAGGCAGAACTGAGCTACTGGTTTACAACCTTTGACCTAGAAGGTCCATGTTCCTTTCATAGCCTGTGCAACTTTCTATACTCAATTCTAGAGTCATTACCTTGGAGAACATTTTCCTGGACATGTTTCCTCATTGTCTCCTTCACACCCATCTTGGTGCTCCCATTCTTGGCATCCAAACAAGAAAGCTCACTGATAAAAAACTAAGATCATTCTTACACGGAAACTCACCCAGAGCACTTCCTTAGAAGAAAGCTTTTCCCACAGACTTCTTTTCAATTAACATCGAGTTTGGCTGGTTGTTTTAAGCTCAATCTGCGATATGGAAATCATATTCTGTTTCTTTCATTCATTCGTTCAACATATTTTAGTGTCCCCTTGAGATCAAGGACTGTGAGTTACAGAAAGTCACAGAGAAAGGTAATCTTACTAAAATCTGGTCCCAGCCAGTCATCAAGAGCTAACTGAAGGGAGGGAGAGACAAAAACAGAGTGTGTTTGTGTTTTTTCTTTCTTTGTATATCAAGGAACTCATACTCAGATTGTTGGGGGTGGGGGAATTCTGTACTTTTAGTCCATGGTTATATTACTAAACTGTATGGAGCAGTTTCTTTGAAAATAGTATTAGCCAATTTCAGGTACGATGTTATCTCATTGGATAGAAATAGTGCTTGGAACATAGGTGTGTTGTTGTTGTTATGTACCAGCAAGTCAGAACAAACTCATAGCTGACTTTCCTGTGGGTTTTCAAAAGCAATAAATCACAGAAGAGGAGACTGTGCCCCTTTCTCCTGTGGAGCAGTTGGTGGATTCTAACCCCCTGCCCTTGCATTGGCAGCACAAACACCTCACCACTAAGCCAAAGAATGATTCTTTACTGTAGTGTGGTGAGGTAGCTCCTGTAATGCTTTCCAAATTGCAAATGGGTCAACTGTGACACAAAGAAAGTAAGAAATCCAGTAAGATCACATGAGTTGTGACTTGTCTTAGTGACATGAAAGTGACAAAGACTAAAAAAATACTTCTCAACTAATGGAGGCATCCCAGGATATTGTATCTGAAAGGATACTGTATTCCTCTGTCATCTGAGAGGCCAAGGCCAGACAATTAGAGCATCAAATCAGAAAACCTCAGTGGGCAAGACTCTTCCAGTGCCCTGTGGGAAGAAGTAGAAGGGAACAGGATGACTCATACTGCATAGGACAGGAAAGAAAGGCATCTTCAAGGAGGTGAAGTTCAAACAAGGTGTTGAAAAATGAGTAGAAGTTTGCCACATGTGCCTAAGCAAATCACTCTTACTCTACTGGTTTATATACGATTTCTTTTAAAAGGAAAAGCACAAAGCTAGTTCCTACAGAATTATCTAAAATGTCCAGTTCTTCTAATGTGCTGTTCCATTTTTCTCATATCTAACATCACCTACATCACCTGCTTTCTTTCATGGTTTCATTTTCTTTGAGTTTCTAGAATTTGCTGCAATGTCTTACAAACCAAAAAATCATCAAGGAAACACTCACTCACTTATGGAGACTGGCAAGACCCCAATCTATAGGTCAGGCCTCAGACTGGCAGCTCCTCCTGACTTATGTGCTTATAGAACTAAAAAACTCAAGTCGGCAAGTCAGATCAGCTGAGAGAACTTCATCAGATCAACTTCCAAGAACTTGATCAGATCAAATGATAACAAACTAGTTTCAGGATCCAAGGCAAAAGAGAGAACTCTGCTGAATGGTCATATACACTAGATGAAGACCAGAGACTCTCCAAGAAGATCTCTTTTTTTTTGAGCAAGGTGTTATGAGGGTGGTGCTGATTAGGGTAGGGGTGGTGACTTGAGTCAAACCTTCTAGCAAGATGATTACCCAAGGTACATCAGATCTTAATCCTACCTCATTAACATAACAGATAATTCACTCCCAAGTGAGGTCATAGCCATATGTACAGTGGAACAACACACATCACATAGTATAACAGAGAATGAGAATCATTAGATAAGTGACAAATTACATCATTACTGTCAATGAAAATCATGCCCCGGTCAAGCTGGTTTACAATCTTAATCATCACAGGTTCCATATACCTTATAAGCATTAATAGTGAACTCAGTGTGCCCAATACCCTCAATGTGCCACAAGCACTTCATTTTACATAGTCTTATCTAATTATTGTGTAGAAATCACAAAGACTACGTTAAGAAGGACATGGTTAAAAAATTTGCTGCATCACAACACATATCATGAATTGAACTGTGCCCTGCAAAATGAATGTCACCTTGTCTGAGTCATGTGGAACTCAGGAGCAAAGATTTTGAAAAATACTAGATAATTTGGGAGATACTGGAGAGCATTATGCTGAGTGAATTAACCAAGTCTCAGAAGGACAAATACTACGTAAGACTATTATTGTAAAAACAGAAGGATAACTTATGTATGGAGATCCAAGGCTGTGGGAGAAGAGGGGTGAAGATGTGTAGGGGGGAAATCACAGGGTTGCACAATTTTGTGGGTGGAGAGAGGGGTTAAAGGAAATCAGAAAGATCCTTTGGGGACCTGAAAAGACAGGGTAATAATGGGCATAGTCCAATGATGATTGTCATTGTTATGTGCCATCTCCTATGACTCCTAGCAACACGATGTACAACAACTCTGAACTCTGCTCTATATTGAGCCAACCTTATTGTCTCCAACACACCCACCTCTATTACCCTAGTCACTGATTCAATCCATCTCATCCAGGGTGTTCCTCTCCTGCACTGTCCTTCTACCCTCCCAAGCATAATGTCCCTCTCCAAGGACTGGTCCCTCCTTGCAACATGCCCAAAGTATGTTAGACAAAGCTTCAGAATCCTTGCCCCCAAGGAGCAGCCTGGTTTTACCCTCTCTGGGATGAATCTATTTGCTCTCCTAGCAACCCATGGTATATTCAATATTCTTCTCCAGCACCATGGCTCAAAGGCATCAATTTTCCTTTTGTCATCCCTAGTCATTGTCTATCTGGGAGACTGGGCTCTATGAGGAGACATGTGGGGTCAAGTTTGGTGGACGATTTATCAAAAATCTGCGTTATGCGGATGACACAACCCTGCTTGCTGAAACTGAAGAGGACCTGAAGCGCCTACTGCAGAGTGTCAAGGACTGCAGCCTACAATATGGATTGAGGCTCAATGTCAAGAAGACAAAGATTCTCACCACTGGACCAATTGGCAGCATCAGGATGGATGGTGAAGAGATTGAGATTGTACACAGCTTGTTTGCTTGGCTCCACAGTCAACACTCTTGGCACCAGTAGCCAGGAAATTAAAAGGTGCATTACCATGGGAAAGTCTGCTATTAGGAACCTTTCCAGAGTACTGAAGAACAATGGTGTCTTTCTGGTGACTAGGGTGCGTTTGATACAGGCCATGGTCTTCACAATCACTTGTTATGCATCAGACAATTGGACAATGACCAAGGAGGATAGAAGGAGAATTGATACCTTTGAGCTGTGGTGCTGGAGAAGAGTATTGAGAATACCATGGACTGCTAGGAAAACAAACAGATTTGTCCTGGAAAGGGTTAAACAGGGTGGCTTCTTGGAGGCAAGGATTCTGAGGCTCCACCTAACATACTTCGGACATGTCGTGAGGAGAGACTGGTCCTTGGAGAAGGACATCATGCATGGGAGGGTTGAGGTACAGCGCAGGAGGGGAAGGCCCTCTATGAGGTGGATTGATTCAGTGGCTGGGATAATTGGGATGGGAGTGCCAGAGACAGTGCGATTGGCACAGGACAGAGCAGAGTTTAGGGCTGTTGTACATAGGGTCACTATGAGTTGCAAGCAACTCGACGGCACATAACAACAGCAAAAAACAGTCATTGTCTAGCTTTCACATAATTGTGAAGACTATGGCCTGGATCACATGCACCTTAGTCTCCAGACTGACATCATTGCTCTTCAGTACTCTGGAGACATCTATGACAGCAGACTTTCCCAATGCAATTTGTCTTTTAATTTCCTGTCTTCCAAGAGTGTTGATTGTGGAGCCAAGCAAACTGAAGCTGTTAACAATCTCAATATCTTCACCATATATCATGATGCTGCCAATTGTCCCAGTCGTGAGAATCTTTGTTTTCTTGATGTTCAGCTTCAATCCATGTTGAAGGCTGCAGTCCTTGACCTCCTGCAGCAAGCACTTCAGATCCTCCTCCATTTCAGCAAGCAGGGTGGTGTCATCTGCATAACACAGGTTGTCAGTAAGACTTACTCCAATCTGGATACCACATTCCTCCTCATAGAGGGCAGCCTCCCAGATGATCTGTTCTGCATATAGATTTAAAGGACAACCACCTGACCAACTGAGTGGAAGAGATCCATATTTGTTCCCATTCCAAAGAAAGATGACCCAATAGAGTGTAGAAATTATCAAACAATATCATTAATATCACATGCAAGCAAAATTCTGCTGAAAATTGTCCAAAAACAACTGGAACAGCACATTAAATGAGAACTTTCCGATGTGTAGGCTGAGTTTAGAAGAGGTCATGGTACTAGGGACATTATAGCTAATGCTAGCTGGATTTTAGCTGAAAGCAGAGAGTATCAGAGGAATGTCTGTGTTTCACCGAATGTGCAAAGGTATTTGACTGTGTTGATCACAACAAACTGTGGCTTTTAGAAGAATGGGAATCCCAGAGCACTTAATTGTGCATATGTGAAACCTATACTTGGACAAGAAGACAGTTGTTAGAACAGAGCAAGTATATATTACATGGTTCAAAATCAGGAAGGGTGTATGCCAGGGATGTGTCCTGTCTCCATACCTTTTCAATGATGATTAATTTTATAAAACATAATGCATGGGAATGATTGTCCAAAACACAATGTGAATGAAGAGCAGTGTGAAATACAAAGTATATGAACATTGTTAGCAAACCAATATAAAATAATTTTTTTAAAAAAAATAGTACAACTCTGTAACACTCATAACAAACATGGCACCATGCAAACCACTGTCACAGTGGTTTTGACAATTTGCATTTTGAACAGTCTGCTTTAAAGCCCTTAGTACACAAAACCATATCCTTGCTCCTGGTTATTAATAAATTCTCTCCTTCTTACTAGAAGCATACTTGAAAAATCCAATTATCCCCTCAGCCCCCAGCTCGGGGCGAGCCGTTGCGGCCCTCTGCCCGGGGTGGGCTGCCCTTGGCCCTCGGCTCAGGGTGAGCCATCGCGGCTCTCAGGGTGAGCTCCTCAGTCCCCAGATTGTGCCATCTGACCCCTGGGTGGGGAAGGAGA
>NW_006399781.1:4281244-4283195 GCF_000299155.1 Elephantulus edwardii | reverse complement strand
AAGACAGTTGGTTTAATTACCATTGGAAAATGCTTGTCATTCCTCTGTAGCATCTGGTCCCCACTGGACCCTCATCATTTCCTTCACCTGCTCCCCCCACCGACCAAACCGTGCAGCTCTGCAACTGCATCCTGGCCCATCCTCACCCTTCCGCCTCCAACCCTCACCTCCTTGTACCTCCAATATATTTTTCCCAATTAAAAAAATTCATAAAAAAAATCCAGTTATCCCCAAGAAAAAGGCTATACACAATTACTTAAAAGGTAAAGGAATTCTTTGAAAAGGGTGGAAAAAATCATGAGCAAGATCATGTTCCCCTACTCCTAGTTGTTCTTATTGTATAATTTCTAGTTGGAATCAACTCACAACTGATCCTCCAGCTAGGTTTTCAGAGGCAATAAATCCCGTAAGAGGAGATTGGCCATCTTTATCTAACTGAGCAGTTAGTAGATTGGAACCATGTACCTTTCCATTGGCAGAACAAGTCCTTTCTATTTAGACACCAGAGCTCCCTATACCCCTGGCTGGTAGATAAAATTCGTCAACATCCTCAAAATGGGAAGTCATTCTTTATACAGTGAATGCTCAGGAAAGTTATCCTAGAAGATCTATTTTGGTATGTGTTTCTACTACCAGGTCATTGTCAAATTACCTTTGAGGGGGGAGCTCAGGAAGATAGTAGAAAGGAGCACTCCCCAAGTCAGGAAAGAAGTAAAATTCTACATCTTCTTGAGTCATCAAATGTCTCTGTTATCCTATCTGTGTTGGCCTGTCAGTATCATCTGACCTGTTGAAGCTAATTCTACAGGACCGTGAACCTGCCCAAGCCCATCTATTTCCTTTTGATTACAATTTGTTTTTTTCCTTTCTCTGACAGGGAGTCCATGTACTTTTATCTATTGATGTTTTTAGTGAAAAGGAATGGATTAGGTTGGCTGAAGAGCATTTTACTTCTTTTCACTTGGTTTTTGTCTTTCCTATTAACTTAAATGGAAACAATTTATAATATAGGGGCATAGGCAGGATGTTACCTCTAAATTCAAGGCTAGCTGATAATACACTCAGGATTTCATTAGAATGAAAGAGACATTTCCCAAAAGAAAGTTGTTCATAGTCTTTAAATAATAGTGTTGAGAAACTACAATGATATATAGGTAAGTAGAAGCTGTCTGTATTCATTGTATCTCCACAATTTTGTTTCAAAAAAGAAAACAAACATATGTACATGTACAAATGAGGAGAAAGATCAAAGTACACCAAAAAGTTAACAACAATTATCTCTGGCTCTTGAGATGAGTTAAACACAATTTTTATATTCTTTTTAAACTTTGATCTACTGATGCTTTTGAGCTGTGGTACTGGAGAAGAGCACTGAACATGACATGGACAGCCAAGAAAACAAATAGATATGTCTTGAAGAAAGTGCAGCTAGAGTGCTCTTTGGAGGCAAGAATGATAAGACTTCATCTCACATACTTTGTACATATTGCTAGGAGGTGCTATTGCTTGGAGAAGGACATGATGTTAGTAAGGGTGGAGGGTCAGCAAAGGAAAGGAAGACCCTCAACCAGGTGGACTGACACAGTGACTGCTGCAATGGGCTCTTGTGTATCAAGAAGTGTGAGGATGGTGCAGGACAGGACTGGTTTCATATCTTTTGTTCATAGGGTCGCTATTAGTTGTACTCAACTCGATGGTACCTAACAACAACATTGTGAGTTTTCTACTTTCATAATTTTATCATACTTGGATCCACAATCAATACCATTGTTCAAGAAATCAGAGTCCCACTGGGAAAATCTGCTACCAAGGATCTCTTCAGAATATTAAAGAGTAATAATGTTTGTTTAAAGACTAAGGTGCACCCACAGCGTCCCTTTTCAGCAGGAAGTAGCTAAGAGAATACGCCATCCCCTTTTCCTTATGAATCAGGGTGAAGTCTCTCTCAGGG
>NW_006399781.1:4276447-4279704 GCF_000299155.1 Elephantulus edwardii | reverse complement strand
TATGAGGTGGATTGATTCAGTGACTGGGGTAGTCAGGATGGGTGTGTCAGAGGCAATGAGATTGGCACAGGATAGAGCAGGGTTTAGGGCTGTTGTACGTAGGGTTGCTATGAGTCACAAACGACTCGACAGCACATAACAACAACAACAACAAGGATGATTGAAGAAGAATCAATGCCTTTGAGTTGGCCTACTGAAGAAAAGTACTGAATATTCCACGGACTGCCAAGAGAACAAACGGGACTGTATTGGAGAAAGTGAAACCAGGGCACACTATGAAGTTTTGACTCCCAGATTTGGGGCATGTTGTTAGAAGGGACCAGTCATTGGAAAAGGACATCATGCTTGGAAAACTGGACAGTAAGTGTAAGAGGAGAAACTTTCAACAAGATGGACTGACATACTGGAGAAGGAGGAACAATCTCCTACTGCACCAGTCATATCTGATTTGACGGTACACACACACACACAATAATAAAATTAAATTTAAAAAAATGAACTGACATAGTTGCTGTAGCGATGTGTGTCTCAGAGATGGTGAGGATGGCACAGGCTAGGTCAGATTTCAGATACTTTGCTCATAAGATCGCTATGATCATACTTGCCTGAAGGGCACATAACATCTTTCAATACATATTTATCTATCAATTTTCTAAAGTTTTTCTTTTTCTCTTAGAGGATACGCAGACCACTATACACTATGTTCCCTGGTGACTACCCCTCTACATCCTGAGAAAAACACAGAGATTTATTCTCTAGAGACAGTAAAGCACAGGGTCTCTGGGATGAAGATACCAAATGTTCATCGCAACATTATGCACAATCACAAAAACATGGAAGTAGCCCAAATGTCCAACCACAGTCAAATGGATTGAGAAATTGTGATACATTCACATGATTGAATGCTACACAGCACTCAGGAGCAATGATTTTGAAAAATACTACATAACTTAGGAGAGACTGGAGAGTATTATATAAGCTGAGTGAACGCAGGCTCATAAGGACATATACTACATAAGGCCATTATTGTAAATGTAGAAAGATAAATAGTAAAACATGTATGAGGGTAATAGGTGGGAGTAGAGGGGTAAAGGTGGGCAGGGGAGAAATCATAGGGTCACACAACTTGATGGGTGAAGGGAGGGCCTAAAGGAAATGGGAAAGGTCCAGTAGGGGCCTGAAGAGATGGAGTAATCGTGGGCATTGATTCTCCCATATTGTGTACTGCATTTCCTGACACCAATATTAACATGAATCTTTCCTCCCTCACAGTCTCATCCTTAGTGACCATCAAAGAAAGGTTTTTTGGGAGTTTTTCATGTATGTTAACTTTTTTCCTGTGAGTTATTAAAAAAGTAGTCTCAATAATATTTGTCCTAAAGGAGATTAATCAGAACTGGCTTTGACAAGCACTGTGGCAATTGGACAATTAAAACAGACAATGGGATGGCGGGGGAAGAAGAACAAACTGGGGAGGAGAGTGGAGAAAATAGTGCAACAACGAATGAATGAAAACCCCAAATCTCTGTAAATGTTCATTAAAACTAATAAAATTTAATAATAATAAAAAAATAATAATATTTGTCATTTAGCGAATGACTTACCATATTCAGCATAACTATTTCACTCCAAATTCATCCATGTTGTTTCATAGATTTGCCATTATTTTTAAATTGTGTAGTGTTCTGTGGGCATTTTGTTTATATATATACCATTTTGTTTATCCATCAATTTGTTTATGGTTCTTATCTTTTGGCTATCATGATTAATTCTGCAATGAACATAGATACACTATGTGTCTATTCATGTCAAGGCTTGGTGAATCACGTTGTATTTCTATTTCTAGCCTTTTCAGGAAGTTTCTTACCATCTTTCATAATAGTTATGCCATGTTCCATTCCTACTACTGTAACAATCCCAAATAACACAACAACCTCCTAAACATTTGTTTTTTTCTTTTTAAAAATTGTTTTCTTAGTTCCATTATTGTCAAAGGAAATGGTGTTTGTATTACAGTGTTGATTTACATAGCTCTGGTGGCCTAGAGGGTCAGTAGTTGCACTGCTAACTTAAAGGCGATAACCTGACCAATCACTCTCACCAGTGACCTCAAGGGAGAAGTATGGGCAGACTCTCCCCTGTGATTTACAGCCTCCGAAAACTCACTGGAGGGCAATGGGTTGTTAAATGGCTAGTGGGCTCTCTCGTGTTGTGGTCTGTATTGAGTTGATAAGTTTGTAGTTAGAAACAAATATTTATAAAGCAACTATGAGGTATCATCTCACCCCAGTCAAAATAGCAACTTTTAACAGAACAGCAAGCAACAAATGCTGGCGAGGTTATGGAGATACTGGTACCCTTATTCACTATTGGTGGGAGTGTAAAATGGTGCAGCCACTAGGGAAGGTAGTACGGAGCTTTCTCAAAAAGTTGCAAATAGAGATATCATTTGACCCAGCAATTCCACTACTGGGAATATACGCCGAAGAGACCATAACTGACATCCAAGCAGATATATGCACACCCATGTTTATTGCGGCTTTGTTCACAATAGCAAGGAGTTGCAAACAACCTAAGTGCCCATCAAAAAATGAATGGATAGAGAAGCTGTGGTATATTCACACAATGGAATACTACACTGCATTGAAAAACAAGGAACTCATGCAATATTATTCAAAAGGGTTGACTCTGGAGAACATGATGCTGAGTGAAATATCGCAGTCACAAAAGGACAAACATTGCATGGTGGCACTGTTGTAAACGAGGACTGATCTTGAGGTTGGGGAGAGACTGAGTAAGATGGGTTCAATAATGTATACTGCACTGAAACAGAGGAGGGACAAAACTGTTTAAAAGAGATACGTGATTAGGCATTTCTGTCATGACAGGAGTCTAGAGTGATGGCTACATGGTGGAGTGGACGTGGGGGAAGGTTTGTAGAACAATGAAAGAATTTTTCTTTTACTTTTCCAAGAGGGTAGCGTTCTGAGGGGGAGGCTTGAGAGGGGAGAAATATGCAACAATGAATGAATGGAAATCCAAAGCTTCTGTAAATTTTTAGTGAAATTAACAATAAATTTAAATTTAAAAAAATTAAGTTAGAGTAAGCATGGCAATGGATTTATAACTGCTCATGCTAATAACACTATATCATGGCATGGAGGAGGAATAGTGGAACTGTATCCACATTTACAATATTCTTCTTATCAAAACCATTTATGGAAAATAGGAACTGCATTGGAACATGTATCTCTGGA
>NW_006399781.1:4273771-4275431 GCF_000299155.1 Elephantulus edwardii | reverse complement strand
TAAGAGGTCCTTTACAGCAGAAAAAAAACACCACAAATATTTAACTATTAAGAAATTACATTGTGGTTGTTATATGCTGTCAAGTCATCTGTGACTCATAGCTACACTATGTACAGCAGCTCTGAAGCCTGCCCTGTCCTGAGTCAGTCTCACTGACTCCAACACACTTACATCCCCATTACACAAGTCACTGTGTCAATCCATTTCATCCGAGGTCTTCCTCTCCTGCACTATGAAGAGAAAAGTAGGCTGTCCAAATCTCCCAGCTGCCCCTTGGGAAAAAGATGGCCATCTCCTCCCATGTAATTTATAGCCTCTGAAAACATGCTGGAAGGTCAACTGTGATTTGGTTGCTCTTAGATACCCCCACCACCAATGTGGTTGAAGTGCTGAAGTGTGTATATATACCACTCCACGCGGATAGGGTGCTTCGTAGAGGTTTTTAAGTCAGTGAGCTTTCAAAAGAAGATTACTAGACCTTTCTAACACATACCATTTTGTACCAATCAGGGACTCCTGGATAGGGAAGAAAGGTCAGAACCTCCCCTGTGATTTTTGTTCCCATCTTTCAAGATCCTAGTTATGTACTCTCTATGGTCCATTTACCTCAATTTTATCTTACCTCTTTCCTAATGTCCTACCACTCCTTCATCAACTCACATATTGGTACATGGGTCTCATCCATCCTCCCACAATATCCCTGACTCTGCTCTGTATTACCCTCAAGCTCCTACAGTGCCCTGCACAGATAGCTCTTGCTCGCCATAATAATTATTGAATAAAATGCTTTCAGCTATGCCTCAGAGGTCTGAGAATGGTCTTCTGATCTCCACTGTAATTATTGCGCAGTGGAAGTCACTTAGCCTTTCTACCCTCACATCCTGGCCCCATCTCTCCCTCCTCCTCACTGTTGTCTAAAATTCCTGCAATAGGAAACACATGTTCTCTTTGCATAATGAAAGCTAAGCCTCAATATTCAGTTCCCCGGGGGAGAGACCTACAGAAATGCTGCCCTTCGCCCTCCCCAGAGTACAGAATGGATAGGAGTGAAAGTAGCTGTTCCTTCATAAAACCAAAACCAACTGAAGTTGAGTTGACTCCAGAGTAGAGCTGTCCCTGATCTTTTCAGAAGCACATTTACCAGACTTATCTTACAAGACCCCTCTGAGTGGGTTTGAAATGACAGTATTTCAGTCAGTATTTCGAGCTCTTTTGTAACCATTTGTACTACTTAAGAGGGACAGCTCAGCTGGCCTAGTGGTAAAGAGGTCCTTTGCTGCCAATCCAAAGGCATGTGGTTCAAGTATACCAGTTGCTCTATAGGAGAAAGACGGGCAATCTCCTCCCATTTTATTTATTGCCTCTGAAAACCCAGTGGAGAGTCTGCTATAGGTTGGTTCCAACTCATCAGCACATAATCATATTAATGTAAAAAGTAGGACTAGAGAGTAGGCACTCAATGAGTTCCTGACAGGAAGAAAATAGATAATGGCAAAGAAGGCCATTCTTCACAAGTGAGCCATAGCAGTCACTACAAACACTCTTTCATCCTTCTATTCTGTATTACCATCGCAACAAAAATCATCCCAGAGTGAGCCAATGTATTTCAAGGCCTTCCCCTTGAAGAGACTCTTTTTTTTATTATTAAATTTTATTAATT
>NW_006399781.1:4271455-4273009 GCF_000299155.1 Elephantulus edwardii | reverse complement strand
CTCCTTCCACGCTTGTTTAATCGGGGAGCTCCACCCCACTCTCAGTCCGCATTGGGTAGCCAAACCATTAACGCATTTGACACATCTGTGTCACAGTGTTCAGCCTCACAGCAACCACAAGTGACCCCTGGACGGCAACTTGTACACCAAGGCTATATGACCTAGAGGAATGTCTGAACAAAAACAATGAAAGACTGGCCGGAGGGCCACAAACTAAAAGTCACCCACCTTTGTTTTGGTCACATCATTTTCTCTTCACTGGGCCAGCTGATCTCTCTCTCTCTGTTGATGTTATTGTTGTTAAGTGCCGTGGAGTCGCAGGCAACTCATAGTGACCCTATGAAGGAGAGTCCTCGACGCTTGGGTGCCTTTCATCCTCTCTCTCGGTTCATAGGGTTTCCAGAGGCAAGCTATTATGGAAGTGGATGCCACTTCTCCTTCCACGCTTGTTTAATCGGGGAGCTCCACCCCACTCTCAGTCCGCATTGGGTAGCCAACCATTAACGCATTTGACACATCCGTGTCATAGTATTCAGCCTCCCAGGAACCACAAGTGACCTCCTGACGGCAACTTGTACACCAGGGCTATACGACCAAGAGGAATGTCTGAACAAAAACAATGAAAGACTGGCCCGAGGGCTGCAGGATCACAGCCAACCTGGGTGGGGCAAACCTGGGCGATTATGGCCGTTTGTCTCCTCCCTCCTCTTCTCCTTTTGGGCTTGAAGCCGCTGCCGCCTTCAACCTAAGGCCAAGCATGGCTTCCGTGTCTCCTGGAGGCAGAGTCGCCCTTCTCCAGAGACTGCCACAACACAACACAACTCCCGCGTACACAGTAACTACTAATAACTACCGTGAGTATTTTCTGAGTACCTATATGTGCTAAACCAAGGCCCTCTAATTCATTCTGCGATGAATTCTGTCCCCGAAACAGGCCCTTTATTCAAGGTATATGTGCAGAAATAGATTTTCACAAGAGATTGACCAGTTTGCATAAGGTCACATAACTAGTAAAAAACTGAGTTGAGATTCAAACCAAGTTACTTTATTTCCCAACAGTCTGAAAAGACATTGTATTCCAAATGATGATCCAGTTCTAAACAACACGTATCTATTTCTGAAAAAATAGTCTTAATGCTCAGAGTTTTAGCTGGCTATTTTTACATTGCTTCTAATTTTTTTTTAAAATCTATTTGCTCTTGCATAATTTCTTTGAATTCTTCATTTTTCTCAGTCCATAGAAGGCATTCAAGTATCATTTTCTCGAACTCCTTATCAAGAAGTTCCAACAATTTTACTTTTTTTAAAAAAATTACTATTAATTTCAATGAAAATTTACTGAGACTTTGGATTTCCATTCATTCATTGTTTCATTTTCCTCCCCTCCTAAACCTCCCCCCTAGTACACTACCCTCTTGGAAAAGTAAAAGAACAATTCTTTCATTGTTTTACAAACTTTCCCCCAGGTCTACTCCACTATGCAGCCGTCGCTCTGGACTCCTGTCATGACAAGAATACCTAATCACATATCCCTTTTAAACAGTTTTCTCCCTC
>NW_006399781.1:4217988-4267776 GCF_000299155.1 Elephantulus edwardii | reverse complement strand
GAATAATATTGCATGAGTTCCTTGTTTTTCAATGCAGCGTAGTATTCCATTGTGTGAATATACCACAGCTTCTCTATCCGTTCATTTGTTGATGGACACTTAGATTCTTTCCAACTCCTTGCTGTTGTGAACAAAGCTGCAATAAATATGAGTGTGTGTATATCTGCTTGGATGTCAGTCTTGGTCTCTTTGGGGTATATTCCCAGTAGTGGAATTGCTGGGTCAAATGGTATCTGTATTTGCAACTTTTTGAAAAAGCACCATACCGCTTTCCACAGTGGTTGCACCATTTTACACTTCCACCAACAGTGAATAAGGGTTCCAGTTTCTCCACAACTTCGGCAGCATTTGTTGCTTGCTGTTCTGTTAAAGTTTGCTATTCTGATGATATCTCATAATTGTTTTTCAATTTTTCTCCAAGACTCTTTTAGTGTCCTTGTCTTTGTATTATTTTGTTTTGATATATCTGATTAAGTTGTGGAAGAGGATTACACTACTTTCTAACTTGGTAATACTTAAGTGTTTTATCTTTTGTCTTCTTGTGGGTCTGATAAAGGATGGAGGAGGGTGTGTAGTTCTCTGTTGACTGTTTGCATAGAGCAGTTGAGGCAAACTAGGTTTTGGTAGCAGGTTTTATGACCAGGTGGAACAGGAACTGGCATTTAATCTTCCATGATGAGGGAAGCTGCAGGAGGTATATGTGCAGCTGACAAAGTTACTGTCTGATGTCAGATGGGAAAGAGAAAGAAAAAAGATAAAAACATCCCATGGACTGCCAAAAGAACAAATAGATGTGTCTTGGAGAGGGTGCAGCTGGAATGCTTCTTGGAGGCAAGAATGATGTGGCTTCATCTCACATACTTTGGGCATATGGAGGGGTTATTTCTTGGAGAAAGACATGATGCTGGGAAAGGTGGAATGTCAGTGAAGGTGAGGAAGACTCTCAGTCATGTGGACTGATAGGGTGACTGCAGCAATGCACTCTTGTATATCAGCAAGTGTGAGGATGGCACAGGCTAGAACAGGGTTCAGATCTTTTCTTCATAGAGTCACTATGAGTCATACACCACTTGACCTAACACAACAAAAGAGGGAAACACAATAACAAAAAGTGCTCCAAACCCAAGATTGGACAGCATAAAAAAGTTTAAAAAAACAAAAACAAAACAAAAAAAAAACAACTGAGAAAAAGGTAAAAGGAGAATCAGAATGTTGTTCTTGTGAGCCATCAAGGGACCTAATGGTAATTCTATGAGCAATGGCATTGAACCCCATCCTGTGGCATCCTCCTCATCTCTGATACACCTGAACCCATTATTACAGTCTCTGTATCAAGCTATCTCATTAAGGGTCTTCTCCTTCACTGACCCTCCACTATTCTGAGCATGCTGTCCTTTTCCAAGGATTGGCCCCATTTAACAGCATGCCCAGAGTATATGAGATGAAGTTTCACCATCCTTTCCTCTAAAAAGCATTCTGGCTGCACCCTTTTCAAGGCATATTTGTTTGTTCTCTTGGCAGACCATGGGATATTTAATCCTCTTCTCCAGGACCATAACTCAACATCCCTTTCCGCCCCCCCCCCCCGCATCTTTTTTCCCTGTCCAACTCTCAGATGCATACCAAGTAACTGAAAAGGCTATGACTTGGGTGATTGCAAGAAAAAGGGCAATCTCCTCACATGCAATTAATTGCCTCTGAAAATCCACTGGAGGGGACAGTTATGGGTCAGATTCAGCTCAACGGTACAACAACAACACATGATTTGGATCAGGTGTACCTTAGTCTTTAAACTGACATCCTTGCTCTTCAGCACTTTGGAGGGGCCCTAGCCTGCAGAGTTTCCCCAGTGCAAAACTTCTTTTGATCTCCTGACTACTAGTACCAAGGTTTTAAATCCTCACTTTCAGCAAGCCAGGTTGTGTCATCTACAAATTGCAAGTTGTTGATGAGTCTTCCTCAGATCCTGATGCCACATTCTTCCTCATAAAGTCCAATTCTTGAATTATTTTCTTAGCCTAGAGATTGAAAAAAATATGGAGAAAGGATACAAGCCTGGCACATAGCTTTCTGGATTTTAAACAATGCATAGCAGTGTTTCCTTGTTCAGTTTGTACCACACATTTTTTAAACCACATATAGGTTTTATATGAGCAAAATTGTGTATTCTAGGATTCCCATTCTTCTCATTGTTAACTATAATTTGTTATTATCCATGTAGTCAAATGTCTTTGTAGAGTCAATAAAACACAGAACAAGTTTTATTTTGGTATTCTCTGCATTCAATCAAGATCCATCAGATATTAGCAGTGGTGTCACAGTCTCTTCTAAATCTAGCCTGAATCTCTGAATTTCTCAGTCAATGTACTATTCTAGCCATTTTAAAAAATAATCTTCTTCAGAATTTTACTTGCATGTTATATTAATGATAATGTTAGATAATTTCCATGTTACTATTTGTTCACTTTTTTGGGTATGGGAACAAATATGGATCTCCTCCAGTACGCTGGTTTTTCAAATTTCTTAGCACAGCCTGGTAAGCACATCTAGAGCTGCATCTGTTTGTGGAAACATGTCAATTGGTAGAATATAAAGGCAAAAAGAAGAAGCGGGGAGGGAGGGAGACAGAGGCAAAGAGAGAGAAGACACACACATACAGATGCAGACTGACAGACAGAAAGTAGAGAAGGCAGATCAATTTGGCAAAGGAAAGGGAAATACAGAAAACCCCATAATAGCAAACAAACAAAAAGATTAAAATCAAACAAGCAAACAAAAATCCGAAGAAATTTAAAAACATGATAGAAAAAAGAGGGACCTCAGAGGAGAGTCCCTAGACACTTGATTGGTACCCTTGCCCCTGTGGTGGTAACAGTCCAATAGACATATGGGATCAGTCTGCCCAGTCAGGTCAGAATTCCTGATCATTTACAAAGTGGTCCAGGACCTAAGATATAAGGTGGAAAAAGGACAGTACTTCTTCTGGTCTAGGGGTTGTTGAGGAGCAGGGCACCACTCTCAGATAGAATTTCTCACCAGAGGAACCTAAGGCAGTGTTCCTGGCCAGGGATGTTGTCTTTGTCAGGTCAAGTTCTGTTGCAGGCAGGATAGCCAGGAGGAGATGACAGTGTGAACAGCCACCATCAATCTGAGATACCCAAGAATAGCACAAGGATAGCACTCCATGGGGTGAAGGGAGAGTGAGGCATTCCCAAAGGGTGCCAGTAAGAGAAGAAGACCCCAGTCATAGGTGGTGCCCCTACTAATTCAGCAGCTGTTTGCAGGCCAGGCACAGCAAAGTCCACCAGCTCCTGAAGGGAATCTCTGAATGTGGAGCCTATGTGCACACTCCAGGTGCTGGATACAAAGTGGACACAAATTGCTTCAGGAGGAGCTGGGCCCAGGGGGTGGAACGCTGTCAGCCACCTGGTGAGTAGTGGTTTGAAGGGAATATTGGTCCTCTGAACTCCAGGAGGGTATGAGGAACAAAGGAGATATTGCACCTTTCTTGTCCTCAGACAAGCTGCTGGTGTGGATGCTACTGCAGTCCCGAGTTCCTAAGCCAGTCAGTCGGCCTTTCAAAATGGCCGTTCCATACTGTTTACAATTCTATGCTCTGTCAGTCTTCTTATTTTTATTCAGTTTCTTCCTTCAGTTGGTGTGTCAAGCACTTCTGCATAGATTTCCTTTTTGACTCAGGGTTCTAGACTTATCCTTCATGTCTGCTATCTTTGTTACCTGGTCTCTTGATTGAAAAGGGTTATGATTTCCACTTTGCTTAGTCTGGCATCTCACTTGGAAGTGACTGCCAGAAATCTTTTGTTTGTGTATAAATGTCTTCTGGTATGAGTCGCCACATGACTTTTCTTAGCCTTATCTCCAGGCTTTTCCCAATTTGCTGTTAATACTAAACTTTATCTGTGTTTGTCAAGTACCTTTTCAGACAGAATCATCCACAAACAGGAACACTGAGGAGATTATGGCTTTGACTTTCCTCCTTGAGTGGAAGAGGGAGCTCTGGTAGCCTAGTGGGTAAAGGGCTGGGCTGCGAACACAAAGGCAAGCAGTATAAATCCACCAGCAGCTCCAAGAGAAAGATGAGAAATCTTCTTCCAAACAATTTACAGCCTCTGAAAACCCACTGGAGGTTCAGCTATGAGTTGGTTCCAACTTGACGGTACACAACCACCACCTCAAGTAGAGAAGTAGGGCGTTCTCTTAAGATTTGAAGAACAGTGTGGCAGGAGTTTCTAAGAAGTGTGTTCTTGTGTTTTTACATAATCAGAGAGGAAGTGCTGAAGAACAGAGAGAAAAGAGAAAAGTTAGCTTTTGTAACAAAAAAAATAGCTCGTGTAACAATATTCACCATAAACTGAAGTTGCTGTGTGTGTCCAGCTCTGTGCCTGGTGTTTTGCACATATTCTTCCTTATTCTTTGGCACCCTACAAAGCAAATCTGACAATTTCCATTTTACAGGATAGAAAATCAAGGCTTCATAAACCCAGATAACTTGCTCAAGACCTTCCACATAAATATATCTGACTGTAAAGTCTATTCCTAAGTTTCTATGCACCTGCAATGACTCAATGAATGCACCAATTAACCTCCCAGTTCTAAGAGAGTCAACATTCTCATGAAGGAAATCTAGAGATTCAATCCTAATGAATTCTTCTCTTTGTCTATAGACAATGTCAACAAGCAATGGGAGTATAGCTCAGTGGTAGAGGATTTGACTGTAGAAAACGCTCAACAAGATGGATTAACAGAGAGACTACAACAGAGAATGTGAGCAAGACAAAAGTGGTGAGGATGGCACAGGATAGCGTAAGACTTGGATGTGTTGTTCTAAGGTTGCCATGACTCACAGTTCACTCACTGGCACTTCCCAACAACAACATAGCTAATGAAAGTCATTTCAATTGTTGGATGAAGTCTTCACTCGATCACTCATTTCCATTACAGTTGCCTCTTCACTGGGTTTCTGAGTTGCTGCTGGATTTGAACCACCAGAATAGTAGGGCCTTTGAGTTAGTTGGACAACTCCCTATAGACAATGCCACTAGAACTCCCTCCTGAAGTCTTAGAATCTTGAAATAATATTTTTCTTCACAAAATGACTGCATTTGAACTTTCTTTAAAATCTTTATTAAAAAGCTGGTTACAAAAAAAAGAAAAGGGGGGAATCTGGTTACTGTGGTATGATCTCATTTATGAATGAGGACTCTGAAGTTTGCTCTGCTAAGTAGGTTGTGATAGTGGACTGCAAGCCAGGTATTTTACTTTATAAACTAGGAAACTGGACTGTAGAGCATTTATATGGTGACTATTTTGAACCAAGAAAGCTGAAGGTCTGCTTTCATACCTGTTTCTAAAGAGTTGACTGATACCATCCCTTCTTCACCTCTCCCTTCCCTCTCTCATCTTTTCTCTTGCTTATTTTCATTTATTACACAAATAATGTGGTGAGAATAAAAAACACGTTTTAGAAAATTTAATTCCTAATTCTAATACATTTAAAATATTTTCGGTTTCCTTATTCCCAAAGGAGTCCTAGTAGGATTGTCGTTGTTTTTGTTGTTATGTGACGTCGAGTCGCTTGCGGCTCATAGTGACCCTATGTACAACAGCCCTAAACCCTGCTCTATCCTGTGCCAGTCGCACTGCCTCTGACACACCCATCCCGATTACCCCAGTCACTGAATCAATCCATCTCATAGAGGGTCTTCCCCTCCTGTGCTGTCCCTCCACCCGTAGGATAGTGAATAATTTATCAGGCTGCTAAACATGAAGTCAGCAGTTCAAATCCACTAACTGCTCCAAGAAAGATGGATCCTCTCCTCCCATCAGGATTGACAACCTCAAAACCTAATGGAAGGGAGCTCTGGTGGCCTAGTTACAAGAAGCTGCACTGCAATCCCAAAGGCACTGCAGTTCAAATACTCCAGATGCTCCACTGAAGAAGGAGGAGCAATTCGACAGTACACACAAGAAAAAAAACAAACAAACCTAATGGAAGGTCTCTATGAGTGGCAATCAACTCAACAGCAGTACATTTTCTTTGTACTCCTACCTATTTTTCAAATCTAGTTTTCACTCATATACTACACACACGTGAACATGCACACACACACACCCAAACACATTAAACCTTCACTGGAAAATTAGCTCCAGGGTTGGTCCTTGGAGAAAGGCATCATATTTCATAAAGCAAAAGACCCTCCATGAGGTGGACTAACACAGTTGCTGTAACAAGAGACTCCAAAATGCTACAGTTAGGAGCGTGATAGAACCAGGCAATGTTTCACTCTGCTGGGCAGATGAGTCTCAGTCAACTTGATAATACCTAATAGAAGCAACAGGAAATTATCTGAAACTCAGTAGTAATCAAAAGCTGATGCATATATGCACATGAACCACAGAATCCAAATAGACCCTTGGATACTATGAAATCATGAACCAGGGAGTAAGTCAATCATAAGAAGAGGACTTACTCAAGTAAAATGTCTTCTATTAATTATTAGCTGAATATTTTATAGATAGAGTTTATAGATTTTATATATGTATAGGTTATACATATCAATACATATAGTTGTGTGCCATCGAGTCGCCTGTGACTCATAGCAACCCTATGTACAACAGATACACCGACCCCCATTACTCCAGTCACTGAATCAATCCATCTCATTAAGGATCGTCCTCTCTTGTGCTGTCCCTCCAACCTCCCAAATATAAGGTCATTTTTTAAAATTTTACTTTTTTAACAAGAGATATTACTGCCACATGCAAATTCTAAAGGTATTAATTACTCCTTGTTCTCTGGAATAAAACTTTCTTGATCCTTTGAATGTTACCTTAATAAGCGTGATACTAGCCAGAAATGTTAACAATGAATTTCTGGATGGTAATATTATAGATGAGGCACATTTTCTTCTTGATTCTTTTTTGGATTTTTCTCCCATAATAAACATGTAATAAGTTTACAATAAGATTACCTATCATATGATAATAAAATAATGTATAATAATAAGATTATCTATCATTCCTTACATGGGTATTAATTATGATACACAGTTGATCTAAATAAAAAAGATTCATTCAAAATAAGAGTGCTAGGAGCCAATCACCTGAGAGTTTAGACCAGAGTCTAGAACCTAGAAGTCCATATTCTAGCCCCATTTTCTTTCTTTCCAGTCCTGCTTCCTTCCTTTATTTTATTATTTTTTTTAACTTGGGAAGATCATTTCTAAATACTTTCTCAACAGAGAAAATTTGATACTGAGCATGTGTTATGAATTTTCTGTAGCAATGGTCCAATATCATTCAGTTGACAATAACACCCATAGAAATGTGTGGGAGCCTTTCTGTCAGGTCCCGTAGTGCTTTCATAAAGGAATATGTCATTTTTCTTCAGCTACATTTCAGCTAGAAATAATATTAGTCTTGTTCTCATTGCCATTCACTCCATAGCATTCCTGTAATTTGGGCACCTTAATGATTTCATGCAAAATTCACTGTTTGAAAAGTCTTGGTAGCTTCTGTGTGATCCTGGTTTTTTTCTTTGATGTGGCTTACTTACGTGCATCCATCATGGTAAAAACAGCAGAGTTTGGGCAAACACTGCTCTCTCAGACCCCTACTCCCTTTCAGGCCTGGAGATCCTTCATCTAACCCAGTTCCATTCTTGTGCCTCTTCCCGCTGGCTTCCCCAGTGCCATTTTTATTAAAGCTCCAGCTCATCCCACATTCAGCTGCATGACTTCTTACATGCTTCAGAATAAATCACCACATTGCTCCGATCTTGGCTTCTCTGCCCTCGGCTTTCAATTAAATTTAGAATTGACTTTAAAGGTACAACCTCAATGTACATGATTGAAAATGACCTTGTTTCCCCTTTCCCACCACCTGCGACTTCCTGCGCAGGGCTCTTGTACTCCAGCTCCTGGTTCAAAAAGTAGAGACAGGAATTTGCTACATGCTCCCGTGGCAAACTATAAGTCTCAAGCTGTTTAAAGTCTTTAAAGTCCCGTCCAAAAGGTAAAGTACACTCTGCAGAGAGATTCTGGGGGCCTGACTCTCTAGCTGCCTGTGTGCTGAAAGAGGCTCAGAAAGGAAGAAGGAGGAGGAGAAGAGGAAAGAAGGGGGACAAAACCCCCACTAACCTTTGAGCTAAACAGTTTTCATTTGTTTCCGTTTCTACAGTTTACATGCAGGGTGTTTAGTCTATTTACAGTACACATCATTAATAAATTAATTATTTCACTTAATAGGTTACCAGGAATCATCTGACAAGATTAAGAAAACAAGAAAGCAGACTTAAACATCAAAACTGACTTTCATCTTTTGTCTTGACATTTGGCCCTTCTCTCTTAGCAAGGCGGTGTGGGTAGTGAGCAGCAGGTCTGAGCTATTTAGCACTGAGCATGCTCCTGCCTGTTTCTTCCTCCTTCCTCTGGAAGTCTTTAACAACCAGGAGGACTGAACAGGACAACACTTCTTCCTCTGTTCAAAGCCACTAATATTTTGTGGCACTGAGTCCTATCTGACTCAAGGCAATGTGGCCCCTCCCAGTTTGGAGGAAAAGAGGGAAAGAATGACGCACTTGTCTGAAGGAAGGATCAAACAAAATCCAGTAGGTGAGAATGTATAAATTGAAAGTGCTTTACAAATGCAAGAGGCCAAGTCATTCATTTGCTCACCCATCAGTTGGTTATTTATTGAATATCCACAAGAGGCTATAAACTTGAACCTTCATATTCTCACCTCTAAAATGGGAATAGAGATTCTTCATCTTGCATTGTTAGAGAACTAGGTGGGAGGATAAATGTAAGCCACTTAAACCCAGTTCTTGGCATATAAACACTACATAAATAGACCCATATGATATAGTAAAGAAATCGTTTCCACATATTAAAGAGTTTATACCCTGAACAGTGCACTATTCTAAATCATCTATCTTTTGTCCTTGGCTTTGACTTTTGGGAAGCTTCAAGTATTTAACTAGGCAAATCTCAGAACAAAATAATTTCCTACTGATGGTCCTTTAGAATAATTGACTAAGAGCATGTAGGCATTTTAACCATTAAAAGGAAAAGAATGAATACTTCATTAGTTCATTAACTCATTAAATGGGAAGGTTCAATGCTTTTGACTATTTTTCTCCTTTAAAATATTATATATACCAAACAAAAAGTGAAGACAGACTCAGAAGAAAAGTCTAGAGCTTTACAGAAAAAACTAGACACTGAAAGTTCTGTGGATCATAGCAAGATGGTGCAAGACGCATGTTTCATCACACAGGATCACTATGAGTCAGACACTTACTCAGTGGATGTTAACAATCTTATTTTAGAGTTCATGCTGCCTTCCAGCTTCACTAATTGTTCATCCATTCTGTTAGATCTCACACTCACTCACTGTCATCAAATAAGAATTGACTCATAATGGACCATCCAGGTGGGTTTTTAGAAACTATAAACTGTATAGGAGTAGATTGCCCATCTTTCTTCCATGGAGCAACTGGTGGATTTGAACTTCCTGGCTTCGTGTTGATGGTGTATCTTTTTACCAACTAGGCCACCAAAGCTCTCTAAGATCTGACAGGAGCTCTAATCCCTCAGCTGAAAAAGGAAAAGATTTTTGGGATCTACATAAGGTAGAAATAGAATGTTACAATAATTTATTGCTTAATTTTGTGTATAATGTTATTACATAGTGGAACTAATTCTTTTCAGCCTAAACTATTTTAGGGAGAACCTTTTTCAGTTCTGTTTTGGGCAGCTTGAGTCTTGCTTCATTTCTTTCAGTGATGCTCATGCTTTCTTTTCTTAAGAAGGAAGCCATACAGAAATTTAAAACAGAATCAAATAGCTAGGAATGCCTTGAAGCCATTTTAAAACTGGCTAATAGTTTAGCCTTAACTACTTTTAAAAAAAAGCCTTCCTTGGACATTATGCTTTAAGATTTATCTACAGGACATCAAATTGGCATCAGCAATTCAGATTAGATGGAAATTTTAGAGGGCAGTGAGTTTATATAAATGTAAGAGGAACAACTCAGAAAAGGATTGTGAAAATGACTGTCCAATTCAAAGAATGTAAAAAATGTTTGAATTTTACATTTAGAAAATGTTGACTTGAAAAAAAATGCTGAATTGATATACAATTTGCTGTGTATAGTTGCAACAATAACAAGAATATAATGAAAACCTGGGGTGGGGTGGGGAAGGATGAGAGTTTCATCATGTTGACCTGGCTTTGGGTTTCATCTTTGGTATTCTAAGCTGACCTAGTTCTGAAAGACTCCTGCCTCTCCGTGGGTTAGCTGACTTTCTCATACTAGTTCATTTCTCAGCCTTCTTAAAACTCCACTCTTCCTAAGTGGATCATTCCTGTCATCAGTTCAACCTCCCCCTCTTGACGACAGAAGTAATAATAACACATAAAAGTTCAAACCAGGAGTGATGGTGCCTGTTGTTGTTGTTATGTGCCGTCGAGTGGCTTGCAACTCATAGCAACCATATGTACAACAGCCCTAAACTCTGCTCTGTCCTGTGCCAATCACACTGTCTCTGACACTCCTATCCCGATTATCCCAGTCACTGAATCAATCCTCCTCATAGAAGGTCTTCCCCTCCTGCACCATCCCTCAACCCTCCCAAGCATGATGTCCTTCTCCAAGGACCAGTCTCGCCTCACAACATGACCAAAGTACGTTAGATAGAGCCTCAGAATCCTTGCCTCCAAGGAGCCACCCAGTTTTTTAACCCTTTCCAGGACAAATCTGTTTGTTTTCCTAGCAGTCCATGGTATTCTCAATACTCTTCTCCAGCACCACAGCTCAAAGGCATCAATTCTCCTTCTATCCTCCTTGGTCATTGCCCAACTCTCTGATGCATAACAAGTGATTGCAAAGACCATGGCCTGTATCAAATGCACCTTAGTCTCCAGAGAGACACCATTGTTCTTCAGTACTTTGGAGAGGCCCCTAACCGCAGACTTTCTCATGACAATGTACCTTTTCATTTCCTGGCTACTGGTGCCAAGAGTGTTGACTATGGAGCCAAGCAAATTAAAGCTGTGTCACAATCTCTTCACCATCCATCCTGATGCTGCCAATTGGTCCAGTGGTGAGAATCTTTGTCTTCTTGACATTGAGCCTCAATCCATATTGTAGGCTGCAGTCCTTGACCCTCTGCAGCAGGTGCTTCAGGTCCTCTTCGGTTTCAGCAAGCAGGGTTGTGTCATTTGCATAACGCAGATTGTTGATAAATCGTCCACCAATCTTGATCCCACATTTCTCCTCAATAGAGCCCAGCCTCCCGGATAAACTGTTCTGCATGTAGGTTGAAAAGGTATGGAGATAGGATGCATCCCTGGTGTATGCCCTTCCCAATTTTGAACCACGCAGTGTTCCCTTGCTCTGTTCTGACGACTGCCTCCTGGTCCAAGTATAGGTTTCGCATTAGCACAATCAAGTGTTCTGGGATTCCCATTCTTCTCAGAGTCAGTCAGTTTGTTATGATTCACACAGTCAAATGCCTTTGCATACTCAATAAAACACAGATAGACATTCCTCTGGTATCTTAGCTTTCAGCTAAGATCCATCTAACATCAACTACAATATCACTAGTACCACGATCCCTTCTAAACCCAGCCTGGACTTATGGCAGTTCTCTGCTGCTGTGCTGTTCCAGTCGTTTTTGGATAATCTTCAGTAAAATCTTGCTTGCATGTGAAATCAGTGAAATTGTTCTGTAGTTTCCACATTCTGTTGGGTCACCTTTCTTTGGGATAGGAACAAATATAGATCTCTTCCAGTCAGCTGGCCAAGTGGTTGTTCTCCAGATTTCTTGGCACAACTTGGTGAACACGTCCAGGGCAGCATCTGTTAGCTGAAACATGTCAATTGGTATACCATCTATTCCTGAAGCCTTATTTTTTGCCATTTCCTTCAAAGCAGCTTGAACTTCTTCTTTCATCACCATAGGCTCTTGCTCATATGTTGTTTCATGAAATTCTTCTGTGTCTGCCAATTCCTTTCGATACAGTGACTCAGTATATTCTTTCCATCTTCTTTTAATACTGCCTACAGAGAGTAAAGATTTTTTTTTGTTTTGCAACTATAATAGACACTCAGTTGCTAACCAAAAGTTGGTGGTTCAAGTCCCTCCAGAGGCGTTTCCTGGGAAAGGCCTGACAATCTATTTCTGAAAAATCACCCATTGAAAACCTTATGGAGCTCAGCTCTAGTCCAACACACATGGGTATGTTAAGTTGTGGTGATGATTGTTGTTAGGTGCTGTCAAGTTGAGTATGACTCTTACTACGAATGACAGATCTGAACCCTGTACTATCCCCATGCTATCTTCATCATTTCTGACATACTTGAGCCCATTGCTGTAGTCACTGTGTCAGGCCATCTCATTGACAAGTCTTTTCTTTCACTGACCCTCCACCTTTCCAAACATGACGTCTTCTTCCAAGGAATAGGCTCTCCTAGAAATATGTCCAGAGTGTGTGGGACGAAGCTTTGCCTCCAAAGAGCACTCTGGATACACATTTTTCAAGGTGTATCTGTGTGTTCTTTTAGTAATCCATGGGATATTAAATGCTCTTCTCCAACACCAGAACTCAAAGGCATAATTAACTCAAAGGTCTCCATGAGTTAAAATCAATTCAACATGGCAATCGTTCTACTGTTCAGGATCTTAAGGGTGTTAAGGAGGTTTTTCCTGCCTCAAAATTTTCTGAAAAAGAACTCTGATTGTCATTCAGAAAACAGTTACATTCTTCTTGTTGGGGTGTCTACTTCTTGTGTGTATCACAACTAGACTACACTAGACTACAACAGACCAAAATCAACTAATTAAAAGCAAGTCACTTAACAGAATGCCAAATAAAAATACATAAATAGAAACTTTCTTACTTCCCTCCCTCCTCCCTCCCTTTCTTCCTTTTTCTATTTCTATTTTAATTTCTAGAAATTAAAATTATTCTTTTCTTTTTTAGTGTCTTAAAAGAAAGCACCCGCCCCCCCAAAAAAAAGAAAGCACCCACAGTTAACCTTCCTTTGTAGTTGCTTAAACAGAGAAGCCTCCTTAACTTCTCAGTAAAGTCTTTAATGTTCAAGGTGAGAAAAAATTAATACTTTGTTTTGCTAACAGAAATTTACAGAGTTATTTATCACTCCTGCAGTGTGTGTTAATATTCTAAACCTCAGAAGTAAAATCCCTCTTTCACTAGGACATTATGCTACTGGCCAAACATACTTACAAAAAAAGTTAAGGGAACTTTCTCCCCCATTTAATTATTTAAGGAGCCCTGTTGGCTGTTGGGAGCTACTTAGTAGCTCCTTGGAAGAAAGTTCTGGTGATTGTTCCTGTAAAGAATACAGCCTCCAAAGCCTTTCGGGGCAGTTCTCCTGTTCCCAGTAGAATCAATAGAAGTTGGAGGGGGAAACAAAACAAACAAACAAACAAAAATTTAAAAAAAAAGAAGTTGGAGGGGGAAAAAACCCACAAAACTGCACAATATCTAGTAATAGTGGCATCATCTCTTATCATTTTACCTTTCAAAAGACTTTTAAGTGTATTTGAAATAGTCGTCCTCAATAACATACATATTCGTTGTCAGACACCCTCATGTTGACCACAACCCATAGCAACCCTGAGAACTACGGATCTGAACCTCGCGCTATCCTACGTCATCCTCCACATCTCTGATATACTCAAGTGCAGTTCCTGTGTCATCCACCTTGTTGAGGGTCTTCCCCTCTTACTCTCATCATCCAACTTTCCCAGCAGGTTGCCTTTTTCCGAGGACTGGCCCCACCTGACAATATACCAAAAGGATGTGAGATGGAGTTTCACCGCCCTTGCCTCGAAGGAGCACAACTGTTGTGCTCAGGACACACTTGTTGGCTCTTTTGGTAGTCCCTGGGTGATTTCGTACCGTTCTCCAACACGCATGAGATAGACTTTAAAAAAACCTATTCTGTAGATAAGAAAACAGCTCCGAGTAATTATGGGACATGCCAAGGTCACACAGCTGGTTGTTGTAACATATCTTTCTAATTCTCATTGTAAGCTCCCTTGTCCTGTCCACTGCCCCCCCAAAATAAAAACCTACATGCAAAATTTCAGTCTTTGAGCTTTCTTTATGGAAAGCAAATATGCTATTCCACAAAAGATGACTTAGAAGTGCTGTTAGAAACTGACTTTTAAATATAAAGATATTATTGGGATATCCTATTCAGGGTGATTTGTGAGGAGTGGTTTCTTTCCATCAATAGCCTCAGAAACCCAGGGTAGGGTCACTATGAGTTGGATATTATTCAACTGACAGTGGATTTTTATGTGCCCAAAGCATAGAAAGACATTTTATATTTAAAAGACCTTAAATAATTTTTTTATTTTAATATAATCACTAAAAAGTTATTTAAGTTTCTTTGCATCTGTGTCTTCATTTGCAAAATAGTAAAATCATTGCCAGTTTGGTAAATCAAAACCACAATGAAATATCATCTCACATCAGTAACAGTGGCAGAGTTTAATAGGACAGCAAGTAATAAATGTTGGAGAGGGTATGGAGAGATAGGAACTCTTATATGTTGTTGTTGGGATTGTAAAATGACATAATCACTCTGGAAGGCAATGTGGAATTTCCTAAAAAAGCTGAACATAGAAATTTCGTATGACCCAGCTATTCCAATGCTAGGAATATACCCGAGAAAATTAGAACCAAGACACAAACGGACATTTGTAAACCAATGTTCATAGCAGTGATATTCACCATCGCAAGAACAACCCATATATCCAACCACAATTGAATGAATTGAGAAATTGTGGTACATTCACATGATAGAATAGTACATAGTACTGAGGAGCAACAATTTAAAAAATCACTACATAATAGGAGAGCATTATAACAAGTCAGTTTCATAAAGACAAATACAGTGTAAGATAACTAGTGAAATGTATATGAGGATCCAAGGGGTGGGGGCGCAGAGTGGTGAGGATGGGCAGAGAGGAAATCACAGGGTTGCACAATTTAGAAGGTGGAGGGGTAAAGGAAATGGGGAAGATCCAGCAGGGATCTGGAAAGACAGGGTAATGGTAAGCATAGTTCAATAGTGATTAATTTTATAAAATATAATGAATGGGAATAATGGTGTAAAACACAATGTGAATGAAGGCTAGTATAAAACACAATGAATATAAATTGTTTATATCAATAAAATAATTTTTATAAAAAAAATCATTGCCAATCTCACACTGTTAGCTGCCCTCAAGTTAGCCTCTAAATTAAGAAAGGCCCAATGCACAAGGAAATAAATGACACATGTAAGTCTCCATTGATAGAAAGGGCCATGCATAAAGAAGTATCTGGGTCATTGGCTGGGAACCAAATGTGGGTCTTCTGTACAAAAGCGAAAGCTTTGTTACTAAAGCACCAATATCTTGCCAATATCGTAGGGTAAATAACTAACTTATAAGGTAAATTATTGGTGTGTGTCTGTACCATCAAATCAGATCCGACAGGTACAGGAGATTGCTCCTCCTTTTTCAGCAGAGCATCTGGTGGATTCCAACTGCCTATCTCTGGGATTGCAGTACAGCTTCTTGCCACTAGGCCACCAGAGCTTCCCTTGAGAAGAATGGGAATCCCAGAACACTTGATCGTTCTAATGCGAAACTTATACTTGGACCAGGAGGCAGTCGTCAGAACAGAGCAAGGTAACACTGCATGGTTCAAAATTGGGAAGGGCATACGCCAGGGATGCATCCTATCTCCATACCTTTTCAACCTATATGCAGAACAGATTATCCGGGAGGCTGGGCTCTATGAGGAGAAATGTGGGGTCAAGATTGGTGGACGATTTATCAACAACCTGCGTTATGCGGATGACACAACCCTGCTTGCTGAAACTGAAGAGGACCTGAAGCGCCTGCTGCAGAGTGTCAAGGACTGCAGCCTACAATATGGATTGAGGCTCAATGTCAAGAAGACAAAGATTCTCACCACTGGACCAATTGGCAGCATCAGGATGGATGGTGAAGAGATTGAGATTGTACACAACTTTAGTTTGCTTGGCTCCATAGTCAACAGTCTTGGCACCAGCAGCCAGGAAATTAAAAGGCGCATTGCCATGGGAAAGTCTGCTGTTAGGAACCTCTCCAAAGTGCTGAAGAGCAATGGTGTCTCTCTGGAGACTAAGGTGCGTCTGATACAGGCCACGGTTTTTGCAATCACTTGTTATGCATCAGAGAGTTGGACAGTGACCAGGGAGGATAGAAGGAGAATTGATTGATGCCTTTGAGCTGTGGTGCTGGAGAAGAGTGTTGAGAATACCATGGACTGCTAGGAAAACAAACAGATTTGTCCTGGAAAGGGTTAAACCAGGTGGCTCCTTGGAGGCAAGGATTCTGAGGCTCCGTCTAACTTACTTTGGACATGTTGTGAGGAGAGACCGGTCCTTAGAGAGGGACATCATGCTTGGGAGGGTGGAGGGACAGCGCAGGAGAGGAAGGCCCTCTATGAGGTGGATTGATTCAGTGACTGGGATAATTGGGATGGGAGTGTCAGAGACAGTGTGATTGGCACAGGACAGAGCGGAGTTTAGGGCTGTTTTACATAGGGTCTCTATGAGTCGCAGGCGACTCGACGGCACATAACAACAACAACAACAACAACAACATAAGGTAAATAAATAACATAAAGCATTCTATCAGCACCGCATATGCTCTAAATGCTCATAAGTAGTAGAATTCCTTCTCTTGTCTTGGAGATATGCTGTGAGATTAACAGGTAAGAATAGAAGAAGAGTAAAGTTAAGGAAAGCTAAGGTACCAGGAGTTCTTCACCTTCCTTGGGGACTCCCCAACCTGAAGATCATAGGTCTTTCCTAAACTATAGAACTCAGAGACAGAACAGGTAAGTTAAAGCAGTATAAGGTATAGTATGAGGTTAGGAATAGTTTGATTAGAAAGGAATTTGAGATTCTTCTTTCTATTCTTAAAAATCACCATGCTTGAAATATCCAGATGACAACTTGGCTCACTCCCTGGATGCATTCAGGTCTCTGCTCAAGCCACATCCTCAAGGAGGTTCATTCTAGCCACACCTGTTAAACTAGCACTCCCCAACTCCATGTCATTCTTCAGCTCCCCTAACTCCTTACCTTCACCTCTAACAGCAAATCTGAAATTGTTTTGTTGTTGTTATGTTCTGCCAGCTTGAAAGTTGCTCATAGCTGGCCGCCTCAGGGTTTTCAGAGGATGTAAATCACATGGGAAGAGATTGCCCATCTTTCTCCTGCAGAGCAGCTGGTGGACTCGAACCAAGTGCCTTCAGGATTCCAGTGCAGTTTCTTGCCATTCTATCTTTTCCATGGGAATAAAATTCCATAAAGACAGAGTTCTCACCTGCTTTGTTTATGGGTTCCCCCACCCCACCATGATTTAGCAGTGCAAATGGCAGCTATTAAATGCTTAGTAAATAATGAATGTGGATGTTGATGTTGTTTGGCTAATGTTTATAGTTGTTGTTGTGTACTGAGTTAGAACAGACTCATAACTGACCCTCCAGTGGGTTCTCAGAAGCACGGGAGGAAATTGCCCAGTCTTCTCCCTTGGGACAGCTGGAGGACTTGAACCACGTGACTTCAGACTGAAGCACAGATTCTTACCTCTAGGCTAGTGGAGTGGACAATTCACAACAACCTTATGAACAGGAAACCCTATCCTGTGCCATCCACACCACCTCTGTCACATTCAAGCCCGTTATTTCAGTAATTGTGCCAATCCATCTTTTTGATGATCTTCTCTTTCATCTCTGCTTTCCCCAGAACTGTCCTGCCATGTCCAAAACATGTAAATTGACGTTTCACCATCCTTGCCGCTAGGCGCACCTAGATTATACTTGCTCCAGGGTAGATTTGTTCTTTAGGCAGTCAATGGGATATTCAAAACTTTTCACCAACACTGAGGGTGATGCAGTCTGAAGGGAGTGGTTCTAGTTCAAATCCACTAGCTGCTTTGAGGTAGAAAGATGGATAATCCCTTCCCATAGGACTCATAGACTCCAAAAACCTGCTAGTAGGTCAGTTATGCATTGGTTCTAACTCAAAAACAGCAAGTTTGCATTTCGGATATTTTTTCTCAAAGTCACAATTCAAAGGCTTTAATTCTTCTTTGACTTTCCTGATTCATGATCCAAATTTCACATGCTTACAAAGCAAGTGACAAAGACTCTGACGTGGTGCAGGTGCACCTTATTTTGTAAATTGATATTCTTCCTTATTAGCACTTTAAAGAACCCCTTGACAACAGATCTACCTAATGCAATTCCTTTCTTGATTGCTACTTGATTACTTACGGGTGTGTTGTAGATCCAAGTATGAAAGTGAATAGTATAATAGAAATAAAATATTTAACTAGGACCAATTGTTCCCATTATGGATTCCTCACACTACATGTTTTTGGATTGGATTTGAATTGCTAACTGTATATTAAGTACTGTGTTCCAAAACCAAACTTATGGTAATTGATTTGCATTTGACTCATAGGACAGAATATAACTGCCCTGTGGGTCCCCACGTTTATAATCTTTATAAAAGCAAACTTCCAGGTCGTCACCTTCTTGCAGAGTGGCTAGCGACTTTGAATTGTCAGCATATGAGTTAGCACTGTGCCACCAGGCCTCCTTAACAATGCATTAACATAAAATCCAACCACAGATTTCAAAGTGATTATGGCTCATAGCACTGCTATAGTAGTGAACAATTAATCTTTGTTATTGTTGTTATGTGTCGTCGAGTCACTTGCGACTCATAGCGACCCTATGTACAACAGCCCTAAACTCTGCTCTGTCCTGTGCCAATTGCACTGTCTCTGGCACTCCCATCCCAATTATCCCAGTCACTGAATCAATCAACCTCATAGAGGGCCTTCCTCTCCTGCGTCATCCCTCCCCCCTCCCAAGCATGATGTCCCTCTCCAGGGACCGGTCCCTTCTCACAACATGTCCAAAGTATGTTAGACGGTATGTAGAGGTAAAGTAAGGAACTGCTTATGAGGTTCTCTGTCCATTCCAACAACTAAGAAATAGTGAGAAGAGTTGGGACCTCAGAAGGCTTTTAGGACCAATTAGTAGGCTCTGTGTCCAGGAGAAAATGAATATACTTACCAGTAATGTTAATGCTCACCCACAGCTCTTCTGGGAGGGACTAAATCATTGAAGCATCCTCCTTTGTTTTCAGCTGGGAGCTGGGGCCTGTCAGTCCTGTCTGCCACAAGGACCTGATGTGGGCCACCTTGGCCAGGTGTCCTTCAGAGCCACACTTAAAGAAAGTGAGTGGGAGCTTCCTCACTACTCCCTTGCCTATCTGTGGCTCTCGTCTGTGACACTGTCTACTGAAGTGGCCCAGCTTTCCACAGTGGAAGCAATTCTGACCTCCGTTATTACCTTTGGGTGGCACTGTATATGAGTAAGACTTCATTTTCCTGACACAGGCCCTAAACTGGCAGCAATAGCTGCCCCAATAATTTTGGCCATTCTCTGGTCTTTTCTCTTCCCTCTAGATCCCCGTTGTTAAAAGAGGGAAAACTTTAAGCAAATGTATAACAAATAATTTTGAACATTATAATCTTTTAAGCTTAAGGCTAGAAGTATTAACAATATCATCATTTCCAATCCAGAGATACATGTTCCCATCTTAGACTTCTTTCACAAATGAGTTTCTAAAATGCTTGAGGAAGGAGAACAGAAGGAAACAGAGAACAAAAATAGAACTGTTTCACCTTTAACCTAGATTCTTCAAGTCCAAAACTTAATGCTGTCTGTAGACCTCCCATAAAATTAAGGAGCACCTATATAGGGCTCCTGATCCAAAGAGCTTAAGGCACTTGAAATGTACCATCCTGGTAACTGTGTCAGATTATAGGTTTCCAAATGGCAACCGCAATCATGATTGAAAACAGATGGTCAAACCACAGGGGAAAAAAAATCAACAAAATTTTCTCCCATCCCAAGAGACTAACAGAATCCAAGAGAAAAATCTGACATCACCTCAATTGGTAAACAGCTCAAAACAATCTTAATGAACAGTGTGCTGGAGCACTTAATGACAGAGACAGCATGCCTCGGTAGAAACTTGTGTTCTTAGCCATTTCTCTTAGTAACTGGGTTGAAAGATAACTTGATGTCCAGGGAGAAACAGTTGCATTAGGGCTGGCCAGGGGAAAGTGGTGGTTTTGATTTTAGTCTAAGCTCTGATTCTGAGTGACGTTGAACAGTAATTTGAATACTCTGAACCTATCTCCTAATTTATGAATGCTAAATTTCGTTCTCTTTTATCTTTAAACATGTGCCCAAAGCAATAAGGGAACACACACACCCCCACACACACACCCCTTATACTGTGCTCTGTGAATAAGCAAACTAAAAATCATCAATTTTTTATTACAATGATGTAAAATTCAACTTTCAATATATAACAAGAAGCTCAGTAGATAAAAGTTTACTATTACTCATTTATGTCTCACTAACAATTATTATATCAGGGTTCATTTTTCAGAAGACATATTAATGCTTACAAAGGAGCCTTTTTTAAATGAACTAAAGCATATCATAAGTTGAACAGTGAGAATTTTCTTTTTTTAATTTTTATTTATTTATTTTATTTTCACGTACTGAAGAATCAGATCTGACTGACACAGAAGATTGTCCCTCCTTCTCCAGCAGAGCGTCTGATGGATTTGAACCATATGCTTTCAGAATTGTAGTGCAGCTTCTTTGCCACTAGGCCACCAGAGCTCCCTGATCATTAGGCTCCTTTTTAACAACTTTTATAAAAATTGTTCTAAGCTGTTGATACAGTGTTTCCAATGTGTCCACATTCTTATTATTTTCTTTCTGTTTGTTCTGTTTCAATTAGTCTAGCTTTCCTTCCCTTCTATGCCTTGTCTTCAAACTACTTTCTATGTATTCATATATTTATTTCTTTTATAAGCTCTTTCTTGGTGTTGTCAGTTTTGTGAAATAACCTCTGAAAAGAATAGTGAAAGATAATCTTTTTCAGCATTGCTTGTGATCCAGTGCAGGAAAGACTCCATAATTAAACATCAGAAAGCAGGCAGGCTTATAGTAGAAAAAAAGTTTCAACCTGAAATAACACAGAACCAATCAGGTCTAGATGCCAACAAGTAAATTGATAATTTATTTTTTTGTGTCCTTCCCCATGTTGTGTTGTTGTGGGTTTTTTATGGATTTAATAATAAAAAACAAATACATTCAACTTTCAAGAAAAATAATGATATCGGTGCATTTTGTAGAGGTTCTGCAGAGAGAGAAGCTGGTTTGAAGAGAATAGGCAGGGGACAAGAAGGGGACAGATTTAAGCTCCTGGGAAGGAGCCCACTGCTTCTCAAGTTACCATTTGTAAACCCTTTACCGGGTTCTGTTTGGGCTATTGTCCATGGTAAATCATCCATTGAAAAATCAAGCTCTTCAGCTCATTATATATTCTTCATTTGAGATGACCAGGACTATTTCCTGAAACCTGGTTTGGGTGCTAATTACCAGCTCAAACACCTTGTAAATACCACCATGGATTTGTCATAGGAAAATTTCACTTTTTTTTTCTTGTCTTCAAATTGAGCACACTTATTGCAAGTTCCCCTTTCAACTTCCTGGTTGTGACAATAGAAGCAATCCCACTAGAAGGGTCCTCTCTGCTCTCTAGTTACTGTGAAGTGACTCTCCCTTCTCTGCTACATCCACCCCCACCCCCCCCCCCCCCCTCGCCCCAAGTCCCAGGCCTTGCTTGCAGCTCTGGCTCCATTGTAGATAGAGAAATGTTTACCAAAATAAGCCACATATTTCAGGAAAGAGAAGTAAGCTGTGTTTTTTCCTCTCAGACTCTTTCCCTGCCTCTGCAATGAGGCAGGTGGAAAAGACCCTGAGAAACTTGTACATAGAGCTCACTCTCATACGCTTAACTCTCCTTTAGAGTTTAAAATTACTTGTGTGTGTCAACCTCCCCCCTCTCCTCGCCCTCTCCACCAAAAAAAACCCCCAAGAAACCCAAAAGCTAAAAAAACCCACCCACAAACACAACCAACCCCTCAAATTCATAGCCTGTCTATCAATTCTGGAACTTGAAAAAAGAATTAAAAAAGAATTTATTTTACTGTAGGAAAATATGAACACTTTTATACGCCCCTCATGTGTTCACATGCGAATCTTGTTGCATTTTCCATTCCTTTCCAATTCTGAGTAAATTTAAGTCTGGAAGAACGCGTGTAGGTGTTATCTTTGGGGGAGGGAGAAATCACCACTAATATTAGGACAAGGTGGTCCACCAAACCACAGCAGCAGAACCAAAATAAGCAGATATTTTAAATATGCAGGGCTTTGGCTTTTTATCCCTGGAGAAGAACTGGAAACTCGTCTAGTTAGTCCCACGTCGACTGTATCCTGACTAAGCAGGATTTCCACCGTCTTTCCTTAGCTGTAGGTGAAGACCGTCTCTATGTGGCACTGTGGTATAAGTGACTGTGGTTGTAGAGGAAGGGGGGGAACCCGTGAAGCTTAAAATTTTTGCAAAGAGAAAACAATCCTCCTACAGACCACAGTAAATAAAATAACAGCAGTGGGGTGATTTGCAACCATGTAACCGGGCTTTTGTCTGGGTCTATTTCTCTGCGCCTTGAGGGTTTCTGTGTTCCTTCTCTGCAGGATCTGTGTTTCGCCCCTCCATTACAAAGGCCCGGGGCTTGAGGCCTCCTCCAGCTGTTCACCCCCAATCTTGCCCATGCTGAGGCTTACTTACAGCAGACTGAAGAGTTTCAGTGGGGTGCAGGGCACTGCAATTTAGGATTTCGGCAGTCCAGGGTGAATGTTCCAGAGTGCATCAGAGAGGGGAGCCAGACTTTCAAATAGGCTTTACTCATCCCATTAACCATTTCGTCACTGAGCTGCTTCTTAAGGCAGGACCAGCTGGAGTTTCCTCTCCCGAACTCCCAAATTACTACCCCTGCCTCTGACAGGATTTATGAGGCAAAGCCTCCCTTTGGCTTGGAGCCAGCTGCATGTTGGTTTAATGTAGAAAGAAATTATTTAAAATGGACAGGGTGATGGTGGTTAATTTTATAAAACACAATGTATGGGAATGATTGTATGAAACATAATGTCAGTGAAGGAAAGTGTGAAACACACAAACTCACTATTATATGAGTGAAACACAAGGTATATGAATAAAAAATTAGGCCATTTCAAAGAATTTAAATCATATTTTTCTAAATGGTAGGCCTAGAAGGAGGGAAGAAGGGGAAGAGGGAGGCAGGAGAGGAGAGTGAGGAGGAGAGAAAGATTGTGGTGACTCTTGCTGTGGTCTGGACTGGTTTTGTCTAAGCATGGAGACAAGGGCTGAATTTGTGACCACAAATGACCATGAAATCTATGTGTTCAAAGAAATACATGAAGCTACAGAATCACCTTTCAGGTAATATCAAAGACCTATAAAATGGTCTGAGGGGGGGAAATCACTGGATAATGGTATTTACATCATACTGGGCACTGCAGGCAAAGGTAAACCAGGGAGTGAAGTGTCTGAAACCCAATGCTCTCTGCCCATGGCTTGTCTGAGAAAGGGAGGTAAGGGTGCTGGAGCTGTAATTGCTTTTGTGCTTGTATTTTGTCAAGGGAGCTGGTGATGTCTGAATAGACAAGCAAGTGGAACCCTGGAAGTACAATAAAGATGATACAGACAGTGGCAAGTAGAATCAAATGTTACATATCAAGTGAAGAGCATTGTGATTCTAGGCTCTCATTTTTTTTATTTCATCATTTTCATTTATTCCATTGCTTTTTTTTATTCCATTGCTTTTTGATATATAAAATTTTTATTTTATGCTGGTTTACTTACAAAGTTCATATACACTGTTTTTCACATCAGCTCTTTCCCATTTCCTTAACCCACCCCTCCCTTCAAACATTAAATTGCCTGGCCTTCTGATTAATTACTCACACCTGTCCTTACCCCTTCACTCCCACCCTCCCTCCTTTAGATCCTCATACACATTTTACTAGTTATCGGTCTCAACAGAAATGGTCTTATATAGTATTTGTCCTTAAGGGAAAGAGTTAGTTCACTTAGCATGCCTTCCAGGCCTGTCCAGGTTGGGCAGTGATTTACAAAATCACTGTTCCTGTATGCTGCATACTATTCTATCATGTAAATGTATCACAATTTTTCAATCCATTCAATTGTGGTGGGACACTGGGCTATTTCCATGTTCTTGTGATGGTGAATAATGCTGCTATGAATATTGGTGTACAAGCCTCCATTTATACCTCAGTTCTCATGCTGGAGAGGATGTGGAGAGGTGGGAACCTTCATACACTGCTGGTGGGAAAAATGGAACAACCACTCTGGAGGGCACTTTGACGCTTCCTCAAAAAGCTGGGCATAGAAATTCCATATGACCCAGCTATTCCACTGTTTGGAATATACCCTGAGAATATGCTTTCATTCTTAAATAATAATAAGAACCCTCAATTAGTTCAGATGACCAACTTAGGGTCATCTTAAAAATCACATTGCAATATTTTAAGGTTAAAGTATAAAATAGTGTTACCACTTCCCTAAAGGAGATACTAAGAATTATGAGCCATTGACACCATCCAAGAGATTAATAAGAAAAGAGGACATGGACACAAAAAGATACCAGCAATACAATGTTGTCTAACACGAGTTTTAATTGCCTGCTTACAAACACTTGTGATTTCAATAAACTTCCGCACTTCTTGGACCAGCACGGATTACAGGAGAGAACTCCAGCTCTGGAATCCAACAGACTTGTTCTGCAGTCCTAACTCTTCAGCTTGTTAGCTCTCTCTCTCCCAAGGAAAACGGCTCATTGTCTTTGAGCCTTAATCTTCTCATCTGTAAAATGAGGATAACATCATCAGCCTCCTGGAGTTGCTGTGATGAAATAAGATGATAAATGGAAAGCACCTACCTGAACCCGGACAGGTGCCCATTTACAACAGCTATCCTCACTTATCCCATTATTCTAAATGCCATTATGTGCCATGAGTCAAACCCAACTCATAGCTGACTTTCTAGCAGGTTTTTAGACGCTTCCACAGAAAACTGCATAAAGATTGCCCAGTTTCTCCTGTGTAGCAGCTGGTGGATTTGAACTGTGTGCCTCCTTACCACAGGTCACCAGAAAATTCTTAACAAAAATCATTCTTTGTGAACTGCAGGAAAATAAAAGCTATTGTTGTTGTGTACCATCAAGTTGGAACCCATCCATAGCTGACCCTCCAGCAGGTTTTCAGAGGCCGTTAATTGCACAGGAGGAGATTACCCATCCTTCTCCCACAGAGCAGATGGTGTTCTGAAACTGCGTGCCTTTGAGACTGCAGCGCAGCTTTTTGCACCTAGTGAGGCTGCCAGAGCTTCCTAGAAAAGCTACTAAAAAGTTTAAATCCTTCAAAGCACAAGGCTTCTTCTGGTCACAAATTTATTCTTAATCAAATCAAGCTTTTCACAAATAGTGTTGCCAGATAAAAATTCAAATGCCCACTGAATGTAAATTTCAGATTAATAACAAATAGTTTTTAGTATATGTTCTCTAGAGAACAACAATGTCAGTCTAGAGACCAGGGTTTGCCTGATCCAGGCCATGGCCTTTGCAATTACTTGCTATGCATCAGAGAGCTGGACAATGACTAGGAAAGACAGAAGAAGAATATATGCCTTTGAGTTGTGGTGCTGAAGAAGAGTATTGAACATACCATGAACCAACAAAAAAAACCAAACAGATCTATCCTGGGGAGGGTGAAATCAAGTTGTTCTTTGGAGTCAAGGATTTTGAAGCTTCATCTGACATACTTTGGGCATGTTGCCAGGAGGGACCATTACTTGGAGACAGACACCATACTTGGAAGGAGGGAGGGTCAACACAGGAGAAGATCCAGGAAGAGATGGATTTACACAGTAACAGGGTCAATAGGGAAATGTATGGTGGAGACAGTGAGATTGATTCAGGATAGGACAGAGTTCAGAGCTATTGTGCATATGGTCACTATGGGTTGTGGTTGACTCAACAGCAAATAACATCAAAATGTCCCATGCAATATGATACTGGAAAAAACAATTTTTGTTCATCTAAAATTCAAAATGGATACCTTTAATTGTAAATCTGACAACCTAACTACAAACAATAATGGCCTGAGCATATTTATTCCTGTCCCGTTTAGCTCAGACAACCCAAAGTGGTGCAAATGGCTAACTCACTCAGCTGATAACTGAATGGTTGGCAGTTTGAGTCTTCCCAGAGACACCTCAGAAGAAAGTCCTGGTGATCTCCTTCCAAAAATGTTGTTGTTGTGTACCATAGAGTCAAAAGTGACCCATAGCTGATCCATCCGGTGGGTTTTCTGAGGTATGTAATCACACGAAGAGATTATCCCTCCTTCTCCCACAGAGCAGCTGTTGGCTTTGAATTGCATACCCTCAGGATTGCAGTGCAGGCTACGAGAGCTCCTCCAAAAACATTAGCCACTGAAAACCTTGTGGACCCATGAGGAACGTAATCCTCAGAACAATCATATGAGAAGAAACAAGCAGCATTAACAAAGTTCAAAGGGCAGGGACTGGAAGGAAAACAGGAGAAAGGGAAAGAGGAAACCCATGGAGGAAGAAGGGCTGACGTGCTGAGTTTTCAATGAATGCCGAAAGGAAGGAAGGAAGGAAGGAAGGAAGGAAGGAAGGAAGGAAGGAAGGAAGGAAGGAAGGAAGGAAGAGTGTTAATTGTTAAATGCGAAAATAATTTTCCATTTAAACTTCTACCCAAACCACAAGGAGAAGCAAAACAAAACACTTTGTGGAGCAAGTTCCCACTTGGGCATCCATGAGATTTCCATGAGTCAGAATCTATTTGACCGCAGTTGATTTTATTTCAACACCCTGTTGAGATAACAAAGAGGAGACCCTTGTTTCGGAAAGTTTCATTTGTTTATTGTATTCCAGATGTTTTCAGATAGAAGAGGAGAGAGCAATCTGCTATTTTCCTGTTTCGTAGTTTAACTGGTGGAGGCTTTTGGTTTTTAATAATCCTTCGTTCTGCCCACAGCAATGTGTGCCAGGGACAGAAGTGTGCTTCCTAAGTAATCTGCAGTGGACGATTTCGCATGAGTCTCATTGCTTTAAGAAATAAGCACAAGTAAGCTTGTGCTTGCCTTGCTTACAGTGTTCTGTCCCTGCCAGGGATTAAAAAATTGGAAAATAGGCTTTGATTCTGTAGGAAGGTGCTTTGGGTGTAGAGAGAGGCCGATCCCTGCAAAACCTAGAAGCCGAATCTTTAATGTGATGGGGAAAATGTGAATTTGTCCCCTACAGATTAATAAATAAGCACACGTAAGCCCTGCTTACCTTGCTTATTGGGTAACCCAGCTATTTCTAGGTACAATCGGCTACTTTGCACTCTGACTGAAATTAGTTTTGTCTTGTTTTGTATTCTCCCTTCCTGCAGTTCAGAGTCCCATGAAAACTTAACTTTGTAGCTAGCCCTGCAGAAGTAACACCCACACAGAGATGCTTCATCAGAAGGCAGGGTCTACCCCAGTGGGACCAAATAGGCAGGGAAGATGTATGGAAATGGTTAGGTGAATGGAGAAAATGTAAAGTGGTCTTATGAATCACTTGAGCCCTGCCTGGTGGCCTGGTGATAAGAAACTGTGCTGCAATCCCAAAGAATCAAATCCCCCAGCTGATTCTCAGGAGAAGGATGGGCAGTCTCTTCCTGTGTGGTCAGCTGCCTCTAAAAACACAGTAGAGGGCTGGCTATTGGTGGGTTCTGAGTGGATGGTACACAACAACAACAACAAGAACAAAATGGTCTTATGATCACATCTATGGCCCGTGTACATTTTCTTAACCCTTTGCACACCTGTGTTATTTCCACTCCTCCAGTTGGTGTACATGAGGGTGAAGGATGCCAGCATTACTTTATTAAAGTAAAACTGAACAAACAAAAAACACAAACAAGCCCATCGCCATAGTCAGTTCATCACATCTCGAGGCTGTAGCTATGAGTGGGCACTGCTCAGCTCTCTCTCTTGGAGTAGCTGGTAGGTTCAAACCATTGACCTTTCAGTTAGCCATCTACCACGTACATACTATGTGCTCTCCCACACAGTGCTCCTTTCTTCTCCATCCACCCCCCTCACTTTTTTAAAAATGAAGAAATTACAAAAAAAACCTCACAAACTTACATCAATCTCATATCAAACAACTGAACCAGGGGCTTTGAACTTTCAATTCATCGAAACACTGACTACCTATAAGTGAAGGTGAGTTAATAGGTGTAAATATGTATTTCTGATTTAGCTTTAAAGTCAAGAAAAGAGTAGCATACTAATGTTTATTACTGTCATGTGCATTTATCTGGCTTTACAGGAATAAAATCGATACAGCAGAGGTTTATATATAAATTTGTGTATATGACTCATGAATATATATTTATGACAAAAGAATATGAGGAAAGGAAAAAATATTTCAAAAATAATGTGAGACTTTCATTTAAATACTTAAAAAGCTCAAGAGTTGTAGTGTTTGCCTCTGATATAGCCCCTTCTGGCACAATTTGTGTTCTCTTTATTTTTAAAAAATTTTTAAATAACCCACTCACCACCATCAAGTTAATTCCAACTCATGAATAACCTTCCATCAGGTTTCTGAGATTGTAAATCTTTACAAGAAGAAATGCTCATCTTTTCCCTAGAGACCAAGGGCTGAATTGGAGCTACTGACCCTTCAGTTAACAGTGCAACAAGAAGCACTCTACACTACCAGGGCTCCTTAACTTTCTGTTAGTCAAATATTTATAAAGTGTTACAAATCTCTAGCTACTTCTTCTATTTATTTATAGAAATAGAAATACAAAAAGATAAACACACACACACGCATATATATATTTTGTTGTTATGTGTCATAGCGACCCTATGTACAAGAGCCCTAAACCCTGCTCTATTCTGTGCCAACCTCACCATCTCCGACACACTCACTCCCACTACCCAATCACAGAATCGATCCATCTCATTGAGGGGCTTCCTCTCCTGCGCCGTCCCTCCACTCTCCCAAACATGATGTCCCTCTCCAAGGACCAGTCCCTCCTTGCAACATGCCCAAAGAATGTCAGATTTAGATAGATAGATAGATAGATAGATAGATAGATAGATAATTTTTTTCTTTTAATTGTCATTTTAATGAAAATTTACAGAAAAATTGCGTTTTAATTCATTCATTATTGCACATTTTCCTCCTCTCTCTCCAAGGTCACTTAAAAAATTATTCATTCATTTTTTAATCATTTCCTCCCTCCCTCCCATTCTTTCCCTACCCCCAGTCCTCTTTGCAATGCACCTCTTCTTCTGGACTTATATACGGTCTTACTACTAAGTAAATGTTAAGAGCTGTCCGATTTTAAAAACTGTTTTTTCATTTTGCTATTCTATCAAAGTTTCTATTTTATCTTAACCTATAAATTAAAACAATGTCACTCTCAAAGTTGTAAAAGCAAATAAAAAACAATAACATTAGAATGGCCCTTGGGAGAGCAGGGAGAACTCATGGCTAATGCTGGCAGCTTGGTTCCACAGAGTTCGAGCAATCAGAGTAACTTTGCTGGGAGCAGCCACCCAACTGTCCTGGCCATGACATGTCAATCTGTTAAACCAATAAATAAAAACACCACAAGTTTTAGCACAAATGACATAGAACAAATGCAGATGTGGCCCCGAAAAGAATCCTTTGCTTTGATAAACACCTGCAAGAATTCCAATACAATTGGCATGCCTTCCACTAACCATAGCCACTTCCCTGACCCACAGTTCCCACTGATAAAGGGGAAAAAATGCCTAGAATGTACAGTATTCCATTCCCATTTGGAAGGGCAGTGGGAGGCTGATGAGGAACGTGTACAGCATTGACATCACAAGTCCATGCACCTGCCTTGGATGTAAAAAGAAAGTGTTCATCACAGAAACCACAGCATTTTTATAACAACTCATTAAGTCGTTGTGAACAAATTCTAGTATGCCTCCTTTTTATCACATTAACCCATCCTGAATCAAAAGGGTCTTTTGAGAGAGGTTTTTATTTTGTTCCCCAACAGGTATATTGTCAGTTAATTTGCTCCCCACAGTTTGGGTTTCCACTAAGGAGTGACTTTCAGATACTGTTTCTCAGATACTTAGCCAAAAACTATTTGGTTTATACATTTGTAGCATTTAAAGGAGGGGAAGTCAGATATCCCCAAATATGTCAATATTTGATTAATATTATTTCTGAAAAGTTTATTACCAAAGAGACATCATTATTTCTGAAAAGCATTTTCCTTATGTGCTAAATATATTTTCATTATGTTTTCACTAGTATCTTCCAAAGTGCCTTCCTTAGGAAGTCAGCATGATGAAACAAGGAATATATCCTTGCAAATACGAGTTTTTAAATATCTATATATTTAAAACCTCTTTATCAGTGTTGTTATTCTGTCAAAGTCTCTATTTTGTCTTAACCCTCAAAGGAAAACAATATCATCCCTCAAAATTGTAAAAGCAAACAAAAAGCCAGAAAAACATTAGAATGGCACATTTTCCTTTGAAGAGCAGAGAGAAATCCTGAGCAATATAGGTCATATTATATATATATGCATCCATTTGTAGATAGAGGAAAATTTCCTTTAACTTAACAACCTTAAGTGTCAGTATCAGCTGTTTTATGGCATTTTCCCCCATCTTTTCTTTAATAGCATATTAACAACATATGTGTGTGTTATAACATAGATATATAGTTGCAAAATAGAATCTCTTCGGGTAGCAATCAAACTAAATATAGATAGGGCACCACTGTGTTATCAGAAAGAACGCCAAGGAGAGCAGGCTGCCCAGTAGCAAATTACAAAGTTTTGGCTCCCAAGAAAGACTTGCGTTGTTTGTTCTTGCACACTGCAGCTGCCTCCTCCTACCCCCCTTTTCGGTGGTTTATTACACACAAGCTACTAATGAATGGGAGCCGCTGTTTTACAGTACACCACACTTACAGGACTTATCTCTAGGCCTACCACAGATTTGACTGATCAACAGCAGGGCACCGCCATCATAATTCTTCCTAGAAACAGGAGTATAAAAAGGGGTTTGTTGGAGGTTGGCTGGGTCTGCAGAGAATCCTGCCTGCAGGGCTTGCCGATGCCATCACTAGCTGTTATGGTCTTTGGCCTAATAAGGTACAGAAACAAAGATTGTTCACTTATTCAAGAAGACTAAAGCACCAGAATGATAGAGAAGCAGTAGGGCACACATCCAAGTGGGATTAAGGCCACAAATGCAACTTTATAGGACTGTCTGGGTGGTAGAATGAGGAGCTGCAGCTGAAAATCCAGTTCAAACATAATTTATTATATGTCATTCATAGTTAGAGGTGGCTGTCATTAGGAGTTAAAATGTTGCATTGTGTCCCACTGATTTTGATAAGTATTTTAGTAAGCTGCTTGCATGTTATCATAACTTGGGAACTGAAGTAGACACAAACAACAGCCTGATAAACAGATCAACTCTGCTAAAACATATCCTGGGGGTGAAATCATTGGTGTAACATTTTTTCCCATTCATTTCTTTAAAGTTACACTATGTCTTTAAAATTAGACTTAGTCTTTCATGCTTCTTATTTTATTGCAATTTCTCTCATTGTAACAAAATATTGCAAGTTGTATCTGTTAGGCTTTTTCAACAGGGAGCCATGCTTGCCTAGTGGATAAGAAGTTGTACTGCCAACCCAAAGGAAGGCAATTCAAAGCCACAAGCTACTCCACAGGAGAAAGATTGACAGTCTCCTTTCATGTCATGTATAGCCTTGAAACTTGATGGAGGGTCAGCTGAGCCAGTTCTGACCTGATGGATGGCATATTACAAAAACAAATTTTTCCAAACTTCCAGATAGACAAAATTAATTTACCCAAGTCTCAAAGAGCAAATATCCTAAACCTCTTCCCCTCCCCCCCTTTTTTAAATAGAAGAGTATATTTCACATTTGGAGAAATCATTTGCCCCAGTCCTAAAGTCATAGGTGGTAATAAAATTCTGAAGTTCAGTTTCTAGTCTATTCATCATGTTTTTCCAATGTTGGGAGTACAGAAAGATCAAAGATAAACAATATAAGGTTCTATTTTTTTAAAGGGAGGAGTTTCTACCTATGATCAACTTATCTTTGACAAGAGAGGAAATAAATTAATTGGGAAAATGACAGCCTCTTTAACAAAAGGTGCTGGCAAACTTGGACATCCATCTGCAGAAACTGAAACAAGATCCATACCTCACAACATCACTCACAAAACCCAACTCAAAGTGGACCAGGGACCAAGGGGTAAAACAAAAAACTATGAAGGTTATCAGAGGAAAAAAAGAAAAAATAGGACTCAATCTAGAAGTCTAATCCATGAAGTGAATAGATCCTCAAACTAAAAATCACAATCAGAAGATAAAAAAGATAAATGGGACTTTATAAAAGACCAAATTCTTGTGTGCATAAACAAAATTCTCAGAGTAAAAAGAAAACCCACAAATAGGGAAACATCTGACATAGCTAGAAATGACACAGCTGATAAGGGGTTCATATCTTAGAATTTATAGAATAGTACTGCACCTCAAGAAAAAAAAAAAGACACCCACTGATAAAATGGGCACAAGACGTGAAAAGACTCTTCACCAAAGAAGAAATTTAGATGTCCAACAAACACATGAAGAAATGGTCAAAATCTGTAGCTATTAGAGCGATGCAAATCAAATCATTAATGAGATATCTCTCCCACCTACCCAGTAACAACAGCAAAGTTCAACAGGACAGGAAAAAAACAAATGTTGGCGAGGATCCAAAAAGATTAGAACCCTCATGCACTGCTAATGAGAATGTGAAATGGTTCAACCACTATGGAAGCCAGTCTGGCATTTCCTCAAAAAGTTGAAAACAAAAATATCATCTGCTCCAACTTTCCCACTACTGGAAATAAACCTGAAATAAATAAGATGTATACAAAGCCATGTTTACTGCAACATTATTCACAATAGCAAAGTGAAGGAAGCTGGGAAAGTGCAAACAGATGAAAACACATATTTCCACAATGGAATATTACACAGCATTGAAAAATTTGTGAAATTCTACACATATGGAGGAGTTCAGAAGATATTATACACAGTGAAATAAGTCACAAAAGGACAAATACTATATAGGTTATAATACTGTTATAAAAATAAGATGGTTATGAGGAGGAGGGATGACTGATGAGGAGAACAGGAAAAGAATGGATAAATAATTCACGAATAGAAGGTCAATTGGAAATGATATAGACAATCAGGCATTATGTACTGCAATTGACAATCTGGAACAGAACATACAGTACAAATTAAATGGGATGGGGAAGAAAAGAGAAAAAATAATAAACAGAAAATGTGGGAGAAGGGCATAGCAATATACAATAAGGGTTTGCTTAGGCAGTGTAATAAGTTAATTGTTTTAATCAGAATGTCTGGAAGAAAAGGTGATTTGTAAACTTTCATTCAAAAGAAACAGATTTTTTAAAATAAGAACTTATTTTTTTAAATGTAAGTTATTCCATTATTTTTTTTATTTTTTTAAAATAATTTTAATGAACATTTACAGAGATTTTGGATTTCCATTCATTCATTGTTGCACTTCTCTCCCCGCCCAGCCCTCCCCCTCCAATTCCATTAATTTTTAAAAAGATCATTCTTTAAAAAAAAAAAAGAAGGTATGTGTTCCAATCTTCTTGACTTCCAAATTCTGTTGGAATTAGAACCATGACTTGTTCAAAAGGCTCACAGGGCATTTGAAAGTTTCCTCATGTGAGAGGACTGTACTTGGCTGAGGTTTGATCATCTTGTAAATGGACCAAATGATCTAAGATCACAATTTAAAGTCCATACAATTGGCTTTTGCCTGACTTTATAGTTGAAGAAGATATAATAATTTTAATATTACTGGATATAGTATTGCCCAGCATAGAGTCTTCACACAGGTACAGATCTCATTCTAAATGGACCCCGGTCAGAGTGAATCAAAGGTGTACTGTATGTGAAGCGTAAAAGCCAAATGTAGTAATTTTCAAATAATCTTTCCTCTCATTGCTATCCGCTTGGTTCTGAGGATGTAAATTTCATGAGAAGAGGCTTGTCCATCTTTCTCCTAAGAAGATTCTGGTGGATTCAAATTGCCAGAGAGGCAGCCTTTAGATTAAGTAGCACAGCTCCCTAGGAATTGGCCCTATTGCTCCCCAAGTGATCAAATTGCACCATCATCTTCTCTACTTCTTTCCCACATATGTCTAAATGCACTGGGAGAAGATATACCTCTGATGACTGAGGGAGGTACTTTCACTTTTCAGTCTACATTTCTCCTCTTAAGCTACAAACTTGTATTGCTTGCTTTGTCACAGTCAAGGTTAGAATTATGGTAGTGGGGCAATTTAATGTGCATTTGTAGCAATAATAAAAGGAAAAACAGAATGAGGGAAGTGATTCTTAAGCTGGTAGTGAATGGTCAAGCATTTTCTCTGGTTAAAGTCATCTTAAATATGCATCGTTCATATTTTTGTAGACGTGTGGTGACATCTCCTCTTCTAATATCTTTTTTAAAAACTTTGTTCTGTCGGTTTGCATACAAAGTTTGTCAACATTGTGTTTCACACTATCCTTCACTCACATTGTGTTTCATAGAACCATCCCTATTCATTATGTTTCATAAATTAATCACCATTGAACTATGCTCACCATTACCTCGTCTTTCCAGATTCCTGCCAGATGGTTCCCATTTCCTTTACACCCTCTCCCTCCACCCCCCAAATTGTGTGACCCTATAATTCCCTACCACCCCTCTGCTTTTATTCCTTTCCCCTTGGGTCCCTACACATCTTTTACTAGTTATCATTCTATTTAAAAACAATGATCTTATACAGTATTTGTAATATCTTTCCCCCCTTTCAATAGCACTGTACCCAGTGTGTTGTTATGTCTCATTGTGTCAGAATCATAGATTGTCAGAGGCTGTACATAAATTGTATGGGAAGACATTGTCCATCTTCCTGTGGAGCAGCTGGTAGATTTGACCTGCGTTCCTTCATGTTTGCAGTGCAACTCCTTACCACTAAACCACAGAATTCTCTTGCTTACCCAGAATGAACACTCAAAATATTGTTTACTGGATAGGCTACAATGCCCAAAGTTTGGTCAAACACGAGCCTAGAGGTTGCCTTGAGGGTATTCTGTAGCAGTAATCAAAATTTACAATCAGTTGACTTTAAGTAAATGAGATTACTTCTGATAATGTGGGTGGGTCAGTCTCATCTAATGAACTGAAAGCCGAAAGAGCAATCACTGAGGTTTTCTGGAAAAGAAGGAATTCTATCAGGTGACTGCCACAATTCAGCACCCTGGTCCACCCTAAAGGAGCCTTGGTGGTGCAGTGCCTTACTTGTTAGGCTGCCAACTGAAAAGCTACTGACTCACAGAACAAAAAAGAACAGGCTGTAAAGTTTTATGTCTTTGGAAGCCCAGAATCCACTAACCAGCAATGACCTTGTTTTTGGTGGCCTTCTCTAAAGATTTCAGATTTGCTAGCCCCTAATGAGCCAATTCCCTAAAACAAAGCACATATACATGTGTTAGTATGTGCATAAAACCCCAAACAAACTTGTTACAGTCAAGTCAGTCCCAATTCATGTTGACTCGAAGGGAGGTAAAGTAGAACTGTTGCATAGTGTTTCCCTGGTTATAGTCTTTTTTGGAAGCAGAGTGCTTTCTTCCACAGTGCTGCTGGGTGATCAATATCTTTAGGGATGATATCGTTGTACCTTCTTGTTGTATGCTGTCGAGCCACCTGTGATTCATAGTAACCCTACATATAACAGTCCTAAACCCTGCTCTATCCTGTGCCAATCTCGCTGTCTCTGACACACCTACCCCCATTACCCCAGTTACTGAATCAATCGAGCTCATAGAGGGTCTTCCTCTACTGTGCATGATGTCCCTCTCCAAGGACTGATCTTTCCTTGCAACATGATTAAAGTATGTCAGATGAAACCTCAGAATCCTTGCCTCCAAGGAGAACCTGTCTTCACCCTCTCCAGGATGAATCTAGCCGTTTTGTTTGTTTTCCTAGCAGTCCATGATATATTCAATACTTTTCTCCAACACCTCAGCTCAAAGACTTCAAATTCTCCTTCTGTCATCTCTAGTCATTGTCCAACTTTCTGATGCATAGAAAGTAATTGCAAAGACTATGGCCTGGGGGAGATCTAGTGGCCTAGTGACAAGAAGCTGCACTGCAGTCCCAGAGTCATGTGGTTCAAATCCACCAGATTTGCTTTGCTGGAGGGGCAATCTCCTCTTGTACCAGTCAGATCCAATTTGATGGTACACACCCCAAAAAAGAAAAAAAATTAAAACAAACAAGCAAACAAATAAAAAAACCTGTTCCTGAGATGAAAAGAAAAAAAGAAAAAGAAGACTATGGCCTAGATCAGGCGTACCTTAGTCTCCAGACTGACATCCTTGCTTTCCAGTACTTTGGAGAAGTCTCTGATATTGTTATGTTGTTATGTGCCGTCGAGTCGCTTGCGACTCATAGCGACCCTATGTACAACAGCTCTAAACTCTGCTCTGTCCTGTGCAATCGCACTGTCTCTGACACTCCCATCCCAATTATCCCAGTCACTGAATCAATCCACCTCATAGAGGGCCTTCCTCTCCTGCTCTGTCCTTCCACCCTCCCAAGCATGATGTCCCTCTCTAAGGACCGGTCTCTCCTCACAACATGTCCAAAGAATGTTAGACAGAGCCTCAGAATCCTTGCCTCCAAGGAGCCACCCGGTTTAACCCTTTCCAGGACAAATCTGTTTGTTTTCCTAGCAGTCCGTGGTATTCTCAATACTCTTCTCCAGCACCACAGCTCAAAGGCATCAATTCTCCTTCTATCCTCCTTGGTCATTGTCCAACTCTCTGATGCATAACAAGTGATTACGAAGACCATGGCCTGTATCAGATGCACCTTAGTCTCCAGAGAGACACCATTGCTCTTCAGTACTTTGGAGAGGTCCCTAACAGCAGACTTTCCCATGGCAATGCGCCTTTTAATTTCCTGGCTGCTGGTGCCAAGACTGTTGACTGTGGAGCCAAGCAAACTAAAGCTGTGTATAATCTCAATCTCTTCACCATCCATCCTGATGCTGCCAATTGGTCCAGTGGTGAGAATCTTTGTCTTCTTGACATTGAGCCTCAATCCATATTGTAGGCTGCAGTCCTTGACACTCTGCAGCAGGTGCTTCAGGTCCTCTTCCATTTCAGGAAGCAGGGTTGTGTCATCCGCATAACGCAGGTTGTTGATAAATCGTCCACCAATCTTGACCCCACATTTCTCCTCATAGAGCTCAGCCTCCCGGATAATCTGTTCTGCATATAGGTTGAAAAGGTATGGAGATAGGATGCATCCCTGGCGTACGCCCTTCCCAATTTTGAACCATGCAGTGTTCCCTTGCTCTGTTCTGACGACTGCCTCCTGGTCCACTCTTTGGACCAGTTTTACTCAGCCCTCATGAGGCCGCCATGGATCGAGAGTGACTTGATAGCTCACTAACAATTCCAACATATGCAAGTAGCCTCTGTAGGAAAGCTCTGAAGGAGCTTGTTCATAACTTTAAGAATTCGTAGGTGGGGCAAACCATGTGTGTATGTACATAGTTCTTACTAAGCTTGACTTCAGCATAAGAAAAGGTTTGAAGCCTTTTAAATTATTTAAAACTTGCACATGCAACAAGTGAAGGTGATTGTGTTGATAAGTTTGTCAGAGAGGGATTGTTACAATTGTTTCAAAGTGAAGATAAATTTGCATAACATCAAAGAGAAAGCATGAGTTATCACTAACTTGGACACTCATAACCAGAAAGCAAACAGAACAAGGAAACACTGTATGGTTCAAAATTGAGAAAGGGGTGTGTCAAGAATGCATCCTGTTTCCAGAACAATCTATGTGCAGAATAGATCATTTGGGAGGCTGGACTTTATGAGGAAGAAGGTGGCATCAGGATTTGAGGAAGATTCACCAACAACCTGCATTATGCAAATGTCAAAACCTTGCTTGCCAAGACTGGATTTGAAGTGTTCGTTTCAGGTCAAGGACTGTAGCCTTCCTTATGGATTGCATCTCAACATCAAGAAAACAAAGATTCTCCCCACTGGGCCATTAGGCAGCATGATGATAGGTCAAGAAAAGATTGATGTTATTAACAATTTCATCTTGCTTGGGTCCACAGTCAATACTCTTGCCACCAGCAGTAAGGAAATCAAGACAAGTTGCTTTGGGAAAGTCTGCTATCAGAGACCTCTCCAGAATGTTAATGAGCAACAATGTCAGGCTAGAGCCTCAGGGCATCTGATCCAAGTCATGACTTTCTCAGTTACTTGTCATACATCTGAGAACAGGACAAGGACTAAGATAACAGAGGAAGAATTGATGCCTTTGAGTTATGGTGCTGCAGCGTGTATTAAACATACCATGGACTGCCAAGAGAACAAACAGGTTTGTCCTAAAGAAGGTGAAACAACATTGCTCCAAGGATTTTGAAACTCCATCTCATGTATTTTGGGCATGTTGCCAGGAAGGACCCGTTCTTGAAGAAAAACATCATGATTGGAAAGATGGAAGGTCAGCATAGGAGAGGAAGACTGGATGAAAGAGATTGATCTAGTAACTGTGGCAATGAGGGCAGGTGCATCACAGACAGTGAGATCGGTTCAAGATAGGGCAAGGTTCAGAGCTATTATTCACAGGGTTGCTATGAGTCATAGTTGACTTGATGGCACATAACAACAACCTGTGACTGCCTGTACCCACATGTATATACTCTTCTATTTTTGTTTCTTGAGATCCCTGAGTGATACAATGACTGACAGAAATCTATAAAGTGAAAGACTTCTGTTGGAGCAGAAACACTTCTGTATGGCAGGCCGGGGACTGAAAACTAACAGGATCTCTTTGTTACAGTCTTATAGTAGAATTCCTTCTTTTCCAGAAATATATCTGTTGGAACTTATTAATTGAAACATTTCTGTGAAATAATTTGTGCTAATTTGAGACTCTACAGTAAAACAAAATTAAACTGAAATGAAGTCCATGGTACTAGACCATTAGCTTGGAAGTCCTGGTGTCCTCGAGGTAAAGAGCTGAGCTGCTAGCTCTCAAAGACAGATATTTTGACTCCATAAGCTGCTCTGCAGGAGAAAGATGGGCAGTCTCTTCCTGTGTGATTTACTGCTTCTGGAAACCTACAGGAGGGTCAGCTATAAGTTGGTTCACAACAACAACAACAGACCATTAGCTAATGTTAGCCACTTTGATCAATCACAGATGATGAGTGTTTCTTTTACCCTTTGAAACACTTGTGTTTGTCCATATTGTTTTCATCAAATCTCATAATGTGATGTTTAATGTATTTCTACCCCTCACCCTTGCAAACTAATATTTGGGTTTGGATTTACAAGATTTAAGCATACAGTTTCGTTTCCGTTGGACTTGAGATTTCATTTTAGGAAAGTTGACGCACATCATACACCTAGACTTTGTATGTATAGCACCAAAAAACACTTGTGCGAGTTTGCTCTTTGATTATTACAGAATGATTCTGATGTTGCCAGAATGTATTTAATCTGCTTCTTTATCTTTTAGTGTCTTTTTACTAAAGATTCTGAAGTTACTCATACAATTGATGTGTGCTTACTGACTCTAACATCTCTCTGTGGGCTTTTAAGCATATATAAGTATATTTTTAAACTTTTCATTCACTTGGATAAACATGAATGCAGCACTTCTGAATGACAGAGTCAAAAAGAAAAGATATTTTTCTTCTCTTAGAATGAAGATTTATTTCCATTTTCTTGGCCTATAAGGAGGGGGAAACGAATGTTTTTAAGATGCAGTGTTTATTCCTAACTCCATAATGAGAATTATATGGTACATAACCACAAAATATCCTTGAATGGCATGACTGATTTTTCCATAAAAGCCATCCTTTTAATATTTGAAATATTGTTTTACAAATATGAATGATTGATACCCAGGTGATGAGGTGGAGCACAGAGGAGCTCCGATTCTGAAAATTAAATTTCTAAGACTATTTCTCCTTGCTGAAATAATATTTTTTAATTGTGATTTGGGTGGAAGCTTACAGAACAAACTAGTTTTCCAGTCAGCATTTTCTTTGTGACATTGACAATTACAATGCTTTTAAAAAGAAGTATCTTCTGCAACAATGAAAGAATGAAAACCCAACCTATCTGTAAAGTTTAATTAAAATCACAATTATAATATATATTGAAAAAAGTTTCCTCATTATTATTAAAATGATGATGACAGTATTTCCTGAATTAGTAAGGCTACTAATGACCTATTAAAATAGATCATATTCAATCTTGGAAGGTAACAGAGATGAGAAGTGAAGGAGAGGGAAATAAAAACAGCAACAAACCATTCCCCCCTAAAAAAAATTAGGAGTCAGGGAGGAAGGAGGATAGAGAAAAAAGACCAAACAAGTAAAATAGGCAATAGGATTGCCTCATTCTGTATTATTCTAGAAACTGTATTATAACTATATTATTATTCTAGAAACTGTATTATAAATCCTACTAACAAATTCCTATAGAATACTGGGCAATACCTCACTTCAGTACCTTCAGTTCACCTGGAGTATGCCCCAAACCTATCTATTAATCCTACCTATTCTACAAGTACCATTTTCTCCAGCAACTCTCTCCAGGCCACTACGTATTATCATAGCTGTTTGATCATAACTTTATCTTAGCTTATTCTGAAGAGATATGCATATACTCCCTGCTCCCAGGTCTTAGCACAAAATTTCATGATGATAGGAATTTAGTCTTATTCATCTTTGAATAACTTAGAGAAATGTTTCATAACTATTATAGAAACTAGTCAATTATGCCTGTTCAGTGACGAGTAAGCACCTAAATATATACAACTAAAGAGGACAATTCCAAGTTTTTCTGGTAAAGTAAGTCCCATAACTACAAATTATATGTATTAATACTTAGATATGCTAGATATAGATTCAACAGAGAGTGGAAGTTTTGATATAAAAGACACTAGAATCTAAAGAGTTAACTGAGTTTTTAACTTTATAACGTGAATTTTTTTATATAATGTGAATTTATAAATAGATGTTAACATATACTTTTCAGAATAATATATTTCTTTGCTTGACTGACTTGCTTAGAAACTTTATTTTTTTTAGACATCTTTTGTTTTTCTTCAGCTTCTTTTTAAAAATTTATTATTAATTTCAATGAAAATTTATAGAGACTTTGGATTTCCATTCATTCATTGTTGCACTTTTCTCTTCTCCCAACCCTAGTACACTACCCTCTTGGAAAAGTAAAAGAAAAATTCTTTCACTGTTTTACAATCCCTCCCCCCAGGTCCACTCCACTATGCAGCATTCTCTCTGAACTCCCGTCATGACAAAAATACCTAATCACATATCACTTTTAAACAGTTTTCTCCCTCCTCTGTTTCAATGCAGTATACATTATTGAACCCATCTTTCTCAGTCTCTCCCCAACCCCGATATCAGTCCTGTTTTACAACAGTGGCACCATGCAGTATTTGTCCTTTTGTGACTGAGATACTTCACTCAGCATAATGTCCTCCAGAGTCACCCATTTTGTATAATATTGCATGAGTTCCTTGTTTTTCAATGCAGCATAGTATAAATATTCCATTGTGTAAATATACCACAGCTTCTCTATCCATTCCTTTGTTGATTCGGCACTTAGGTTGTTTCCAACTCCTTGCTATTGTGAACAAAGCTGCAATAAACATGGATGTGCATATATCCGCTTGGGTGTCAGTTACGGTCTCTCTGGGGTATATTGAGATACAAATGGTATCTCTATTCGTAACTTTTTGAGAAAGTGCCATACCACCTTCCACAGTGGTTGCACCATTTTACACTCCCACCAACAGTGAATAGGGTTCCAGTTTCTCCACAACCTCACCAGCATTTGTTGCCTGCTGTTCTGTTATATTTTGCTCTTCTGACTGAGGTGAGATGATATCTCATAGGTGTTTTAATTTGCATCTCTCTTAGAGTTAGGAATTTTGAACATTTCTTCATGTGCTTGTTAGCCATCTGAATGTCTTCTTCGGTGAAGTGTCTGTTCATATCCTGTGCCCCTTTTTCTATTGAATTATTTACCTTTATCTTGTTGTGATGCTCAAGTACTTTATAAATTCTGGATATAAGTCCCTTATCTGATATGTCATTACCAAATACTTTTTCCTAGCCTGTGGCTTCCCTTTTTACCCTGTTGAAGAAGTTTTTGGATGTGCATAGAGATTTGATTCTTAGAAGATCCCATTTATCTATTTTAGCTTCTCCTGGTTGTAAGTTATTTAGACATCTTTCAAATTACTTTAGGAAAATAATTTTTATGTCATTTATAATAAATCTTATTTTGTCAAAATTTTATTCACCTGTCCAGGTTGATACTGATGACAAGAAAGAGAAAAACCAAATACTATCTCTTAGAATACAAACTGTGTTGTCTGAGCAGGGATGATTTAAATGAGAAGGAAAGCATCTTGGGTTGATCTTTGTTTTCTAATGCTCTATTAGCACTTCTATCTACTTATGTACAAACTATATATAGCAAAACACTTTCTCAGATATCTAAAAAGTTTATACTTTTCTTATTCAAAGCATGAGAGGCTTCCATGAAAAGATACCAGTAACTTAGTTTACTCCAGAAGATATAGATAGTAAGAAAGAAATTACTCGAGATGGTGAGGCGGACACAGGGGAGCTTTCACATCTTGTTCATAGGGTTACTATGAGTTGCGGTCAACTCAATTGTAGAACAACTGGTAACCTAGAGGTGAGGAGTTGTGCTGCCAACCCAAAGACTCGAATTCACCAGCTACTGTGAGTGAGAAAGACAAGCAATCTCCTCTTGTGTAATTTTAGTGTCTGAAAGCCTGCCAAAGAATCAGCTAGGAGGTAGTTCCAACTGAAGGCACATAATGACAATATACCATTAAAAGTAGATTCCTTAGATTGGAGTGTAGTTGTCAGAAAAGTCTTTCTATTATACTTGAGCATACTGTCACTTGTTTTGAGTTTAACTCAAGTGAGTGCTTTGGCATGATATATGGCATTAGATAAGACTCCTTTCCACTTTAAAATGACCAAAACAGCAGATGAATGGTTTTGTTATTTTGAAGATAAAATATAAAAAGAGGTCTATTAAAAAGGTATACTTTTATACTGGAGAGTGGAGGAGAGGTAGTGGTGTTGAGTGAGTTTCATGAGTCAGAACTGATCCATAGCAGACCCTCCAGTGGGTTTTCAGAGGTTTATGGGAGGAGATTGCCCATCCTTCTTTGCCTGAGCAGCTGATGGATTTGAACCATGTGTCTTTGAGATTACAGTGCAGTTTCTTATCACTGGAACTCCCTAGTAAACACCATAAAATAACAGAGGAACAAATAGGAGGAAGGAAAGAAAGAAAAGTGGGGGAAAGATAGTGATAGTTATTAAAGATATAAATGAACAATGTGAGTCAATTATTAATATGAGAGTCTTTATTTTCAAATTTCCTAATTTATTTAATGCAGGAGACCTTAGAAGTTTGGGCTTTGGGGCCTCAATGTCAAACTCCAGTGCATTTCCTAATTTATTTAATGCAGGAGACCTTAGAAGTTTGGGCTTTGGGGCCTCAATGTCAAACTCCAGTGCATCTTCAGTGAAATGCTACATTTTTATTTGGTTTTGTTTTGTTTTTAACTGAAAAACCTACATACAACAAAACGTCATAAAATTTGTCATTATTGATACAATTTCATAAATTCAACAGCCAACAAGTGCTTACCCCCTTTTCTGGGCACTTTTAAATTTTTTTCTAATCCTAAAATGCTCTGCTGGATTTTTCTGGTTTACAGCATAATTTAGAGACAAAATCCTTAATGTACGTGTGTTTATGTGTATAAATCTGTTGCATATATTATACATATACATGTGTATACATACATGTGTAGACGTATATGTGTACATATGTTCCATGTGTCTTTTCTTTAAATCATTAATGCATGTTATATTAATAATATACAACCTAAAGGAGGGAAAGGATTTCCATATTACATCGACACTGCTCATATCACATAATAAAAACAATATTATTAACAATTAATAAGAATCATTTGGTGTCACTATTTTGTAGTTTACAATTTTTATATGGTTAGAGAGGCTGCAACAACAACTGTAACATCAGGCAACCAGACCTTTTACTTATTTTTGTTAAAGTGTATTAACAAACTAAAGTATATTGAACCATTTTTTAACATAAAAACTCAAGACAAGCAAAAGTAATCTTGTACAACTTTGTTTACCCACACTTGCTAATATGTTAAAGCAATACCAGTCTGAGAAAATAAGAAGGGAAAGTTCAACTACTAGTACTTGAGAGCTTTATCAATGTCATGCTCTCTAATCATTACTTAATATAGAAAACCTGCTCCTGAAGGTTTGTTTTACATATTATTTTGAAACATTTAAGTTATGGTTTTTGGTGTTTTAAATTTCAAGTAGTTATGTACTTAGGGCTGCTTGGATATTGTTATTCTCCTAATTAAGACCTTCAGCTTATAAAGATCATTTAAAACATATATACAAAAAACTAATTAGTAAAATAAAAGTAAGTAGATTATTTTTCAATGTGTCTTTTTTTTTCCCACTCTGTGAGATACAGAAACTTTGCATTAAATCTTGATGTCCAGAGATAGATAACGAATACAAAAACAATTTAAAAATCTATAATTTGGGGCTGATCTCTTGAAAATGAAACTATAAAATCTTAGTATGCCAATTTATATATATATAAAAAATGTTAGCTCTACTACCATGTGCAAGTGATTCAGCTTCCTCTTTGGTGCAGCGGGATTGTTGCTGTCGTTATATATCCTGGAATCAGAACTGACCAATGACTGACCCTCCAGAGAGTTTTCAGGACAGTAAACCCCATGGTAGCAGACTGCCTTTCTTCCTTCTAAGGATCTGAACCATCTGCCTTTGAGTTAGCAGTGCTACTCCTTATCACTAGGTCACCAGTGTTCTCTAAAATGAGATTAGTGATATTTATTTACTTTATAAATATAGGTGTGTCTGGATCAATGAGACTGCCTCAGGATAGGGCTGGCTTCAGAGCTGTTGTACATAGGGTCGCTTTGAGTCGCAGGCTACTTGATGGCACGCAACAACAATAATATTCTTTTAAAACTTGAAGAAAATTATGAAAAGTGCTTTACCTGCTGCTGTGAGGCATTAAATAGGTTTAAGAGTTTGTTTTTCCAAAATAATAATTTTATTTAATTGAGAAGCTGATTTATGCAAGAAAGCATTCTGAATATGAGTTTTACATCTCTGCATAGGTATCATATGTTGACGTTTTACATGCAAGCAGTGCAGACATATGTTTGACCGATGGGAAGTAGAGAGAATGACTTTCTGGTCACCTGCCTGACAGATTATCAACTGGAAAGAAAGCACGCCAAGCTGTATTAGGTGGACAGTGTAATCACTAGGACAATTCTGAACACAAAGAAAGTGGAAACGTGAGTCTGAAGAGGGGAAATATCAAAGGTACTCTTTATCAAGAGTGAAACTTTGAAATCCATCTAGTAAGATTAATCACTATTCTTTTAGTTAAGCTGTTGTCATCTCTAACTTTCCCTGAGTAGAAAATAATCTACACTTCCAACTAAGTTATTCATGGTCCAATTTGTTCTCAGAATACTATAATAGGCTTTGTGAAGATAAGTTTTATAATAGGGATTTAACTTAGTGAGAAGCCAAGACACAGAGGCCTTCAAACACAAAGCCTATATATGTGTATACACTGCTCACTCCCCTCCCCCTCTGCTCCTCCCCTAAAGCCTCTGGCTCTCCCAAAAGACACTTACCCTTATGCATCCTTAAAAACTCATTGCTACAAAGGTTTCTGAGGAAATGCCATCACATCGACTGCACAGTACAATTGCTTTCACCACTGCAGCACTGCTCTGGAGCCGTTTTCAAATGTGCTGGGGAAAGAGAAAAACTTTGAAGTTCTGGAAGGAGGAAGGTTGTAAAGGATTTTAAGAAAGAGAAACGTCAATAACCTTGGCAACTCCTTCTAGCTTGATGACCAACATTTACATACCTACTAAGTAGCCCTCCAACTAGAAAGCTCTTTTCTTAGAGAAAAAAAGAATTTCAAGGCAACATTGGGGTAGGGGGGGAGTAAGGATAATCACCAATTATTTTTATATAGTGCTTCTTTCTCATTTTCTAAACTTTTGCTACATTAAACTATGTAATTCAAGGATACCAGCAACTTCTTTTTTAGCTAACATGTAATCTTCCCTTTCTGTATTTTTCAAACCTCATCTCTATCCAGATGAGGATATTAGCTATTTGTTTTACAAAGTAGTAAAGTCTTTAGAAAGAAACCTAAATTTTCCTTTATTCTAAAATGGTGATTTTGGGGGGTCAAATTCCTTATTTTCTTGAGCATTTTTGTATATACACACGTTTCAGTACTTAAAATTACTAGAATCTCCTAATCTTTTAGGGTATCCTAAAGACTGGCTCTACTTTTCTGCACATCTTACATCCCTGGTATACCAGTTTTGTTGTAAGCCAGTCATTCTTATTTGCATATTTGTATCAAACTTACATAGTTTTGCGTACATCACAAAAGTATTCAGATGTGTGTTTTGAGAATTTTCAGCCAAAAAGTTTTTCTTTGATTTAAAAACCTTAAGGGTTGCCTAAGAATTCTGTAATGGATGTACATTTTAAAAAGATTTCTTTCTTTTTTTTTTAACAAAGAAAGATTCCTTAAATTGTTTTTTAATGTGCTTTTAATGATCTGAAATACTCACACCTCCTTCCTTGCTTTCCAAACTGTTTATACTGTCCCCAATAACACTCAGTGGAAAGCTGTCATTCCTGGCTAAATCCTTACTTAGGGTGGATGCTATGCCTCTGTGAGACAAGGTCAGAGGGTCAAAATCGATTTTGGAGGCCACCTGGAGAGTCCAGGCCATGAACTGACTCAAAAAATTTATATCAGAGCCAGAATGGTCCACCTCCCAGGGTCAGCTCCGGCCTGACACCCCACCCACAGGCTGGGGCATGCTAGACTGAGCCCAGAGAGAGGCCAGAGTTGTTGACCCTGCTAGCTGACCTCTTCAAACTTCAGGAGAATTTTTTTGGCAGTTACCACGGTGACTGGGTACTCAAAAAGCTTATCCTTCTTACTGAAAGGAGGGGAAAAAATTAGGAAAAAATATGTTAAAACCTACCTTGCAGAGATGTCTATCAAGGCTAAAGTAAAATAATAATGATAATTTGGGTGGTGTAAATTGTCTTTGCCTTAGATATTAATTTCCACTGCTGTCCTTTTTTAAAAAAGGAATTTGCAATGTCTTTTCAATGGCAAAGTTTCACATGTGGAATAGATATTTTGTATAAAATTTTTATTATAGTTATACAATATGAACACTGTACACAAATACTTTTTAAACAAGTGAAGTAATTTACTTGGAATTTCTAATATCTCTGCTTTTCTTTGAGAATAATCAGATGTGAACTAAGATCTATCATAAATGCTAATCTATTAGGAAAACATACTAGAAGTAAAATGACAATTTCAGCATCAAAATATACTCGGGATCCCCCCCCTTGAAAGAAAGAAAAAATAAAAGGGGAAGGTGTCCTTTTTCAGCTTAACTTAGAATAATCAAAGTAGGAGAAAAGTTAAGAGACTGTGATTACATTTTATATTTTACCAAATAACCTAATAAAAAAAGTATGCCCTATACAAACATCCTAAAAATGCACAAAAGAGCATGTGAGGAAAATAATACAATGTAGACTTTATTTTTATTGCAATGCACAACATAGCTATAAGGGGGGGAAACTTCCACAGACTATTCTTCCATATTAATACTGTCCCTTCCCAATGTCTCACAAGAGTGGAAAGATTTATGCATTAAAATTTAATTCCTCAAGTGATAAACCTCTGCATGAAATGAAACTCTCCTCCTTGCCTTTGGGTGACAGATGTTAAGCTCTTTCTAAAAGGCTCAAATGGCTCCTATGTGTGGCTTGAAATTGGACAAGAACCATAATAACTTAGAAATGTAATCTTGTTTACTTATAATAATACTTGTTTTTAAAAAATACCTGTGGACTACTATCCTCTTCCACCCTCCACCCCACTTCTCCACAATAGTCTTTTATAAAATGAAATTGTTGACAATTACTGTTGCAATTGCTTTGGCTTCCAGTTAATTTCATTTTCTCATCTGCTGCTCCATGATGCAGGTCCTGGAGATTCTGGAATCTGGACGCCTAGAAAACACGTCCTCCAGCATTTGGGGGGGTATGTGTGTACGTGTGTGTGTGTGTGTGTGTGTGTGTGTATGAGAGAGAGTGTGAGAGTGTGCATGCATGCTGGAGAGGCAAGAGTGGATTTGCATTTTAAAAAGCAGTGGCTCTGTAACAAAACAATGTCTTTAGTCTAAATATCATTTCTCATCTTGACTCCAAGCCAAGGGGGAGGAAAATGATGAATTACAGAAATGCAGTAACTGACACATATTAAATGAATACTGAAATTTCAGAAGACTGTTTTAACCTAATCTCGAATGTTCATTTTGTTGTGACCTATATTCGCTGGTTTGTAATCACTAAGTTCTAAGAACAAAACAGACATAAAACCAAGTGCTTGCTAATGAGTCTTAATTTTTTAAAACTATAACTTTGAAACCATTTTCTTTCCTAGCCTTGGTGCTCAATGGCACTCAACAAAAGGAAAGGGTAGAGATGTGGTCTGCGGTCATTTTGCTACAGGGGCTGATTTCTCTGTTCTGGAACACAGGTGGTCCAGTTAGGTAGCATGGTCTTGACATCAGGAAGTGGGCAGCAGGGGATGGTGAGTCACCACAATTGTGGTGCCTGCTGGGTGTCTGGTGATGAGCACAGCCTGTCCTCTCCAGCTGGGAACCCTTGGCAAACTTCCTTTGAGACTTGGTGGTTGGCAAAGCACGAGAAACTATCAAACAGGAAACAAGGTCCTCTTCAGGTTTTGAAAAGAGATGATAGAAGTCTTAGAATGAGGCCAGAAACTCCTCAACCAAGAGCTTTATCTTGGATGATACAGTATTTCCTAAGTTGCCTCTGAAACGGAAAACAAGTGAAATTTTAAGGGGTTCATCTGTATGCAAGAAAACAAAGTCTTTTTGCTCGGTTTCCTCTAGTCAAAATGAGGCTCTCCCCTGGGAAAAGAGCAAAAAATCACTGTTTTGCAATCTTCTGCACAAACTTTCACTTGAATGGCCTGTAATGTGTAAACAGGTGATTTACTCAGGAATTCATAGATCTGGATCTTCCTTGGGTTGAAAATTCACAGCTGCATTATAGATAAACCCACAGAATCCTGGGAATTAAGAGATTAACTAGTCTTCAACGAGATGGAAAAGGCAATCTCCAATTTCGTATGGAATGGGAAAAAACCCCGAATAAGCAAAGCACTCCTTAAGAATAGAAGAACGGTAGGAGGTATCTCACTCCCTGATTTCAAATCCTACTACACTGCC
>NW_006399781.1:4214822-4216003 GCF_000299155.1 Elephantulus edwardii | reverse complement strand
AGTGCAACAATGAATGAATGAAAACCCAAAATCTCTGTAAATGTTCATTAAAACTAATAAAATTTAATAAAAAAAAAGATTAACTAGTCCTATCTTTTTACTTTACATGTGTAAAATCTGAAGTCCATCAATATGAAGTAAACTGTGTTGTTACAAACTATCAGATACCCCATTAGAACCTAGTGTGGTCTCCAATACAGTATGTAGTCTCTTCATTGGAGTAAACTAAAAAACTCAAACTCATTGCCATTGTCAAAACTGACTCACAACTGACCCTGCAGTGGGTTTCTGGAGGCTGTGAATCACCCAGGAGATTCGAACCTCCAGAGAGGTGTGATATTAGGATTGGCAGCACAACTCCCTACGGATTATGCCTCCAGAGTTTTTCCTGGGGTAAAGAATGACAAAAGTCCACAGAGTAGAAATAGCCAAAACCTTCAAAATACTATCACTTGGAAAATATATAGTCATTATAAAGTTCATTCAAATTGTACTTCCAGGAAGTTTAAGTAAAGAAAATGTACAAAATCAGGTAGCAAAATGTGTATTATGTTGTTGTTGTTAGGTGTTGTCAAGTCAAGCATAGCGACCTGTGAACGACAGATCCGAACCCTACTCTATCCTGTGCCGTGCTCACACCTCCTGACACACATCCATTGTGGCAGTCACCGTATCAATCCACCTGTCCGAGAGTCTTCCTCCACCCTTCGTAGGGCCATGTGAGGTGAAGCTTCATCATTCTTGCCTCGAAAGGGCACTCTGGCTGCACCTTTATCAAGACATATATGTTTGTTCTTGACAGTCCATGGGATGTTCAGTGCTCTTCTTCAACACCACAGCTCAAAGGCATAATTCTTGTGTCATCCTATTCATTGTCCAGATCTCAGATGCATAGCAAATGTGAATTATAGGATATGTTAAAATTCTCAGGAACTCATTCGCAATAGTAATAAGAGCAGGTGGTTAATATTATTTGGCCAGGTAATTGTACTGGTTTGTTATAACTCACAAACATTGATTGCTTTTCTTTTGACTCATGCAGGGTTCTGTTTAACAGACTTGTAATTAAATGATGAGGACAACACTTAAACAACAACAGTATACAATATACTATATGTTATGTTGTTATGTGCTGTCAAGTCGCCTGTGACTCATAGTGACCCTATGAACAACAGCCCTAA
>NW_006399781.1:4203431-4213062 GCF_000299155.1 Elephantulus edwardii | reverse complement strand
TCTGACATTCTTTGGTCATGTTGTAAGGAGAGACCAGTCCTTGGAGAAGGACATCATGCTTGGGAGGGTGGAGGGACAGCGCAGGAGGGGAAGTCCCTCTATGAGGTGGATTGATTTAGTTACTGGGATAATCGGGATGGGAATGTCAGAGACAGTGTGATTGGCAACAGGACAGAGCAGTGTTTAGGGCTGTTGTACATAGGGTCACTATGAGTAGCAAGCAACTCAACGACACAGAACAACAACAACCCAAAGATATACAGTTGAAATCCACCAGCTGCTTTGTGGGAAATAGAGGGGCAATCTCCTCCCATATGATTTTCAGTTTGTGAAAACTTGCTGGAGGGTTAGCTATGGGCTGGCTCCAACTCTAGGGTAAATAACAACATAAGAAAAGGAGTTCCTGGGCAAAGAATTAATGTGCTAGGCTAATGGAAAGACTGGAGGCTAGAGGTTCAAATACACTCAAAGGTATCTCAGAAAATCTAATTCTGAAAAACCAGTTCTTGAGACATCTTAAAAACTTAATTTCTTTTAGCACAGTCCTACCTGATGCACATGAGAGCGCTATGAGTTGGCATAGACTTAACAACATCCATATACAGATGGGTGGATGGATGGATACGTAGCTGGATAGATAGATAGATAGATAGATAGATAGATAGATAGATAGATAGATAGATAGATAGATACAAATGACTGCCAATCTAGAAAGGACTTAACCTGGTTTGATTTTAATACCACTCTCTGAGCCACAGTCTGTCTCAAGTTCTGCTGGACAGTCCACAGCCTTCTCTGGCAGTTTGAATCCACCAGCTGCTCCCAGCCTTCTGGGAAGTGTCTTAGCAATCAGAACTGACTGGACTACAGTCAGTGACTGGAGTGAATTGACTTCAGCTCTACCTTGGTCCTGCTGGGGTCAGTGGATCCTGAGAAGAAGTAAAGCAAGCCTGTAGATAAAGGTGGCTCTCACTGCTGAGACCTGAAACTGCCACCTCTCATTGCATTAGCACTAACATGCAAATAGTGCATTTTTATTGTTGCTGAAAGTTTCCCTTCTGATTCATCATGGCATTTGGGAGAAGCTCAGGATTTAATTCTGAAAATTTGATTTGAGGTCCCAGGGACACTATGGAAATGTTGCAATTATGAAATAAAGTGGAGGAGAAAAAGCACTAGATATGCCGAGGGGGCAGTGGTTTTTCAGGGGAAGAAAGCTGGTTGGTGTTCAGGAAAATATTGTGATTAGGAGGAGAAGGCAATAGTACTTGGGCATTCCCTCAACTCCCATCTTGACTTTCACAGAAGGACTATGTTCTTTCAGATCCCAAAGGGTGTTAGTTAAGAAAGAGAAGTACTTTTGATGCTAACATGTTAAAAGTTTGGAGCAAGGATAGGAAATCTATTATGAGATGGAGTCTGAGGAATGCTCACTAGGCAACGGTCAGCCAAGGCTCCTGAGGAGGCTCTGCGACCTAGGTTGTAAACGTGTGTGTGTATTTTTGTTCCTCAGAACACTTTTCTGGTGCCTCTCATCCCAGAAACATCGAAAGGGGAAAGCAGTGTTAAATTAAGGGAAGTTTCTTGGTAGCAGAGAACTTTCAATACACAAACATTTCCCCCCCAACTCATTTTAGAATTCAGTATTAACAAATTTTAGCATATAATGTCCCAACTGAAATAACATAGAATACCCATAGAGCACTCATATAAGATGCCAGAAGGCTAACACATGAGTAAGTGGTGTGGTGCATAAATATAATTCTCACATTATAATGTGCACGTTATTTACATAAAAATGGTAGAGGGCAGTGAGTTGAGCAAGGAATATAATGAGTGAGGAGTTGTGAGTTTAAAGAAAGAAAACTTTCCCCCTGGGTTTGTCTTTGAACTTCACTCCCAGGACCAAGCAGGCTGTCCTATAGGTGCACGGCTGCTGACGAAGATCTTCCCCAGCGTCTCAGCTGTTCCTTCAGTTCAGGTGGATCAAGAGCTCTGTTCTATAAGCTATCAGCAGCACCGTTCCTAGAAGGACCCAGCCTGGGACACCTTGACCAGTGCTTGCCTGCTGCCAAGAAGACACTGCCACTTCAAAAAGGTCCACTCTTTTGGCATCTTTCATAGGCCTCTTAGGAAATTGTTAAAGACAGAAATTTTGAAATTGAGTTTTCATGACTGACAGAGGGAGCAACGCACAGCAGCTGCTCTGGAGCAGCTGCCCCAGCTGCCTTGTCCCTGGGACAGGCTTGCCTCTTGGCCCGTTTGCTAGATCGACCAGCCCAACAAGAGGACGGAAAGAGAAAGGAGGGATAAAGAGCTGAAGGCTTCAACTGTTGCTTTAACCTTGGCATTGGAGTGGCATCTGAATCCACAAAGAGAAATTTAAAATCACACAAGACAGAGTTTACAGCTTCTAATGTGAGGGTCTCAGCTCCAGTAAACAATGAGCCCAGGAACTCAAATGTGTGAGAGATAAGATATGTGTGAGGTGAAAAGACTATGAAGATCATGGGGTAGTGTTTCTTACAGCCACAACGCCAAGTCATCAGGCAAAGAGCTGAACAAGAGAGCTGGCCAGGGCCCCAGGAGAAGGGAAGGGTTAAGGGAGAGAAAGGCTCTATTTCTCCTCTTGATCTGGCTGTACTTGAAGGGGCTACAATTTGACTTGTTGTAAGTTGCCATCTAATCAATTCCCATACAAAGGAGAAGTGCTGCACAGGTTTTTTTTTTCAAGGCTGTGAACTTTGGGAAGCAAAAAGGTATGCTTTCCAAGGCACCTGTGGATGGGTTAAAATTCAAGCCTTATTGCTAGGAGTAGTAGCACACTTACCTGTTTATACTAAGGACTGTAGAGTTCAATTAATAGAGAGTTTTTCTTTTTCTGCTTGCCCATGCCACATCTAAAGGAGAAGCAGGCAACAGCAAATGCCCTTCCCCACCAGTGTCCTAATCTCCAAACTCAAGTGTTTAAGAGCAAAACTTCATGAAAAGTTATTGCCAGTGACATATTCAGGCTGACAAATAGTTCGTAATTTTGCCTACAACATACTAGATGGCTTTTAAGCAATAGATAAGGGGTGGGGTGTGCTATAGTATGGTGGGTACGACTTAGGCATCAACCAAGACTGAAGCTTTCTGGCGCGCTACTCCCCAGCCACCCCTCTCTACCTCGACAGGCAGGCAATGAACGAGCTCAGTGCTGGGACCGCAGGGCCCCGTCCAGCTCAGCCCTACCCTCTCCAGCACTGGCTCTCTTCCGGCTCACACAGCCGGAATCAGGGAAGTTTCTCCCTTCCTCTCCTCCAATTAACCCTTCTTGCAGTGTCTGTGATCTCAAGCTCACCCGTTTTACAGTCACATTACCCAAGTTCTCTTTTGTTTGAAATTCTGGTCAAGACCCCGGAGCACACAGGATGGCTAGTTCCTTGTGCACGCCTATCAGCATCCTGAGACAGAGAAAATTATTAAATGTTCAAGGTAAATAATGACATTTTACCTACTGATGAATCTGAAGGCCATGTATGTTCAGAATAATTTCTGAATTTACAGCTCTGAAAAAGACCTTCAAGGTATTTTCAAGTTTGTATTTCTATAGACAAACTTTCACTCACACAAACAGTGCCCTTTAATAGGTTTCATTTTGGTTAAGTTTTAGACTCACTCTGTGTTTTAAATTCAAGAGCTTGTTTGAATACATACATTGCTCTAAGTACATGCTTACTAAGTAAGAAATAAGATGTCTAGCATTGTTTCAAAATTTGACTACTCAATCATAAGAAATGTCAAATTAAATTATCAGTCAAGGCCCTCCCAGGAGGTTGACTTCACTACAAAAGTTTGGGTTCAAAATTTAATTTACTCCTCCACTCTTTCCAAGCTGAATTTTGACTTCCACATTTAAATACAACAACATGGCACTTGAATTATAAGAGTCTTCTTGTTAACCTGGAGGCTTTTCTCATTTCTCTGAACTCTATAAATGAACAGCATTGTCACATAATCGATAGGAAAAACTCAGCTGTCACAGGTCCTAAGCAACCGTTTGCCACAGAAATAACACGATCTGGCATTTCTGAGTTTGCAAATGTGCTGTGTTGGTGACAGGAGACCAGAACTATGGAGACAGCTTAGACATTATGGTCCTTATGAACTACTGAGGCCTGACTTACCAAGCTCCTGGGAGTAGGTTTTCCTCCCTATCAGGGAGAGACCAGACAGACACTCCCTTCTTTCCCCTCTGACAAACATCTAGCCAAGATGCTAGAATCTAATATTTCAAGCTATTTCTACACTTCATCAAGGTTGATTTGCCCTCACAAAATTTGTAACAGAATTTCAGATTATGTGCTCTTCTCCCCAAACCAGTGATGGATTCAGGTTGATATTTCAAAGTTGAAATCTGAAATTCAATATCCACTAACATCTCACCTGTCCTTCACAGTCTTAGAGCATTTCCCTCAGGAGTTCCACGGGATAGAAATCCTGCAGCTCAAAAGTGACAGGAATATCATCTGATCATTCATAGCACAAACCCATATGACCCCGGCAAGCTGTCTGTTCTACCTCAGCCTCACTACGTCTTGCTGCACCTTCAACCTTCTGTCTTAATCTGTCAGGCACAAATGCTGCCACATCTTAGGGCAGCAGGAAGTGGATGCAATCCCTACCGGTATCCCCTCCACTCTTATAAACTATATACTCAGCTAGTTTTAATTCTTCAACTTCTTTCACCACACGCATTCTGTCTGTATGTGGTACTGGGTGACCAGCCAATGAACTTTCTTCATTACAAGAGTCTATGATACACATGTTAATTTTTCTTAGAAGCATTTTTTCAAAAAGCTTCTAAGATATTAGTATGATATGAGTCACTTTATACACTACAGAGGAAAGGTAATAATGAATTCATGAATTTGTGCTGTTGCAGCATTGATAAACTAAATATTACAGCTGCCTTTGCCTAAATGGACTCATTTATACAAAGAAATGCTCTGGAGGGAAAGTAGCCAGGAGCAAGCCCAGTGAGACAAATGTGGGTTATAACTTCAAAGCTCAGATGTGTAAAAATGTGCCTTTTCTTAGACAGAATAGTTAGAGCCTCCATTTCTCACATCTGTTTTCATTAAGATCTTTGGGCTGAACTAAGAAAGGCCACTTTAATTTGTCCATTTATCATCGGGGAACCACTGCATCAAGTCAGATATTTCACTCCTATTTGACTCTTTGAAAGAAAATGGGACACCTTGGATTGTTAAGGGGAAAACTCGGCACTACACATACACACAATATAGAATTCAAGAGCCAACATCAAATCAGCTTCATTTTACAAGATCTTAGAAGCCCCAACTCATTTAGACCCTTTCTTGACAATCTTGCGATAGCCTCAAATAAGACTGCTAACATTTAGAATTTATCCATTATCATTAGTTCACAGGCTTCTTTACAGCTGCAAGTCTACATGTGGAATTGGTGTTGTTTGTGCAGAAGGGGATAAAACTCATCTTAGGAAGCAAGTCGCTCCTTTCTGAAGAAAGAACAATGTGAAGAGTGAGGCTGGGCAGTGTTAAGCTGGGAGCAACTGAGCTCTGCTGATGTCCATCAGGGACACACAATTTATTAAAAGAGTTCTTTTGTCCTTAGGCCCTTGATTAGTGTACAAATTAACATTTACAAGTAATGGGAATGACTGAAACCCATCCCAGCTCTATGTTTATTCTCTTCACCATCAAACCATTGAGTGAGAACCGACTTACAGCTGACCTTTCAGTAGATTTGCAGAGGCTGTAAATCGTACTAGAGGATATTTTCCATCTCTGTCCTGTGGAGAAGCTGGTGGATTCAAACCACCTGCTTTTGAGTCAGCAGCACAACTCATTGCCCACTTGGCCACCAGAGCTCTCTCAGCTTTAGATATTTAAAATTATTATTTTATTTATTTCTAAAATATAACATGCCTCTGGAAACTCTATGAACTTTGATAATGGTGATGGTTATAGAAAGGCTTCAGGCCCTTTGTTCATAGGGTCGCTATGAATCGTGCTCGACTCAACAGCAATCAATAACAACAACATAGCATAAAAAACTGTCTTTTCCTGGCCTCCCTAGACCTTAAACCACAGGAGGGCAATGCTTCCAACTTGAAGATTTGCCTGATTTCTTAGCATCACACTGAAAAGACATCTGATTCACTGGACAGCCTGGATATGTACAGTGTCTACACCATTATTCTTTTCTATCTTCGCTCAATCTCCCGGCCCACTGCAGGATAAGTCCTTTCCCTAACCCTCTAGTGGTATTCTAAATGGAAGGGTGCACAGACAAGGAGCTGGAGGTATCTGCTGGTTTGTACTGTTACTTATGAACCACCCTTTTTGTCTCTCCAGGCAGCCATCGCAATGCACTGAGCAATACTATATTGTGCTGCTAGTAAGCCAGATCTGAGGGAGAAGGTGAGGGGGTCACAGGAGCTTCTCAACCACTGGCGTAGCCTGGTTCCCAGCACTTGCTTTCTCACCCTGCTCCCCGAGCATAAGGATATCTGGGTCTCAGTTTTTTGTTGAAATGGCCCTGGGTGTTTGCCAGATGTCTCCGGCCACCATTGCTGGCACATTTATGGCTTCTGTCTAATGTCTGTCATTACACAAACATTCTAAAAAGTTAACTTCAAGCCTTGCAAATATATCTTTACTGCAGAAGTCATCACATTAGCATAACAAGCACAAGGTTGTTCAGTAGTAATTTGGTTAGAGATCTGAAATCTTTCTGGTTCTATCACATGAGTGCTAGCATAAGATGCGACCCTGAAGCAGCTCAGGCCAGTGGATTCCTAGCACCAAGGCATTTTTCTGCTGGGGTAGACAATTTGTCCTAGGAGACTCAAAGTGAGGCAAAAAGTTCACGTTTCACCGGCCTGGACTGAGACTTCCAAATGCCTTCCAATCTGAGACTTCCAAATGCCTTCCAATCTCTCTCTCTCTCTCTCCTCTACTTGTCGTTAGTCCAAACCTTTTTCTTCCCTTAACTACCAAGAAAATAAAATTTCAAAAGCATTTGTTCCTATGACCTGGAGCTCAGAAGAACTAGATGGTGCCCAGCTAGCTGCTCTGAAAGGGGATGCAGTAGAAGGTTGTGGGCTGAATGGAGCAAAGCACAGAATCAGAAAAATGATCAGACTTGTTTGCCTGACGGAATCTGATGGAACCCTCGGGAGATCATCAGCCTTTGCTGCCTTTCAAGCCTGGAATTGAACCCCTATCACTCAAATTTTGACCGAACCATAGCTAGGAGTGAATGCCAAGCAAGAAGCCCTCCTCAGAACCAGCTAAATGGAATGAGAAGTGCATCTCTTGACCTGAAGGCAGGAGGGGGTAAAAAGTGGGACAAGTGGGAATGATAAACTAAACAAAGGCAAGAAGGAAGCCAGTGCTATTGGATAGAGGGAGCATCGCAATCAAGAATTCGTTACAGGAAACAAAATACATCTAAAGTGTGGAAAGGAAAGGCACGTCTGTAAACTTTCACCCAGTAAACCACAATAAAGTGTTAACAACAACAACAACATCTCCCACAGGTGTCTCATTAGACAAAGACTTCAGGGCAAGACGAGCCCCGTTGGCTTCTCTCTGAGGGGCGGGGTTTGGGAAATTCGACCTAGGTCAGCCCAGCCCGCTGCAGATTAGCGGCTCGGCCCTCAGCGCGGCAGGGGCGGGGGTGACGGCTGGGGTCAGGGAGGGTGAGATGCATTCAGATGTTAATTTACACCTGAAAAGACAGAATGCACTCACCCACTTGGGGGGTGACTTGGATTCTCCGGAATACGGACGGCTGAGGGCTACGTTGGAAAGGAAGAGAGTTGAAATGGTGGGGCAACGTCGTCAGCACTTTAGGGGAGCAGGGATCCTTGAAGAGGTCAAGGAAACACATTTACCCACAGGCTCTGTTTCCCCCTTTTCCTTTTCAGCGCAAGTTAAAGATACAGTGGAATGGTGGCAATTTCATCTTTACTAAATTATTTGGAGACGGCCCACTTGGATCCAAAAGTATTGGTTTGGAGGTGTAGATGATGAGTTACCCGCTGTTCCCCCCCTGCCACCGGGATGGGTGTCCTTCTCTCCCGGAGTCTTTCTCTTTAACAACTGCCGCCTAACCTTATTTGGTGGAATCCCAAAGTGACCCTGTGAGTAACTAAGAAAGAAAAACCTTCTACATTCCAACACTGCTTTTAACCTCAACCGATAGTAAAGCGTTCATTCAGACCCCAGGACCACACTGAGGCATTAATTAGGCTGATGAAATCCATAGAAATGTATGGATTCAGCATAATCAAGTTTCTACCGCAGACTATCGTTAAGGAATACGTGAGCAGCTGGGAGAATAGAAAGTACTGTTAGAGTTAAGTCATGCATGTAATTGAGTATATTTAACATAACCATTTTAATGATCAGTGATTAAAAGTGCATCTTACTTAAATGGTATATCCTCTGCAATTTGTTCATATCAACTCGATAATGTTCTTCAAAGAGAAAAGGTAGGGATACAAATTTCTAAACAAAATCTTCCCCCCTTTTTTTTAATTTAGGGGGATGAAAAGCAAGAAAGTGAACTGGAAAGAGGGGGATAGTATTTGCATGCAAACTGTTACACCAGTGTAATATAAATCAATCTGTTTTAGGCACCGTCTGTTTTTGAGTCACACAAAGTATTAGGAATATATAATAAGTGCTTTTTTCCCCCCTCCTTGTTCTTCAAAAAGACTGTATGTCCTTAAAGTTTCTTTTCCTCAGCCTGACAAGATGGAGTTTGGGGATTTGGGTGGGTTTGGTTTTGTTTTTACAGGGAGAGAGGAGTCTGCACAAAATTTGCTGATTTTCAGATGTTTAACCCAGGGACCTCGGAAGTTCACTTTTCCAATCGTCCTTCCAAGTTGTTGGTTGGTTGGTCTTAGTTGAAAATAACAGAGAGCAACAGGCAAGACAGAAGATGCTCCTAGTTCTAACAAGCATTTCAGGTCCACAAACAGGAGATACTCACAAAGGGGAAACTGGCTGTTGAAAGTATCCTGGGGGCCTGAATCCAAGGCCCTCGCGATTAAAGGCAAAGTCTGGGCTCTGCTCCGTTCACGCAGATCACTAGACACATGGCATCACTATTGGAGGCACCTACAAGCCGGCCCAACAACTCCTTTTTTGTGTGATTTTCAGCTTTTGTGCTCAAAACACGCAAATTATTTACTATTTGGGGCGCGGGGAGGGGGAGAGGGAGAGAAGAAGTGAAAGAGAGAGGTGAGTCTAGATCTGCGGCGAGAAGTATGCAAATCCCACAACTTCTACACATCCGTGTGCAGGCACTAGGAAAAGTGATGCAGCTGGCACAACTCCCCAGAGCTGCTGCTGGGACTCCTGTCATCTCCTTTCAGGCTCCCACTCCTGTAGATAGGCATCTACTTTGCTCAAAACAGAGTTGGAAGAGTGGTGCATCTTAAACGTCTAGGAGTTGTACAGACACTTTTGCAAATCTGAGAGGGAGTCGGAAAGGTACAAGTACTTTTGAAAAAAAAAAAAACAAAACCCACACCAGGTGTTTGGGCAAAACAGCACTGCCTGCTGCTAACACACACACACACACACACACA
>NW_006399781.1:4166923-4203331 GCF_000299155.1 Elephantulus edwardii | reverse complement strand
ACACACACACACACACACACAGAATTCAATTGCAGTCACCCTCCCATCCAGGAACACATCTTCCTTGGCTTGCGGGGACAGCTCTTGGGAAACCAGGTCTCTCAGCACCATTCCTGCCCCCAGTGTATAGTCTATAAATATAGTGGAAGAGCCATGCCAGGGGTAGTCAGTGCAAGAGAATCTGGAGTCTTGAAAGCATCTTTTTCTTCTGGCTATGGTGGCACTTAAATGATAATGCAGGCAATGGAGCTGGGAGATTTATATCTTTTGGAAAGTAGGGCGAGCCAGATGGTAATAGCGTCATTAACACACAAACTTGGGATGTGCAAGTGAAGCTTGAAATTGGGAAAGAGATCGAGAGAACAAAGGGGGCTGCTGTTGAAAGGCTACCCCTCTTCTGCAGGCCAAAGGGACGAGCCCCTGCTACTGGGGTCTGCTGCTCCGCAGAGCTGGATAATAAACGGCAGCTTTCCCCTCCCCTGTTGAGACTTAGAAAGCACGGAGAAAACTTTTGCAATAGGCAAATGTGACACTTATTTATGTGTAACCCTTTGTAGTCTGAAGTGGTAGGAATGGGCCTCTCACCCTCCCACCTCCTACCCGGGTTTGATAAGCTCTTGTGATTGTTGACATTTATTTTATGGAATCAAAGTGCCGCTTGCTGCAAGTTTCAGACAAAAGTCCATTTTCCCTGCCATATGTAAATACTCTAAATAAATAGTAAAAGGCTGAGCAGCATTGGCTTTTTGGGCTTTAGGGGATGGGGATGGCGTGAAGGGAAGGGTTAAACTCAGAAGTTTCCCTTTGGAAAGTTTTCATGTTTAAGTTAAACTCCCACTTGAGCGAACAGATGTAATTCAGAGAGTACAGAGAAGGCATTAAGACAAGATTAACAATGACATTAATAAAAATTACGCACATGTATAACAATCACCCACGCAAACGTCTATAAACAGGCAAGAGGTTTGGAACTAAAGAAGGCGACTTTGCTCTTTTTAATTAACCTGATGCACACACACACACACACACACAAACACACACACACACACAGATGTGGAAAGATAGCAAAGGTAGCGGTCATTAAGTATTGCAGATTCGAGTGAAGCCTCTTAGCCACTAAAAGTTGACGAGGTTTAAACTAAAATCGAACGTTTTCCTTTTTCTTCTTAAAAAAAAAAATAAAAAAATAGGAGAGCTCTTTAAAAGCCCCGAGGACTTACCCTCAAGGCATTACTCAGAGAAAAACTGAGCCTGGCCGTTCGTCACAGGCAATTGTAAAGGGTTTCAAAGGGCCGATCAAACGCTCGCCAGAGTAATCTACATTCAGGCGGGAATGGCGGTGTTACGCCACACACCTGCCGGGTGTTTGCTATCCGTGCCCCTCGCGGAGCTACAAATCTTCATTAAAGCGAGCTGCCTAAGCTTCTTCCAGCTTCTAGACAAGAGTTACTTGGGACAGTTCACTTTGATATCTCTACAGCTCGCAACTGACAAGCGAGCTATTCCAGAGCCCAGAAGAGCAGAGCCCACTCCCTGGTGCGAGCGCCCCCAAAGTTCCAGGGGTGGTGGAGGGTCAATGGCTTCTCGTTCCCATTTCCTGACCAGAGTCACCACGAAAACGTTCAAGGAAACAGGTTGGAAGCGCCTGGAACGTGCGGTGAACTCACTACCGAGGGCTGTTCGGAAACTTCTCCACTGTCTCGGCCCCAACTTTCAGCCGGATCCACAGGAGGCGCAAAGTCACGGGTCGCTCGCCCTCCCTCCGGGCCCCAGGTTCACACGCTTGGGGCCTCCGCGCGCTCACTGAGTGCGGAATTCCGTCTGGACCACAGCCGGGGACCGAGTTTGAAACTTTCACTTTTGGTTCCTTCGTCTGAGGTTATTTTGCCCCCTTTTCCATCCTGCGCTCACCTTAAAGAAACGAGGGGGAAACAAGTGGCCAAAAGGAGAAAGACGCGGGGGGTCTGAGAGCCAGAGGGGCGTGGGGGGAAAGGTTGGTTCGTGTCCGCTGTGTGCCACCGTGTCTGCAAACCCTGGCAATCCATGTGCGACCCAAGGTGGGGGGGAAAGTTAACCGGCTGCCAGAGATGCCAAGATCAACACATGTATCAATAGACCAATTTTCTGCGCCCACCACGAGCTTTTTCATTTCAATCCACAGTGGAGGCGTCCGCCCTGCGCAAGACGCAACCGCACCGTAACACGCGGAAAAAGGAAAAGGGGGGGTGTAGAAACCGGAGTCGCAAATATGGAAATTAACTCATTAGGAAGGGGTGTGGTTACCGCGAAGCCCCCTCCTCCAGCTCTTCCTGTCTCCCTTGCTGCCACCGTCCCGGCTTGCTAAATATGAGATTACAAACAAACAAATAGAGCAGAAGCTGACAACGCAGCCCCAGATCAAATGCGCCCCAGATAATTCGCTTTCACTCAGCGCTGTGGACAGACCTGGCGCGCAGCGCGGGCTCCTGACGCCGGCCGGTGGCTTCAGCGCCCCCTGCGCAGCAGGCCCGGCTTCCATGGCTCTGCAAGCAGGACCGCCGGCGGCGTTTCGAGGGCACAGCACGTGGCCCTGATGCCCCGTTTGGTAGGCGTCTAAAACATCAGACAAACGCTTCCACCAATGTGGTAACCATCTGAAGACCTCTTCTTGTCTCAGAGGGCCTCTCCAGAGACACCCCCTGGGTGCGGCTGGAGGGCGTTCTCTTTTGGAGGGATCCTCAAATTAGTAATGTCTTGGAGTGTTTGGACAGCGGTGGGGGTGGCAGTTTCTAAAGTGTTACACCAAAAGAGGTAGTTGGGGATAGGAAACAGGCTGAGAAGGGGATGGGGTCCTTGGGCTGGAAGGTGGGTCTGTTTGAGCATAAAAGCTTCAGGTTGAACATTAGTAACCAAAGACAAGATTATCAACTTTCTATGAGGCTTAGGGTGAAAAGAGGGGGGGGGGGGCGCGGAAAGCCAGGGTGCACAATTTTGTGCCAACTCCCAATGTTGGAGCTCAGGTACAGGAGAGAAAAACCACAATCTCTCACAACCCTCCTTCCTTAAGGAACCTTCCTTATGTCCTCAAGACTGCTGCTGGGAGAACGCGTGGCCCTCCTCCTCACCCGGGCCCCACGTTCCCCTAGCTGTGGGCCTCCGGAGGGAAGGCCAACCAGTCCCCACGTCTCCCGCTGCCTGGAGGCCACTGAGCCTCAAAGCGCGCATTGTCCTGTGGGGTTGAGGAGGCCACAGGGCCTCTGGAGAAGAATAACACTGTGCCCAACTCCAGTTAGGGAAACTTTCCCAAAGGCACCCCTTGTGGCAAGATACTACTTCTAGTGTATCTCACGAGGAGTGGGGGTGCTGAATGGGATTTTGAAAATCTACTCCCTTTCCTCAATCCCTCCACTTTTTCCACCTTGTCATGTCTTTTAGGTTCTCGGGATGGGGGTGGGGGTGGGGGAAAGCGACCAGGAAGAAATTGAGAATTGCAGTGGATGGTGGGTCGAAAATGTGAACCAAGAGGGTCAGTGAACTGGTTTTAAAATGCGGGTGGCAAAAGGGAAGGGGCTGGCCTCCGCCCAGGTGTGGGCCTGGGGCAGCTGCAGGGCTGCTGAGCTGGTGAGGGGACAGGGGCCCCGAGGGCGCGTGTGCGGCTGAAGCGTTTCTCACCTCCTGTTTATCTTAGAGTGGGGCGGAGGGGGTGGGGGGGGGGGGAGGGAATTGTTCTGCTTTCCGACAGGCTGGAGAAGTTGAATAAAATGGAGAGGCGGGCGCTAGTAAAAACAAAAACTGCTGTATCCTCGCAGTCTCTCTCCTTGACCCGAATTCCAAACGATGGGGGCTTCCTCATTTGCAAAAGACTCTGAAATTTAAAGACCCCAGAGACAGAGGGTTTTCCTGGGAAGGGAGAAGCCGGCACAGCGAACCGTTAGAATTGGAGCTTTGGGGGCAAATGTGATTTAATATTTCATTTGAGTAACAGGCACCCACTCCTTTTGAGAGTTGTTGCCTGCATTTGAAGCTCTGTGTGTGTGTGGCTCCCCTGAATTTCGTCTGTTCGTCCAAACGTGTGCAAAATAAAGACTCCTGTCCTTTGCAAAAGTCTACCTGAAACAAGTATATTGAAAGGCACTGCGATAGTATATCCGTTTTGTTTTGTTTTTAAAATCTAAACAAAACAAAATCAGGCCAGCAAAAACTCCAGGCCAGTTGTGGCTGTTTAAAAGACGCACCCCTATTTGGTGTGCGCAGTCGATACCTTCCTGTTAAATCTGCGCTCGGAAGGGCTGAGGAGCAAGACCCATGAAAGTTCTAATTGCTACTGGAAGATTTAGGTGGTTGCTAGGATCTGAGGACCCACCACCACCAGGAACCCCTCCAGCAGGGCTGGGGCTGTGTGCTCTGGGGCCTGGGGGGGAGAGTTTGTTTGAGCGGACCCTGCCCACATCTGCTGGAACTTCCATATCTAAGCTGTTCATTTACGGGAGCCAACTTAGGAAATCTCCACAATTAGATCTTCATTGTTCTTTCCCCACAACACTGTCGAGGAAGAAAAGGTCTTCTCGGTCGGGGCCAATCCAACGAAGCGTTTGACGTTATTAAATAATAAAGCGATTGTGATTTACATTGTTGTTCAGAAAAAAGGCCAATTATCCACTGTTATGTTGCCATAAAGATCATATTAACTCGAATTAGTAATCAAACAATATGCGAGCGGTTAAAAAAGTACAGCCGAACTGGATGACAGCTACCGCGACGTCTTCACTTTCACAAGCGAACTGACGGGAGCCAGCAGCCAGAGCGAGAGAGGCAGACGCCTCAGCCCCGCAAGGAGGGAGCGCGCTGCAAAGTGGTGATTAACGGTCTCCAGTGTTAATTATTCTCAATTAATCCCAAACAGTGCAAAACCTTTTCTGTTTCCCTGATCCAGGATGCTGTGGGGATGCCGCCTTCCTGAGAGGCGTTTTGGGGAATTTTTTAAAGGAATCTAGAAGAGTGTATCTCGATGCAAGTGTTCCTGGGAGCAAAGGGGCCAAGGGTGTTGGTGTGCGGGCGAAGGTCGGGTGTGAGGTGCATGTCTGGGGGTCGAGGCCTCCCCAGGGGCTGGCGTGCATCCTAGGCCAGTGCCCGCAGCCTGGGGGCAGCTAGGGCCAGAGCCAGGACCCGCAGCATCCTCACACTCCTAGTCAATCTAGCATCTTCTCTACTCAAATCACTTCCTCTCGCGCCCTCTGTTATTAGGTTTATAACTCTTTGCCCACTTAAATTTGTGCAGCCAACCAAGGAAATCTAAATAGGTTTGAATCGCCCCTTGGGTCCAGAATGGAGGCTTTAATAAGAAAGATTAATTGTGGGTGTGTACCGGCCGGAAGACGCCACAGCTACCAAGCAGGCGGTGGGTCTCCGGATTGCAGAGGCCTCTCGCCCTCGCTCAGACTTTAGTAGGCGCCACGGGCATGCCTACCGCAGGCCGTCAGGCGCCACGCTGCAGCCCGAGCCCAGGGCCCTCTGAGCCGGGCTGTCCGCGTTATTGGAGGTTTTCAACATTTGGACCTAACTGGCTGGGCATCCAAGCCCCTCGCCCCGCCCGGGGGTGCAGACCCCCGGCACCCTCTCTCACTCTGGTGACAAGGCCCTTCTACCTCTTTTCCCGCCCCACCCCCATCCGTGACCAAGGCTTAGGAGAATGAGGCAAAGGGTTTGCTCCAAGGGACTAGGGAGTTGGTAATTTTGTTGCCTCGATGAGAAACTCGTACAGAGGCAGGCTTTTTAAAAAATAAGCCAACAGGAAGCAGTTTTCCTCGGCGCGTGATGCTTCAGTAAGGCCCGGGCTGGCTAGGGGACAGCAGTCGTGTCAGGGGCGCAGGCATGTTGCCTGCCGCGCCCGGGGACAGGCCAGCCCGTGAGGCTCCATCCTCGCCCCTCCCTCTTTCTGCGGAAGCTTCTCACCCCAGACAAGTGGTGGAGCGGGTGGGGGCGGCGGGGAAGAAGGGATTTACTACGACAGTTTCTCCAGCAGCGTCATCTCCTTACATAATTCCGTTTAAAAGTGGAGGCACCAAGGGGATCTCACAGGCCTCGCTTTAAACAAATGTAAAACGAAATTTTCGGGAGGCTTGGCCCTTGCCAAGGCGGGGCGACCAAAGGGTGGTCGCATCTGTGTGGAGAGTTGTAAAACAGTAACAGTTCCCTCGTCCCCTACTCTTCCAGCACACCCCTCTACCCAGTAAAACCGATACAGGAGGGAGCAGGACTCCACTCCACAAGATTAATGTGCGTTCATTTGCAGGATTAACCCTCTCTCGCAGCATAATAAAATGCTAGAGCGCCTTTTAAATTTAAATAAATACATGGAATTCGTGCCTTCTCCCCAACCCGGCTTGCTCTCCCGCCCTGGATGTTGGAGACATCGTTGGAACCCTAAGTAGTTGGGGCATAACTTTTTAACTCAGTTCTCTTCCGGGGTTGTTTGTGGGTGTTGGCATCGGAAGAGCGCAAAGAGCCCAGAGCACTTTTAACATCTACAGCTACCCATTTTGGTTGAGCACTCCTGATTCGACATGTATTTGTTCCCCCCAGGGCTCCCTAGATTTCAACGTGGCTCATAGGAGCCACAAAATGTTCATTAAAGGAGCCTAACCAAGGCTGCTGTATGGCCACTTTGTGAACTCAGAACTATGGATGGGGGGAAAAGTATGAAAGTGTGAGCTGATGTCACGCTGGCTGTCAGTGTGTGGTCTATTGTGGAGAATGGTGCTTTTTGACTGAACAGAGGGAGCCCCCCTCCCCCCTTTCCCCAGCTCTACTGCACCTGCACTGGATGGGGGAGTCCCTGCCATTCAGCCCATCGCAGATTGTTCAAACAGAAGACATCTCTGACAGCACTCAATTCATTACATTTCTTCCTGCTTTTCAAACCAACACACACACACAAAATGAGTATTGCCAGCCAGTGACAGCCAAAAAAAAAAAAAAAAATCTTAAAAAAAATCTTTATATGCAGCTAATTTAGAAGCTCATACAACTAACCATGAAATATTTTGTATTCTCGACTTTTTAAGGCTTCCTGGGGTTAAAAAAAAACAAACCCACACCCCAACCCTCTTGATTTTATCCCCCCCCCCTTTCCTGTTACCAGCATACCTCCATGGTTACATGTGGGTTGCAAGTTTGTGGGAAGGCAATGCAGCATGGGGCAAGAAAGTTGGGACTGGAATGAAAGTGGGATTGGACATAAGAGAAAAGCCCCTGATTTGTCTTATCAGTAAGCTGACTTGAAGTGCATTCATAATTTATGCTGGTGAACCAGCTTGTTAATAGAGGTGGGGTACTCAGGAGCCAGAACTGGGCAGTGAGGGGAGCAGCAAGGAGGCTGAAGTGAGACCTAAATATTTAAACCAACATTCTAACAACGAAGTCTTTCCCCCATATGCTTGGGTTTATTTTGCCATCTTGGGTTCCAAGATGTTTTTGCACCATTTCACAGAACTGGTAAGGACTGTTTAGAAAGCTGATGGAATGATGTTGATTTAGTTTAACAGAACTTGGAATAGACAAACACTTGCAAGGGAGACTTGCTTTTTGGAAAGGAAAGAAATGAGAAGAGGAGATGACCCTGGGTAAAGGGAGAAGACGGATTTACCACTGAGAGTTTTGGACTGATTGAGCTGCTGTGATAGTTAAATCGACCTGGATGTGAGCTGATCCTAAACTGACTATATGAGAAATATTGGCTCATCTACCCAAATCATTATTACTCTGTTAGATCCTGGACCAATATCAGAGCATAAAACCTAGTTTCTAGAATACTTCTCACCGGAGAGACAGCAATTTCTTTTTTTAAGGTAAAAAGTAACCATTGATTTATTAGAAAGTTACGTCCCAAAGATAAGACAGACCTTCCACTTTGGAAAGGAAATGTGGAGAAGGCCGACAATAATTTTTATTTAAAAAAAAAAAATCAATCTGAAAGTTGTAAAAAGTAACTTGGGAAGTCCCATCTCCCAGAAATGTTGAGGTGTTTCCCCTCAGGAAAAAAAAAAAAAATCTGTCTTACACAGATTCTATAGACCAAAATGTCTTTCTCTTTATCAACAATTTAAATCCAGTTAGAGGAGTTAGCTCCACTATTTTCTTGGATTCAAATGGACTGCTTTTTAAAAGCCATATAAACTATTGGAGGCGGGGAGGGAAAATGGAAATGACACAGCAATGGTAAAACAGAAGTCACTGACTTAACCATGGACAAGAAACATCACAGCCAGAAAATGAAGGTTCTCAAACCAGGGCTAAAAGTTACCCAAAGCCAAACACAAGGAAAAGAAAAGGCCAAAGGGTCTTTTTGAAAGGTTTGTAGTATAATTTGTTGGTTTGAGTATTGCAAGACTAAACCAACATTAAAAAAATAAAACCAAACCAAAACTAAACTAAACAATCCAAAGCACAACAACAAAACTCATAACAAACTGGCTGTTAAATCAAAGAACTCTGTGTGTATGTATGGTGTGTGTGAATGGATGCAGGGTGCCACCGCCTGCGCTTGTGCTGTGTGCTTCCTACGTGACTGTATCCCTGCTGATGCATGTGTTTCATTTTGCGCTGGGGGGCGAAGAGGCTCAGAAATGGGACTGAGTCGTGGTGTTGAGAGGAACGAACCCTCTCCTGGCCTCACTCCTCCAGTGTAGAGCTTGCCGTTTCTGGAACACTCACAGAAGTCATTTCAGCCCGAGGCCCTGCAGGCTCTGACGTCACCAGATGGGGGTGGGGACGCAGCCCCGCTTCTGGCCTGGCCTCTGGTGATAAGAACCCTCGGGAAGAATTCACCCGCTCCTTTTAATACAGTAATTATTTTTTTCTGCCTAGCATGGGAGGTAGTGACTCCTGCCCTGAATACTGGTATCCCTCCCTTAAAGAAAATGTCTAGGAAGGGCAAGTTTGAAAAATAACTTGCTAGGCTTAACCCCAAGCCGAGAAAAGCACTAAAAAGGAAGAAGGGTGGTCTGAACAAGGCCCAGGTTCAGGAGGATTAGGAAGCACCCGAATTTCCGTCTTGATCTCTGGAATCTAAAATGAGCTTCGTTTTCCTTCCCCATCACCCAATTCTGCGGGAGAGTGTAAACTAAGACTATTAATGAAGCCTAACTGGTGCCAGGTGCCTTGAGAGGCAAGCATATGCTATTCCCATATTACAGGTGGGAAAGTGAAGGGCCGACATCCTCCTATACCTAGCTGCTCTAATTCTAGATCGCTCCTGTGCTGTCCCACAGCCACGTGGATGGCAGCCCTAGAATTGGGTAGGAGTAAGAGCAGGAATGAGGATGCAGACTCAGCCTAGTCCCTGGTCCTTGTCAAACAACCTGTTAAGAAGTAAAGGCCTGGGGGAGAAGCACAGGAAGATAGCACTTAGCTCTGACAAGCTCCCTTGGGGAGTGAAGGCCCTCACTTTAGGCCCAGAACCATCTCTAAGGTAAAGAGGTCAACGTGGGCCTGGGGTGAAGAAGACAGAAGGCTCCAGAGCGCCAAGGGCCCCAAATGTCCCTGGCTCTCAAGAGAGAGGGATTCGGGTAAGTTTATCACATATGGAAGGAGAGAAATCCAGCGGCAAGCTCCATCAGAGGCAAGTAGCACTGGCCTGGGGGGCGGGGGACACATGGGGATGTCAGGACCTCAGCGCGCTGGTCCCCCTGGGCCTCCAAAAGCAACCATCTTGCGCGGAGCTCTCCGAAGCAGGCTGCGCCCAGGCCGCACCGAGCTGCCGCTCACAGCCCAGCCAAGTGCGCCCCACACAAGTTCGCGGAGGGAGGTAATGCGTGGTTCAAAGGGCCGCAATCTTTAGATACCACAGTGTACACTTCATTTTGCACAAGCGGACAGATGAAGGTAAGAGTGACTCCTTGGAGCTTTCAAATCACCTGACACTTCCTTGCAATGTAGAATAAACGGCCGGCAAGTCCAAATACTTAGAAGCAGTAAATGTCTTCCCCCCTTTTCTTATCTTGAAATGAGAGGATGTTCTATTTGCATTTTGAGAAACCGAGCCCAAAGCTCAAAGAATGAAAACTACAACCATATACACCAAAATAGGAAATAAATGCCACCTGGCCCTGCTCTCAGCGCCAGAGCCTCTGGTCGTGAGAAATCTCATCCTTCTCTTAACATACCACCCTTCTAAGAGGACTTAGATAAATTCAGCTCCATGTTCTCTAAATGCCACGGAGCAGCACATATTAAAGGAGAAGAATTGTAAAACTAGCAGCTCCTCAAACAGGGAGAGTGGGGACGTGAGGTGCTGGTGTCAGGCGTTAAGTTCCAGGAAAAGTTTATATTAGAAAAGTGACCGAGAGACATCAAACCAATTCTCCGGTTTTGGCAATTTCCGTGTTTGGAAAGCTCCTTCCACTGCTTCTCACTGCAGAACTCCACAGGCAATGGACCTTTGGACTTTACCCATATTTTCACCGTAAAGGTCAAGAGTTTTCCCTTCCTCCTCCTCCAGGCTTCAAAGGAGGATCCACCTTGTAGATGGAGTCCCTGGAGAAAGCCACCCAGCCCTCTTCCAATTTAGGAGGGAGGAGGGAGGAAGAGGAGGAGGAGGAAGAGAAGGGGAAAAACCAACTCCTATCCCCAGGCTCAGTTGTGGTGGGCTTGAAACGCAGCCTTTGCTCTGAACGCCAAAAACTGCAGCACAAAATAATGCAGAATTAAATGCAAAATATTTTAAGCAAAAAGGGGGGAGGGTGTTGGGGAATGTGATCTCAAAGTCCCGGCTGAAGAGCAAGGCGCGGGGAAATTTCTCCACAAATGTCAAATATGAGGAACTGCTTTGCAAAAATCTCTAGGAAGAAGAGGAAGGGGGAGGAACGGGGAGTGGAAGGATAAAAAGTTCTTTTAATTACAACAGATAAATAAGTAGTGCCAACTAGCAAGCGATCAAACCTCAGTCAAACCTCAATCTCAGAGCAGTTAGCTATAAACTGTTAGCAATTGCAAAGTAAACCTAGCTCACACAAAGGCACTGTTTAATTTTCTTCTTGTAATGGTTCTAAATGAAGACCCCATCACGATGCAGTTAAGCGGCATTCCTAGTCCCCCTGAGGCGCTGATCAGTTCTTTCTAATGTAAGAAACTGGCAGCTCAAACCCGTCAATGGAGCTCCCACAACAAAAGTTCTGAAAAGCTGAATGAATTGGGTTCGTAATTACTGCTTCCCGCAACCCCCTCCCTTACAGCTTATCTCTTATTCATTCAACTTATATTATTGTCAGCGTATCTTACTCTCAGAATCATTACCTTACTACTTTTCCGAGAGCCAGGACAGAACTTATGACATGGCAGAAATGGAATACATACGTACCCCCACCCCAAAATGAACCTCAAAATGTTAAGATCAATAGGTGGAGAAACTAGTTTGCACCCCAGTTTACTGAGATATCTAGAACTCTGAGTGGTCAGCCTTCCACTGTAAAACCTGAATTTTACTGGAAAACAGGATCATGTATTCTGTCTAAATTCAGAAACTGCCCGAGTTTCTAAAACCAGTGACATCTCCACTTAGAACTGGCAAAGGTTGGAAGTAAATAGCTTGTCTGTCTTCTCTCCTTAAATTGAAAGGCCCCAAAAGACCATTCCAGACACGATGTGGAAATGAAGATAAATTATTTCTCCCCCTTTAAACCAAAATGAATCACAGAAATTAAAGAGAGAAACTGTCATTTCCTCCAGTCCAGGAAAAGGTTTTTATGCAAAAGTCAGTGTTAGAGAGCCAGAGCTGGTGTTTTTATCCAAGGCCTTGCTGATAGCGAAGATTCTCCTGAGATTTCTTACTATAAGAATGTCTCGGTTCTAGAAATAAGTACAGCTATTACAACCGAATCTACTAGCAGTCTAAATAATTAATTGAAGCGTTGCTCTTTGACCCTTGAAAAGTCCAGTAGGGACACGTTTATAGTAATAATACCTCCGAATGAGCCCTTGTCAAATATTCATTTAGTGGTTAATGTGAGCCATTTCCCCCTGGGACCGTTTGTAATACCAGCTTCCCAGCATTGGCAAGAAACCTTGCTATAATCTATCCTTACAGCTCAGCAAAATATTTTAATACTCTTTATTTAAAGTGGGGAGGAAAATGTGGGGAAAGAAAACACTGCAGAGGGAATAAATTATAATCGCATCCTTCTGCACATTCCTATCCTGTTTGTAGGGTTGATGAAGCACTTATATTTACTCCTTTGGCTGGAAAGTGAGTGGTTTTAATGAGCAGAATATTATCTCAGGAAAGAAGCAGACCAGGAAAGGACTAGCTTTAGTGCCAGAGGATAACCATTTTTGAGTAAGTTTACAGGCTTACCCCCAGCCCTTCTTGAATATTACATTATAATGAAAATATTGTATGTCCAATATTAGTAAAACCATAAAGCTACACATGGTGGGGAAGCATTTAACCTGATTAGAAGAACGCTGCCATGGGATATATAGTTATTTTCCTTGGAAACAATTTATCAAACAGAAAAATCACATTTGCGCACACAAAACATTGACTTCTATTTTTAAAAGTAGTTGATTTGAAGATACCAAGAGAGAGATTTTTTTAAAAGATAAAGTGGATGTTTAATGCCAAGTGACAAGCATTCCAAACTAGTTCAACCTTGCTAGATATTACTATTTCTTTTTTCTTGAAAAATATGTCCACATCAAACGTTGTTTTTAACTTAGTCTACTCTTACAGACTCTTAAAGAGAAAAGTAGACTAGTCTAGTGCAATGATTCTCAATCTCTATATGTGCGTTTCTAATATATATATTTGAAATATAGACAATATATAGCCGATTGCCTCCAATTCAAGGAATATGCTCCCCACCCCCAGCAAGATCATCTGGATCTTTATTCAAAGTTTCTTTTATTCGTAGGTGTGAGCAAGAAATGTCGAATGTGCTCATTACCACGTGAATAATCCATATATGCATTACAATGCCTGGCCAGGCCAGGGGAAATTCTTTCAGAGTCTCTGCATTAATTAAGGAGTGGGGGAATGCCTTGCTTAGATTTGGGAACTCAAATAATAATTGTCCCTTCCCAGTATAATATTACCTCAAAACTGAGAGCAGGGGGAAGTGTGAGGGAGGACTAAATAAAAACAAATAATATCTAAATTTTAAACAGTCAAAAGTAAAAATACTGAAATCTTTCCTCTTGCGTTGACATTAAACCTTTCCTCTGAGCTCCAGGCAAACGAGAAGCCCAAGGGCTCAGTCCAGAACTCATTAGCAACATCAAGGTGGCCCAAGATACACTTAGTTGGAGACAGGAAGATGCAAACTAACTTAGTGGCGGCGTCGGCTGCTTGGGCCTGATTCTAACTTCTCCAAAGTTGTAGCAAGTTGACACAACAAACTGTTGAAATTGCAAAAAGCCGCCCCCTCCCCTCCCTTTTAGGAATCTCTGACTCTTCGTGGGTGGGAGGCGAGCGAGGGAAGTGGAAAGTTGCAAAGTCAAGACCCGGACTCGGTGTTCCAGGTCCCCCAGCTGCGCCACCGTGCCGGAGCATCGGCCGTGGCGGCTCCCCAACTTTTCCACTCCCACTGAGGACAACCATCCCCTTTCTTTACCTTTCCTCGGGCAAAAGAAAACAACAAATCCCATCTTGTTCCCCCACCCCCGTCCCATCCCCCCACTAAAGGACTACGGTGGTTAACCAGTGTTCACAGATCAAAGCATAACCATATCCAAAAGTGAGCAGACCCGACAAAGTAAAACATCTACCTCGGAGGTGCCTGGGTTCTTCTTTAATATGGCTGATGCCTGGCTTCTCTTTTGCTTGTTATCAGCTGCAGAAATTATCCGATTTGGGGCTACAGTCTTGAACCCGCGCTGCCAATTTAAGAAATCAAAATTCGGGGGAGAGGAGAAAAAGAAATAAAAATAAATAATGGTAATAATCATAAAAAGAGCCGAGATAAGTCGGGGAGTTTGCAAGTTCGCTCTTTCGCTTTCCCTGGCCCCTAGACCGGAAAACGCAGAGGAGAAAGTTTATGAAGTCAAAGAACAAAGAACGCAAACCACTTGTTTCCTCTCAGACAATAGCGGGACCCGAGTCATCCAAACCCCCACCCCGCGGATGAACACTTTGCATGTCTAGTTTGCAATTATTCCGATACAAGAAGCATCATTTTCCCTTACACCCAGGTTTCCAAAGGGCCATTGTGCTGAGGAGAAAAAGAAAACAAAACCAGCCAGCCTGGTTCTGATTTGGCTCCATACCCCATCTGCTAAGCGACAGGAACAGTTTCAGAACTGACTCTCCTTTCTGGCAACAAGTGGCATAAATCAGTTTCAGTACAAGTCCCCATCATGCTTATTCATGCTGCTCAGAGAAAAGCTGGGGGTGGGTTTACAATACATGTCTCTAGCTTCTATTTTAGAAACGACATTTAAGTATTTCAGTTTTTCTAGAGTACTTATTCAATTAATCATCCAGCCATTTATTTGTTGCAATTAACATTAGCACATGCTGCTGTGCTGGAAATACTAAGGCTTTTGGTATTTTGTGTTCTTGGCTGAGCACAGTATTCTCATTCCCAGAGGAGTTAGGCATAATCGCAGCGTTATCCAAGTAAATGAAAGACTCAAGCATAATTTCAGTGTCCATATTTCAAAAATTTATTTATCTCAAACTGTGCATAATGGAGTAAAAACTTAACTTGAAAATGTACCTGTTATAAGGATGGTATTAGTTCAAATATATACATGGATTCTCGGCAGACTGATTCAAATAATACAGAGCCGACTCTTTAAAATACAACTACGGAAAATAAAGGGGAGAAAACCTTAAAATATCACAAGAAATTTACAGAAATATTACAAACCATAAGAAAATATTTCAAACACAGTAATTTCATGTTGCTTTTTTTTTATCTGAACAAAATGGAAAGTTGGGAAACAAAAAGCTATTATAAATTACCAACGATGTCAACCTGCATGGCCATTTTTGCTTTTTAACAGTAAGTTAAAAAATTTAGTACAATCTAGAACTTTTGCCCTTTTAAAGAAGACCACGGAGATGGTTTTGCCAGTACTTAATCTAATTCTTTTTCCTTTTGTACAATTTAAAATTAAAATGCCCAAATCTGAGTAAATTTCTTCCTTTCATGTTTGCAACTTTCCTAAATTTCAGCTGCAGAGTCAAAACTCAGCAAGAAGCCTCTCTCTCCTTTAAAAATATTGGCAAATTCTCAGCTTATAAACAATGGACATTTGATTGCCATGTTTATCTCGATAAATACTGTACAAAAGTTGCTTGCAAATATTAAAACAATTTTTCCCGTCGCTTGGAGACTAGCTCTAAATATTATTGGTAAAGACTTTTTGCAAACTTTCTGCAAAGCTCCTACCGTACCACTAGAACTTTTAAAAAGTTTTGCGTAGTTTCCTCTCCTCCAGATCTATACAAGGTCCAGTCCCCCGCCCTTCCCACCCACCCCGGTTTTCTCTGTACAAAAATAGTCCCCGAAAAAGAAGTCCAGGATCTCTCATAAAAGTTTTCTCGTCAGCATCGCGGTTTTTGCGTGAATGTGGATGGAATCGTGTTCTCCTTTGCAGCTGTCATTGGCCATGGGTGATGGGACTTGTTGTTGCTGAGCGTATCGATATTTTTTTCTCCGTGCCATTTTTTTTTTTTTTTTTTTGCACCCCCTCCCATTTCCCTCGGTTTTGCTCTGAAAAAGTCTGCCCCCTTTGCAGTCCGCAGGCCAGCCCTCACATGTGCGACAGGGGCAGTGTGCCGTTGATGGCCGTGCCGGGCACCGGGCCGCTCTGGTAGTGCTGGGACATATGAAGTCTGCTGGGGGCGGCGGGCTCCGGCACCTCGGCGCCGGGCAGGTACATGCTGATCATGTCCCGGAGGTCCCCGGCCTGGCAGGGCGCCCTGGAATGGGAGGAAGAGGTCACCACGGGGGGGCTGGAGCTGGCCTCGGACTTGACCACCGAGCCCATGGAGCCCAGCGCCATGCCGGGGGTGCCCTGCTGCGAGTAGGACATGCTGTAGGTGGGCGAGCCGTTCATGTAGGTCTGCGAGCTGGTCATGGAGTTGTACTGCAGCGCGCTCACGTCGTAGCGGTGCATGGGCTGCATCTGCGCGGCACCGTGCGCGTTGAGGCCTGGGTGCTGCGGGTAGCCCAGCTGCTCCTGCATCATGCTGTAGCTGCCGTTGCTCCAGCCGTTCATGTGCGCGTAGCTGTCCATGCGCTGGTTCACGCCCGCGCCCAGGCCGGCGCCCACCCCGACTCCGCTCGCCATGCTGTTGCCGCCCGGCGCCAGCAGCCCGCCGGGCAGCGTGTACTTATCCTTCTTCATGAGCGTCTTGGTTTTCCGCCGGGGCCGGTATTTATAATCCGGGTGCTCCTTCATGTGCAGCGCTCGCAGCCGCTTGGCCTCGTCGATGAACGGCCGCTTCTCCGTCTCCGACAAAAGTTTCCACTCGGCTCCCAGGCGCTTGCTGATCTCCGAGTTGTGCATCTTGGGGTTCTCCTGGGCCATCTTGCGCCGCTGCCCGCGGGACCACACCATGAAGGCGTTCATGGGCCGCTTGACGCGGTCCGGGCTGTTCTTCTGGTTGCCGCCCGCCGCCGCCGCCGTGGAGTTGCCGCCGCCGCCGCCCCCCGAACTTTGCTGCGGGCCCGGCGGCTTAAGCTCCGTCTCCATCATGTTGTACATGCGGGCGCTGTGCGCGGGCCCGGCCCCGCGGCGGCCGCCGACCCTCGGCCCGGCCGGGACTTTGGGGGGCCCGCGGGCGGGGGGAGCGGAGGGGAGGCGGGCGGGGGTGTCGGGAGCGCAGGGCTCCGCGGAGAAAAATCAGACGAAGAATAATTTGGGGGAAGAAAAGAGAGAGAAGCAAACTGGAATCAGGGGAAAAAAAAAAAAAAGCGCTTCCCTCCTCCTCTGGCCGATCCTGCCGCAGCCGATGATTGTTATTATTTTTTTGGAAAGGCTTAAGCCCAGGCCTCAAACTTCTCTCCCTTTTCTTTCTCTCTCCTCTTCTTTCTCAGTCCTAGTCTTAAAGAGGCAGCAAACTACTTTCCCCCTTTTGCAAACACTGTCTTCTCTGCCTTGACAACTCCTGATACTTTTTTGAACAAGTTAATAGACAACCATCCATGTGATGGGGGCTGTCAGGGAATAAATGGGTTTCCGGCGACCAATCAGCGCGCGGCGGCTCCTCCACTCGAGCCCAGCCTCGCCGCCGGGTTTTGCATGAAAGGGGGCGGGGCCTGCCGCGCCGCCGGCCGGCGGGGGAGGGCGGGGGAGGGGGCAGGGCGGCTCCCTCAGCCCGCCTGCCAGCCACTGAGAAACCTTTGTATCCCCTCTCGCAGCAACAGGTCACACCACACGCCTTTTCGAAGGAAGTGGGTAAACAGTACTAAGACTACGGCGTGGCTTCCCCATCCCCTTTTAAATCTAATATTGGTTTCCTTTTTTGCTGCGGAGGATTGAAATGAGGAAGGGGTGCGGGAAGCCGCTGAGGTGCGGTGGTGGGGCAGGGCAGAGGGCGACAGTCCAACTCGAATTTCAGGAAGCAGGCAGTGCAAGAGTTGGTGTGTCATTGTTCTCCCTCCTCGGCAACACTTCCCCCCGCCCCACCCCACTTCTGGCCCCTTGGTGCTTCCCTGCGCGTCCTTCTCGCCCCCCCCGCCCCGGGCCAGCACTCGCTCACCCCCTCACACTGTCCCAGGAGAAGTTAGGAGACAGCCAGGCACTGTCCTCAATACCCTTCTTATTTCCACATAAGTTCCTCTTAAAGTGAATCCTGCTCAGGCCATGCTGCAGACTCTACAGCTAACGACAGGCAGGACCCTGATGCAGCAGCACTCCCGGCCCCAAACACGTCCTGGAAGCCACATCTTTTCCCCTCCCCCCAGCCTTTCCCTCCTATAAGGATGCAAAGCGGCGCACACGCTCTCAGACCCTCTCCCCCTCTTTCACCCTGAGCTCCCTCCAAGAAGGATTTCTGTGGTGCCTGTTGAGAAGGGGGCTGGGGCCGAACGAGTTAAACAGAACAACTCCGAAAAGTCCAGGCCATGGGGGGAAAAGTGATTTCAACTTCCTGGCATCCCACGGCCCAGCACAGAGGTGGCATTGGGGATGCACTCACACACTCCCTCCCACGCAGAGTTCCCAAGACTCGCGCACAGCCAGCCTTGGCATTTGCCCCGCTGACTCCACCGCGGTGGCTGCCTCGCCTGGAGCAGGAGCTGCGCTCCCAGGGGCTCCAGGCCTGAGTCGGGGGGTCAGGGGGAGGGCCTGACAGGCACAGGTGCAGGCGGCAGGGAGGAGGCGGGCAGGGCCCGCAGGGAGGGAGGGGGGTGTCCGGCGAGGCGGGAGCTGGAGCAAGGGGTGGGGGTGGGGATTCGGGACTCCCGCCCGCCCGGGACCCAAGAGGGTAATTTTAGCCGCTCTCCCATTGTCCTGATGTAAAGATTTCAATAGGTAGGCGCTCAATGCCGAGAGCTATGGCAGCACGTCCGTTACAAATAGGTAGTTTTGTTTCTCTTGTTGTCGCTACACGGAGTCAAACAAAGCCCCGTCTAAGTTTCCTTCCACTCTCTTGTTGGGATCTTTGTGGCTACAATGCACTTAACTACAAAAGGGGGAGAGAGGGCTCGGAAAAACCCCCCACACTACACAACAACCAAACCCACAACCAACCAAACAAAGCCAACAACACCTGATGCCATTTCTTTATAAAGAGCTTAAACTCTCAAGGCTACTTATTTTCTTTCTTCTGTAATTCTCTCCGCCCTCTTCTCCCCTGACCTACCCTTACTCACCCTAAGACAATGTATTGAATAGCACCCACCGGCCATGTTCCATTTATTATCTTTGCTACAGAGTGCATTGTTTTGTCCTTACTGTCTTCTCAACCACCAGCCCCCTTCACTGGACCCCTCAAACTTCTTCCAATCCCTGCCCCTCTCTGGTTTTGTTTTCTTTCTCATCTTGCCTAATTCAGGCCCAGTATGCCCACTGGAAATCCAGAGACGGTAGGGAGAGGGAGGAATCCTGCAGACTCTAATTGATAAATTGTTTCCAATCAATTCCTTACATGTTATCAGTTTTCCTTTAAGTTAGTTTAAGCTTTTGGAAACTCAAGAAGGCGTGGAACTGCACTTTTAAACGGAATGCCTACATGTATAATGCTGCTACATGTATAGTGCCTCGGAATAAAGCTTGGTCTTCTGCTTAATCGAGGCGTAATATTAAACTAAATGCAGACCTAGAGATTAGCGAAGGGGAAAGGTTGAGAGGATCTGGAGAAGGCGGCCACCCGCTTTTCCGAGCAGCTGGTTTCAGGGATGTGGCTGGTGCGCCCCCTACTGGTAGATTAGCTTTCTCAACACTTGCCTTTTCCTTAAAGACAAAATGTTGAGAAATTATTAAGGGGGGGAGGGGAATGAAAGAGATGTGAGAAAGATCAAACTAATTACATGTAATCGAAACAAAGTAAAAGTTAACATATCATATAAACTGTGAACAAAATAAAAAGAATCAGATTTAATTTGCTTAATTTAGAAATGTACATGCAACCTGGAGATAAGTGGGAGATTATGGAGGGGGGGTGCTGGAGGAGGAAGAGGTACAAATTATGAGATTCAAGTTATGAATGAATTATGATTATCCAGACTCTACGAAGGGCAGAAGAAGCACACTCACTATATGATTGTGTATGCACTGGTCTGTACTTAATAGCATTCTTCTGAAAACTTAAAAAACAAAAAAAGCTTATGCATAATTAAGTTTCAAGAAAACAACCAAAGGATAGTGATATATGTGCATGGAAATAAATATTAATGGCAGATTGTTGTAGACCAAATGTTTTTAATCTCACACCCTAAATAGTAACAAGAGGCACATTTTTTTTCTGTCTTAAGAAAATACATATAAAAGCTTTTATACATTCTTAAATACATGTGTTTTGTGCCAGAATTCTGTAATAATCTATTTAAGAGGTTAAAGGGGTTAGCTAGGTCCTTTGTTAATTGCTTTTATCGTATAAATAAGCTATGGAAGTACTTTACAATTGTGTTATCATTGGTTGTGTTTATTTACAGCTTTATTTTAATTAAGCCTACTGTACTTATCAAAGCAATAAACTAACTGTGGTTGTCACTTATGAATAATAATGTGCTATGAAAATAAGATTAAAGGAGGTGGTGATCGCAGAAACAATTTTCTCATTCGATTTTTGGGAACATATGCATTTTTGTGTTTTTCTGTTTTGTTTTGTTTTTTTAAAAACCAATCCAAAACAGATCACCGGCCACTCTATCTTAACTCAGGGTTATCACTGCCCCTAAACATAATAATAATAATAATAATAATTACTATAGTTGTCAGAAGAAAACACTGTTTTAGGCTCTTAACAGACATCTACAGTACTGATAGCATATCACTGACTAGTAAACATCCAAATAAGACTGAAGATGCTTCATCCTCTGATAGTTCAAAATTTTGCCGTTGACAGGATTATGAAAATGGAAAATGTTTATAAAGTGCTCCCTCCCAAGAGTAGCGAAACAAAATAAAACAAGAAAATATGAAGAACTTTTAGTGCAAGATGAGTAATTAAGAACAAAAATGCACAGTTACTAGAATATTCTGATGTTATTTTGATTTCCCATAGGCTAGTAAAAAGGATTTTCAAGTGTAACTCAATTTTATTTTAAAATTTTTTTCCATTGATTTCCCTCTCATAACCTCCACTCCCCACCCCTCTTCAAGAATTCCATCTAAAGCTAACTAACAATTTTCTGCAGATTGGGGACTGTAGACTTATTTTTTCTTCTTAGAGGCAAATAGAGGTTTAACTTGCAGTAATTAGGTGAGAACTAGCCAAGCATCTTACTATTATGATGCTTGTTAAAAAACGCTTCTTTTCTGCATCTGAATTTGAGTGTGTTCCCCTCCCCTCTTAATCTTCTTATGGAAATGAAGGCAAACGGCAGGGAACCTGCAGAGTCTTGGAGAATGTCCTTGTTAACTGGAATTTCTCAGCATTGCTAATTAGCAGAGTTTGACGACCACCAGTATTGGGGAAAGCTCTGTTTAACCACTCACAAACCATTCGAGGAAGAGCAGACTAATTTTATTTTGTAATTAAAATCTGAAAAGGGCCCTATTTGACAGTTAGGGCTATGAGAGTTTTATCTCCCCGTGAAATAATTACTGCCTTGATAACTCAATTTTCTGAAAAATGTCAACTGTGGGCTCCAAAAGTTTTAATTTCATTACGTAAGGAAAAAAGAGAGAAAGAGAAGAAAATGTACAGAAAGGCTTTCTAACTCTGGCACTGGCTAGATATATTAGGAACCAGATTCAGCCAAATTAATGGGGTTTTCTCCCCCTCTTTTTTTTTTATTTTTTGTCATGTTTCCTTCAGATCCTCACCTTTCAACTATCTGCGCTGACAGTGACCACAGCATTGATCACATTACAGGTAAAGCGATTCTATCAGTAGTCTGGTAAGTAAGATAAGTATAGCAACCCAAGAAAAGTTACTGATTTCAAAAGTGGTAAAGTAAAACTAAGATGTTTGGCCGCTGCTGCTGCAACAGGATGGCATGTAAATATTTTATTTATGCTCATGCCCTAACACAAGAAAACTGAGAATTACAGAGTAAGGAGATTGGCACAAGCAAAACCAAACCAAACCAAAACAATCAAAACCTCACCCATGCCACAAGACTTCTAAACTGATGATCAGTCTTGATTCTCCAAGGTTTATCAAACACACACAGGTAAAGGAAGGTAGAGAAATACATTAGGGGATTGAGTATCTCAATTCTCCTGAAAACCATCCAGGAAAAGTTAGTATATAGAATGTAAAAGCGAAAATAAGAAATGCAATTGTATCATTAGTGAATATCAATGCTTTTTGGCTGTGAGGGATCCCTCACATGGAATCCTTGTGAGGGACACTCTAATAGTGAGTAAATAATCTCCAAAATATTAGAAACCTTTTCATCCACATTTTCTCCCTCATTTAAGCTTGTCAAGTTTTGGAAGTGTGGAGGATTATTGTCAAAGATTATAATTAATATTTCTGGATGATATAAAGAGCAAGCAAGTTTATTGCTGCTCTATCCTTTTCTATTTACCAAAACATACATATGCATATGGATGCATGCTAGATTAGCAATTTGAAATTGCTTAATCATATTTTTTCGCTTCTTGTCTGTCCCTTCAGTACCTTGCCTTTAATTCCCAGAAGTGGTATTACATGTAACCAATGAACAGGGGATAACAAATGCTGTTTCAGCCCAGACCCAATTTCACCAAATAATTTCACTCAAGAGTTGTAAGGACCCTTGAAACCGAAGAATTGCAGAGCTGTTTTGCATTCAGCTCCTTTTCTTACTGGTTGTCTTTCTTCTAATTCCCACTGATGGAGTAAATACATTTTAAAAAGAATTCAATGGTTAGAAAATGGAATATATTTCCCCCTTATTACAACTTATAGCACTGAAAGTAATAATATATAATAATTTTTGCATGTGTCCAGGCCTGTATATAATAATCATTATTTATAATCTCACATATGTACTTACATCCTTTTAATAGTCCAGCTTAAATAATTGTTTTGGAAAAAGAAATATATCTGTCCATCTATACACATGTTTATATATAAACACATACACACACTATGTAGATATAGACACACTTCTATGAAAACATTCACATTGTATTCTGAATCACAAATTTAAAGGGAACATATATTCTTTATGAAACTAAAATGCACGAGTTTATATATTTCTGAATTATCAAGTGATTTCAAACAGAATTCAATAAAATTCCATGCCTGCACTTAGAAAATGCAAGTGTTCTCATTTGAAGGAACTAATTATTCTAAACAGCAATTCCTTCTAAAAAGAAAAACTAAACTTAAAGCTTTTTAAAGACCTTTCTTTTACCAGTGGTTTCAAGCTGCCACTAATGGCTGTGAAAAGCAGTGAGGGGGAAAAAAGAGCTAATGATTTTGACTTTCAAAAGTAGGGAAAGGGAATAAAACAAAACAGAAGAGAACAAAACTAGTACATAGCACATAGATCATAGACCACCAGAAGTTCTGCTGGCCTGCAAACTCAAGGATCCTTATTACACCTGTAATCATTGCTTGAGAGTCTTAAAGATGTCTCTCTCCAGCTTACCACACTACCTTGTCCATTTAATCACATAAAAAATGAATAGGGCTTCTTTAGAATTCCAACTTTTCAGTGGCAAGGATTCTTACCCTCTTTTTAGAGAAGAGATGATGATTTGAAACGCTTCTGCTATGACTATTTCATCACATTTTGATTATAACTTTTGTGGGGAAAACAAATGGAAATAGTTGTTCTCTAGCCTTGACCTAATGACTATTGATGACTCCCCGGAGCAGGCCAGGTTACAGGGGCCTTGCAACATCAGTCCAGGGATGTTGCAAGCAGGGAGACTCTCTTTGCCTTTTGCCTTGCCCTTTCCAAGCTGTATGCATGATATTTAGACTTTTCTTTTGGAGATTTGAAGACATAGATTACTTTTGCTTTACCCTGTCCAGAACTACAAACAGACTCAATATAAAGCCTCCCAAGTGACAAAACTCATCCAGCCTCAGCAGGCAGTGGTGCTTGGCACCCCAAAAAAGTGAGTTAGGGAAGCAAATGAGATATGCTTGAAACGTGCATAAAAGTTGGGACTATCAAAGGAAAAGGAAGACAGTCTCACCTGTACCATGGGGGGGGGGAGGTGAAAGCAAATGAATAGTGGAACAAAACCCACCCTACAGTCGCCATCAGCCCTCAACAGCTACTGCCACTTTCCCCACAAAGATTTGCAGCTGTGGCTCACCCTGCAAAGTTCCTAAATAAAAGTGTTCACCCATCCCCTGCGGGCGGGCATACTCAAGGCCTCCCACTGACGTCTGGAGCCCTCTCCCAAAAGCTCTTCTGGCCTCAAAAGACATGTCCGAGAAGCCTGCCTTCCCAAAGGCCCACTTCTGCTCGCCCCCTAGCGCCCCGCTTGGAGTCCCGGCCTCGGATGGAAGTTGGGCTTCCAAACAGTGGAATTCTCAGATCGCTGGCGGGATCATCTTTCCTGTGCCCTTGGAGCTGGGGCCCTGACTTCTACTCTCCTCCCGCCCCGCTCTCCCTTTTCCTTGGCTCTTCCTGCTCCCCCCCCCCCCAAGTAATTTGAAGATCATTGACACGATAGGCTGTAATGAGTCCTTCAGGAACTGTTATGATCTACACTGACTATCTTTGCTCCCAATTCACAGATTATTGACAAGCACCGTGGGCTCAATGGTGTCAAGTTGTACTTGTGGTTTCAATACCCTTCAGGAACCCACGGCGGAGTTGCTGGGCCAGGCCTGGCAGCGCTAGGTTGTTTTATCTGGAGAGCTGAGGATCTGTCTAAGCCTCAGCTTCTTGTAGGGCAGGGGTAGGCTTTCTCCCTGGCGCCTTCGTCTGTCTCAGGGTGGGGCCAACTCAACGAAATGCTCTCCTGAGTTTTAAAAAACAAAGTACAAGAGTAGACTTAGCATAAAAGAGCACACATTCTTACCACCACCACGGTGGCAAGAAAGCCCTGCCACCTTCTGCACCTCCCAATGAATCCCACACACCCCTCCCGGCCTTCGCGAGAAGGCTGGGGTTACTTGGGAAGGTGTGCGGGACCGAGGGGAGGAAGGGGGCTGAAGACACGGGTGTGGAGGGCCTGAGCGAGGCAGGCCACTCGCCTGGATCGCCCTCAGAATCAGGCAAGATTGACTACTTACTAAGCAGGGCGCCCAGCCAAGAGGCCAGGCCTGGACGCGGGGGCCAGGGACAAAAAAAAAAAAAGAGGGGGGCCTGCCCCGCCTCCGGGGGCGCGGAGCCGCGGAGAGGAGCGCGGCCGGCTGCCAGGCGCGCACGGCGGCTGTGCCTGTGCCGTCAGAAGCTCACGGGCACCCCTCCTTCCCCTGCCCCCGAAGATGGAGAGGCTGCTTCCTGTTGGCAGCCCTGGAGCGTGGGATCTGGAGACGGTGGCTGAGACCGCCAGGGACCCACAGAAACAGCACCAAGTGGGAGAGGCGGTGGCAGGCCCAGACAGAGGCCGCCCTCAGGCTTAGCCCCCTTCCCAAAGAGAGGGGCTTGTGCTCTCGTCCAAGAAAGAGCCTGGGGAAGTTGAGGAATCACGTTCCTTCTCCCGCCCCCCTCTACCGGCAGGTGTATCCCCACCCTCCCTGCTTTCCCATGACAGCCTTCCCCGAACAGGGTTGAGACCTCTGGGGGGTGGATCGGGATGGAAAACCTCCCGGGACTCTGCTGTTGGGGTAACCCCAGTCCCGAAGAGCGTGCCTATAGGGTTTTGAGGCTTTGGACTCCGCACTCGGGGGGCTGCGGGGGGCGCGCAGCCCTCGGCCGCAGGCTGGGAGCGCACCGCTGGCTACCATGTGGCATGGGCGCGGGTTCACACACTGCAAAGGGACAAGGGGTTTTGGTAGAGCAAAGGGTGTCTGTGGCACGGAATCTCGCCCGTTGGTCTTTTGGTAGAATTCCGGGCAAAGTTCCCTAAAAGCCTTGCCTCTTTTCCTGACATGATATCCAAGCCCATCTACGGAGAAACTTAAACTGGGATCCGATTCAGGAACCAATAGCGGAGGCACCTCTCCTTTCACCGTCGGCAATTCGCTTTAACACATAGTCCGCTAATTTTGCAAGGTGAGAGGAATAAATGTAAGGTCATCAGAGACAGCCTGAATAAACACATTTTGAAGGATTTTAAAAACCATTCAGTTAGTTATGAAAGTTAAGTTAGGCAAACTTTTTTTTAAAAAAAGCAAGCCCTAAACTTCTTAAAGTTTTAATCTAAAGGTTAAAATTGTTACGCACATTCCTGAAGATGGAATGCCCTGTTGAATTCATATTAGTTCATCTGGCTCACAATTTATTTCTATTTTATTTTAAAGAACTAAAACGAACTCAGGCCATGTTTTAGATTCAAAGGACGTTTCGTTACAGTTTGTATTTCAGAAAGAATAAAAATTGTAGTTTTTCTTCAGTGCTGACCAAAGAAAAAGTAAAAATTCTTAAGCAGATAGGTGACATTTGGGAGTGGACAAATGACAGCCTTCCTCTGGGATAATCTGGATCCCTGATGGATGAAATTGGTGAGTTTCTAAGAAAATACGTTCTTCTCTAAAACTTTATGGCTCAGATAAAAGAAGAAAAGTGCCAGGCAATTGTTTTTGAAATAGCATGTGAATTTTAAGTGGCATAAGGGAAAAGAATAGATGATCAGGATTGGTTTGGGGAATGTGAACAGTAAAAGAATAGTGTGACCATTTAAGTTTTCTGTAAATAGATAAAAATGAGCAAGTTACAAGTTACTTCGTTTACTCGGCGCCTCAGTTACAACACTTACGAGGCCTTCCAGGTTATTCCAGACTGCTGCTGATGTCAAACAGCAACCAGCAGCTTCGTGTCTTTCATTTTGATTTTCAAAATGTAGACAAGACGGGAATAGTAGCTATTTGATTGTTTCTCTTTGATTACAGAAGAAAATCTCTCTTCTCAATGTTGTCTTTCCTTTCTTTACCATCACTCACCTAGATCCTAAAAAAGGGATCCCCGTGCACCAAACGGAAGTGAAGGGGGGGTGCGTGTTATGTGAAGAGGTTAGTCTTTTTTTTCCTAAGATGGAATATAAGTTGCATTATCTCATTTTTATTTTTTATTTCATTAAATCATGTTATCTCCCAGGAATATAAAATCTTACTTTATATTGCGCCATCCCTTTTTTGGAGTGCAATAAAGAGTTTGGTCTAACCCTAGACTCAGGTTCCAGCGATTTCCAGGACTGGCACTGCGCGTCTCCCACTGTGTCCGACAGGGGGCGCTGGGCCCGAACCTGCGCGGCGGCTCAGCGCCGCTTCACATCTGAGCGGGGTTTCAGCCCCGGAAGGCGAGCGCCGCTCGCGGGGTCGAGTACAGAGCTTTAGTCTTCCTGGATAAAAGGAGATTAAAGGCTAACTTCTTTTTTGGGGTGTGTGTATGTACGTGTGTGTATGGATGGGGGGGTTTATCAATTTTAACCAACTACCAAAATGTCGAGCTTTATATCCTTTGATGTTATAAAGAAACTCCTATCGGCTGAGAAATTACACAGTTTCTGAGCCAACACTGCAGCTATAGTGTGGGAGAAATTATTTAATTAAAAAATATTTTTCCATCTGTTCACATGATCTTTTTAGAAGTACTTAAAAAGCTGACACTGATCCCCTTGGCCTGTTAACCCTGCCCCAAGTTTCAAATACTTTGTTATTTCGAAGGGCCTGCTATTAATTTGAAGGGGGGGATGGGAGATAGGAGAGACCCAATATTTAAATCCCACCCTGAACTCTGCTGCATCCTTTCTCCTCTTCGGCTTTCTTTAAACAGAGGGCTTTATGTGACTGACACATTACACACCTAGCTGGCAAAGCCAGGTATAAAGGACAAGAAGTGGTCCTTCATTTAAAAAACAAAACAAAACAATAAATCCAACGAAAAACCTGATGTTGGTCTATATGATGCACATGTATAAAATAAAGTAAATAAAATTGTAATCTACCTACCCCCACCCTAACTTAAAAAAAATATAAAAGCCCTTCACCTGTATTTAAATAGCATGTCTTTAATTACAGCAGTTGGAGATGCATGAGGCTGAAATGAAATTAGCAGTCATTACCAGTCCTTTAACTCTGTGGTGCTTTTGATCAGCACTAAATTAGCTTTCCAGTCCTAACAAAGACTCTACAGCAAGCAGTGGGCTGTAAATAAGACAGCGAGACCTGCCCCAACACCTTTTCTCTTGTCAATCACAGCTCTATCATTCAGCCCAAGATTAACCTTTATCTATCAAAAAATATTTTTTTAAAAAAAGAAAAAGAGGAAGACATAAAAGAAGAAGGGAAAAAAAGAGAGATGGGAAAAAAAACTCCCTTACCACCGTATGTGGAAATAACAGAGGTTCCTAAGAAGCTACTTTAAATTATATCATAATAAACCCATGTCAGAATCTGCAATTTCCAAATCATCTTTCCTTCACTACACCTCTCCAGTACATTAGAAGAGTTAGAATGATATTCAGGTAAAAGACAAATTTCTTCTTCCTGATTACTAATTGGACATAGACCACTCTCCATAAGTCAATTTGCCCTTAGCACCTCTTCATCTATTGGTCTAACAAGACTTGAGGAGGTGAGGAGAGCATTTGAAGAGACAACATTTATCGTTTAAAAGCAAATACATAAGTTGATGGACTGAAAACAATCCATTTACTAATAGTCAGTAGTCTTTAAGTTGACTGAGAAGAAAAAAAATCACCAGCAGTAACAAAACCCCAGCTGCTTTCGCCAGTACTCAATTAGGAAAGTAAAATATTGGTACGAGTTGCCATTAGAGGGCGCCAGAGAGCAAGACCCATCACCCCTCACACAACTTCCCATAGACGCTCTCCTCGCTCACGAGCTTCTCTATGTTCTATAATTCCTCCTCTCAGGTAATGTTTCCTGTTTCCCTTGCCCTCTTGTATTTCTACCCTCGATGTCAGTCTGTCATAAAGTACAAGGTATCACCCTCTCCCTTCTTTCTCTTTTTGCAATACTCTCCTTACACCCACCCAAAATAACAAGATTCAGTAGTAGCTACTAACCCTTAATGATATGTACCTTTCGAATCAAATCACATTTTCCACCCTCAGTAACCTTGATGTGAAGAAGGTTCTTTGTAGGGGTGAAATAGCACAATTTAACATTTTAAAGATGGAAACCTGGATTTTACATTTCTGGATTTCTCTCTGAGGTGGGGGGTGGGGTGGGTCATAGATTTATTTCTTTATTTTTATAAACAGAAGCACACATGCCCTTGCAAGGCAACTAATTGTGCTCAGCACCGATATCGAGAATAATGTCATTTCATTTCTGCATTTGCTACAGAAATAGAAATCAGCATTTAATTTCAAAAGTTAACGCTTTCAGACTTAAATCTGCCTGTGTTACATGACTGCCACATAGGGTTCACCCCCACCCCATCTCTTAAAGGTCAGTGGTGGGGGGGGACCAAACCCAACCCCATCAGAATGAGAGGGGAAGAAAGTGAGTTTGGGGTGGGGGGAGGAGTGAACTAGCAGTGAATGTCAAAGTTGGGTTGCAAGCTACTTACATGTCCACGCCAGATCAGGGTGTTGTCTTGTAGCAGTTTGATTGGCAGGTAAAAAAAAGCGAAAGAACGTGAGGGCTCCCTGAGTCTCTTGTCAGCCCAAGCTTGATCACTTCTCACCGGACAGAACGAGTAGAAGAAGCTTGCAATTCCCCTCTCGTCCTCCATCCAAGACACCGTGAATCCATTTCGGCTTTTCTTTCCCCCAGTCTCCACCAGCCTCCTGCCTTCACCCGCTTCGCCTTACACCAGCCTCCAAGATCTAGCCTAGCTTTGCCACTGCAATCCCTGCAACAAGAAAAATCGTTTATGGCTTAAAACCCCAAATGGCTGATTTTTTAAAAGAGAGAGAGGGAGAGGGAGAGGGAGAGAGAGGAGAGAGAGGGTGAGGGGGAGAGAGAGGGGGAGCGAGAAGAATGCACCCAGAGAACAACAAAAAAGTCAGTTATCCTAACACTGCTCTATCCCCCCACCGTACAGAAGAAGAATAAAAAAAAAAGCTTTATGTTTTTTCAGTGGGTATTCAAAGATAATTTGATGCCATTGTTTCTGCTACAGATGGTTCTTTTAAATACAATAACACGGCTCTTTGTGCAGGCTACCCACAATAAAAATCGAAAGCGTTCCCCTGAATAACCATTTTGTTCTCTCTTGTATGGGGCCAACAAAAGATGCCGTGAGGTAATGGGTTCTGTTTATTGAAGCCATAGAATAGGGGTTTGATAAAGATTTTTTTAAAGCAGAAGACCTTGCAAGGTCGAGCTGATCTCTTCATATTATTTTTATTAAAATATTTTCCCAATAGATTATTCCTTGGTGCAGCTGCAGGTTTCCTCCTTGATTCTTAATCAGCCCAAACATCTGTCTCTATAAGGAGGCTTTAAAAAAAATCTGCAATTATATCAATGATGCAGCAACCTTTATCAAATCCAGAGTTTTTAGGCTCAGCCAGGGCAAAGTCAATGGGGTTTCAATTCTATTTGGTCCTGATGGGGTGAAATGGAGGGCTGAGATGGGGGGGCCTACAAAAATCCCAGATACAACGACTGAAGAAATAAGGCTTTCCTTTTCCCACCCCCACCCCTTGTTGGCCATGTACAACTGCAAATGCCAGGCACACAGTTCACGTGGGTCTTCTCTCTTCCTGGGGTGTGTCTCATCTCTGTACACTCCCACCTGTTTGCAATGGGGCTAAGCACTCCCTCCCTCCCCTTCTTCTCTTACACCCAGACTCTCTACCCTGCCTAAGTCTCCGATTTCAGGCACCAGTGGGATAAGCTAAAAGCTAGTTTCTAGGACCAACATGGTCCTATGCTTGCCTCTCTTTGAGGCAACATTAGCTGGCATTGACTCAATGATTACAACTTCAGCAGAAAACCAGTGGTCACAGTTTTCCTGTTACAGGATCTCCTCCTACCTCCCTCTCACCCCAGTCTTAGAACCCCAGTTCACATACAGCATCTGCTTCCTCTTACTGTGGAAGCCCTGTCACTTAGGCTGGGGCTGAGGGGTCTGTATCAACTCTGAAGGAGCTCTGAGACCTTAGACAACGAGGGTGCTGCAGAAGTCTGTAGTCCCAGGCACGTTTGTCTACCTTTCTGTAGGAATTCATGTTAGGGTTCTCTGGGTCTCTAATAACCCAGAATACAGTAATCCACCTTCCGGACTTTTTCTCTGTGTGTTGGCACTTGTGGCAAGACAATTGTCTAGGAAAATGGCTTTAATCTTAAAATGTAGTTTTCACTAGGTTTGCCATCTCTGCCCCCCCTCCCCATTTAGTGATCCTGTTCTTTTCAGACACTACTGAAAATAAAGATAAGCACTTGAAAGGAATCACTTGCTTTTGATAACATTAATTTTAATGGTTTAGAATTGGTCTGAAGTAATCTAAGAAGATATTTTTACCTAGACTATTACCTAGACACTATTAGGGCCATCCCTGTGAAACTTCAAAATCAAGAAACAAGCAGAACATAAAATGTATCTCCAGATAAACACCTCAACATTAGCAGGAAAGGAATGTAAGTCATGAAAACTTATGCATATCCCAACACTTGCTGGATCTGGATCAGGAAGTATGCTCCAGCCTAGGTGTATGTGTTGGGGATGGAAAATGAAGATTGTAAATCAAAACTGACCTTTAACAGAACAAGTTGAGAAGTGTGTATTTGTTTCTTGGCAAATACTGGCTTGTAAGGCTATGTAGGCAAAATAGGGCAGGGAGGAGTCATTATGCAAAGTTGGAAATCTGTAGCAGAAACACTTCTCCCAGCTAAGGGTGGAGGAAGGAACTAGAAGAAGTGAGGAACTATTGTTGCACAGTGGCGAATGCAGACCAAAGCTTGCCAGCTACAATCTATCAGCTGTCTCACAGGTGTAAGATGTGGCAATCCGCTTCCGTTGCAAAGATTACAGCGTTGGAAAGCCTATGGGGCAGTTCTTCTGTTCTCTAGGGTCTCTAAGAGCTGAAATCAACCTGATGGCATCTGGTTTGGTGTTTGATAATTTTGTAATAAAAAATACAACTTATTGACATAATTGAATGCTCTCTTTCTGCCTCCCTTGTCATACCTTTCTTGAATATCAAAACCTATAAAGAATGTCCAGACCTGATAAAAGTTTATTTTTTATTTTTATAATGAACTAAAAGGAGACTCTGAGCTACGTGATAAGTTTTCAGTGGAACCTATAACTATACAATAGGAAGGCAAGGCTGAGTTAGCTTAAGGTGACTAAAGGTGAGTAGATCTTAACTATCTTATCTATTGAATCTATTCAGCCCCAGCTCTTTGAGAAGTTCAAAATCAATGTTTGCTTCACTCTCTTGTGAAGGATCAAGAAGCAGTATTTTAGGCAAGACAGTAAAAGTTGGCTCAAAAGCTGTAATGCAATGACATTTCCTCTGACACCCAGAAAGAATTCAGTCTTTAACTAAAAAAATGTGGAATATGTCACAGTTGCCTTGGAAGCTGAAGTAATCAGCAACCAGTTTTCACAAGTGGAAAACTTTTTTCAAGAAATCCCATCTTACATGCAAGGAGCAGAAACTGAACTGGCCAGTGAACTTTTCTGGGGTGAGCACAATCCCAAAGTAAAGGTTTTAAAGGCCTTTCTGACTGGGTAGTCAATTCATAGGAGCCGATTTGTGGGAGTTCATATACATGGCTGTTCAGAAACGTTTGAGACCAAAGCCTAGAACCCCAAAACAACAAGCATGAGCTGTCTACACAGCTCTGGAGAGAACTGGGGCCCCAAATCAGTTTGCCTCCCACCACCATCTGCATCCCTAAAGGGTTGCATAGCGTTGAGAATGGACTCTGGCTGAGGAAGAAAGGAAGGTGGGGAAGGGAAGAAAAGCTGAAGAGGGCACACGAGATCAAAAAGGCTTAAAGGGACTAATGGAAAGGATTAAAGTGGGGCTTCCAAGGCCTGGTTTTAAACTGGAGAGTATTGCTTAAGGTGGAAACACGATATAGGCGTCATCAGGGGACTAGGTGCTGCAGTCAGGTTGCAGCCTCTCTCCTCTCACAAACTTCTCCTGGTAGGGACTGCCCCGCCAGACCCTCGCTGGGGAGTCCGCGCGGGCTCTGCGGCTCTGGGAGCGACTCCAGACCAGGTTGGGTGTTTGGTCCCTCACCCCCTCCGCTCTCAGCCAGGAGCAGGCTCCAACCCGGGCACGCGGGTTCCCTAAGGACGCTACTATTGCAAATGCTACCCGGCCTAGAGGAGTGCTTGTTGCTTCCGCAAACCCACCCAACACTATTCAAGCATCCGCTTAAGGCAAAAAGCAAAAGCAAGGCCGCCACTCGTTGTGCACCCCAGATGACGCGGAAGTAATGCCCAGCCAGGTGCCACCTCAGGGTGCTTCAAATCCAAACCCTTCTTAGCAGAGAGACTGCGAGTGCGGGTGAGCAAAGACCCGGGAGCCTCCTCTGTCAAAGCTTCTAGAAGAAACCTGCAGCCTCCCTCCCCCCACCTCTGGCTTCTTGGAAACCCGAGGGGCGCCCGGGCTGGGGTGGACAAGTCCTCGCCGTTCAGGCTCAGACTCTCATGGATCGTGGGCACAGGCCAGCCTTCTCTGTATGGCCCGCGTGGGCGAGCAGAGAGGTTCGGGCGGCTGGGCTGTCCGCCGTGAGCCACCCCAGCGCGGCCTCGCGCACCGCGCCTTTCTCCCGAGTTCGGCGCCCATGAGGCCCTGCGGTGAGGGTGTGTAGGGCGGCCGCCGCCAGCCCTGCACCTCGGGGAGCAGCGCCTGCTCCCGCGCCGGGGCAGGCCCTTCCACAGGGCGAGGCCGCCGACCAGGTGAGGGAAGCCGGGTCTGGCTTCCTGCAGCGCCCGGCCTCCTGTGTCCCCCCGCGCGGCCGCGGGCTCCAGGGGAGAGAGCGTCCGCGCCCTGGGCACTCAGCTTGCAAGCGCCGTCGGGCCACTCGGGGCTTCGAGCGCATAGTGGTCAGCGGGGCCGTCCGCCTGAGCACCAGGTCCTCCTGGCGAGTGCCCCCACCCATACCCTTGAGGCTAGGCATGGGCATCCATTGATTTCAGGTTGGAAAGTCAGAGACCCGGGATCAGAGCCAAAGGCTACCCAAAACGACTGCCGCCCGCCTGCGCTCAGACTTCTAAACTCCATGAAACCTTCAGGTCTTTGCTTTTTCACAAGAGGAACTAGACCAGAGGGCACTTTTATAACTAAGGAAAATCTTGGAGGTCATCAAATGGCCTCCTTCATCTTATTATATACATTTAACAAGCTTTGTGTTGTTTTTTTTTTAAATGTGTATGTGTTAAAAAGAACAGTGAGAACTGTTTATTTGCGAGTACTACTTTGATTTCCCTGATCTAATCAAGTTTTCTGTCTTTGACAAGGTTTAGCCTTGATCACTTTTCTACTGTTTCATTGGAAAAAAATTTGGGTTTTCCCTTTCTGACAGGTTTCTCTCTTGCACGGTTTCTGCTTTCGCAGGTTTTTATCCTAATGGGCGAAAATGGTAAAACATTTAAAAGTCATGAATTTTGTTTACCTAATTTTTGATTCCTTAATAATAGCTTAATTTCCTTACTTTTTTAACAGTTTCAGTAAGGGGACATATCTCTAGCCTCTCAGCCTGTGAGTAATAAGGCGGTAGAATGAGGGTCAGGGGCCACAGAGGGGGTATTTGTTATGTGCTCCCTCCTGCACATACCACAGCAGTTTCACAAATTGCTTCTGGCATCAACTGAAGATGAATTTACCTGTAATTTTGTTAAAATGTTGATATCACCTGCTAGACTTCAAAGATAACCTAAACTGAGAATGTTTCCAAATGCACACCTTATGTAATTCTGTAATCATCAGTAAACAACTGGATTTGATAGGTTTACCATCTCCTCTGAGGGGAGTTCTGTTGACTTAAGCTAGGGAGTTGCATTGTTTACCCAAAGGCTTCTCTGACTGAATTCACCAGCGGTTCCAGGGGAGAAAGATAGGCCATCTCCTCCTGTAGGATTTACAGCCTTGGAGAAACACTGCAGGGTAAACTAGGAGTCAGCTGGTTCCATCTTTCCAGAAGTGAGAGTGAGTGATAGTCTCTGCGCCAGACCTTCATATCTGAATGATACATAATCTACATAATCTGAATAGGTGGATTTGGAGACCTTCTACAGAAATTGTACATAAACATTTAGAAAGACATCCCAAGTGTGTTACTTCTCTATTTCATACATCGAGGGACAGGCAGTTGATTCAGGTTTGCGGTTGTTTCTGTGTATCTAGAGTTGGAACTGACCCATAGCTGACCCTCCAGCAGGTTTTCAGAGGCAGTTACTTTCACCTCTTTATTTTTAGTTGAGTGAAGGTTTACAAATTGTATTTTTTTAATATAATCATTCATTATTGTTGTTACATGCCATCAAGTCATCTGCAAGTCATAGCAACCCTACGTACAACAGCCCTAAACCCTGCTCTATTCCGTGCAAATTCCTATTGTCTCTGAGACACCTACCTCCATTACCCCAGTCACTGAATCAATCCACCACCTCGAAGGTCTTCATCACCTGCGCTGTCCCTCCACCCTCCCAAGCATGAAGTCCCTCTTCAAGCACTGATACTGCCTTTCAGCATGTCCACAGTATGCAGGCCAAGCTTCAGAATCCTTGCCTCCAAGGAGCAGCCTGTTTCACCCTCTCCAGGGCCAACTTGTTTGTCTCTTTTCCAGTACCACAGCTCAAAGACATCAATTTGCCTGCTATCTCCCTAGTCATTGTCCAGTTCTCTGATGCATAGCAAGTAATTGCAAAGACCATGGCTTATATCAGGAGCACCTTAGTCTCCAGACTGAAATAATTGCTCTTCAGTACTTTGGCGATGTCTCTGACAGCAGACTTTCCCAATGCAATTAGTCTTTTCATTTCCTGACTGCTAGTACCAAGAGTGTTGATTGTAGAGCCATGCAAACGGAAGCTGTTGGCAATCTCAATCTCTTCACCATCCATCAAGATGTTGTCAATCAATCCAGGGTGAGAATCTTTGTTTTCTTGATGTTGAGCTTCAATGCATATTGAAGGCTGCATTACTTGACCTTCTCCAGCAAATGCTTCAGGTCCTCCTCACTTTTCAGTAAGCAGGGTTGTGTCATCTGCATAACACAGGTTGTGGATGAAACTTCCTCCAATCTTGATGCCACATTTCTCCTCATAGAGCTCAGCCTCCTGGATAATCTTCATATATTTTGAAAAAATATGGAGATAGGACACATCCTTGGCACACACCCTTTCCAGTTTTGAACTATGCAGTATTTCCTTGCTCTGTTCTGACGACTGCCTCCTGGTCCAAATATATTTCGCATAAACATGATCAAGTGTTCTGGGATTCCCATTCTTCTCAGAGCCAGCCACAGTTTATTCATAGACACTATTTTATAACATTAATCAATACTGATGTAATTAATTATTTACAGTGTTTAATAAGTGTATTGACTTTCCCTTTACACACCTCCTCTGTTATTTTTCTTCCCTCATTCTTCCCTTCTCAATCTTGTTATCCTTCCAAGATTGATTCTTTATACAAACCTTCCTTTAGCCTTTAAAAAGAGAACCTTTACAATTTGATCCCACCAAATGCTCTGCTGGAGAAGGAGAGACTACCTTCTCCTGTACCGTCAGATCCGATTTGACAGTACATGCACAAAAAAGAATAAAATTTTAAAAAAGAGAGCCTTTATACCATAATTGCTTTTTTATTTTT
>NW_006399781.1:4156445-4165258 GCF_000299155.1 Elephantulus edwardii | reverse complement strand
GGATTGATTCGGTGACTGGGGTAATTGGGATGGGTGTGTCAGAGGCAGTGAGATGGGCACAGGATAGAGCAGGGTTTAGGGCTGTTTAGGGTCGCTATGAGTCGCAAGCAACTCGATGGCAGATAGCAACATTGTTTTAGATAATTATTTGCTATCATCCAATGCTTTTTCATAATTATTTTTTAATTGGCTTATGTTACTCAGCATAATTTGTTTTAGATTAATCCATGTTGTGCAGTATTTAATACATTCTTGATCATTTTTTAGTGATGCATGATACCCCATTGTGCCACTGTATCAGAATTTCTTTAGCTACTCATCTGTTGATGGACACTTGGGTTGTTCCCAACTCTTTGCTATTGTAAATAATGCTGCAATAAACCTGAATGTGTGCGTGTTTGCATTGCAACTCTTATTTTTTTAGCATATATACCGAGTAGTGGGCTTTCTAGCCCCAGGTTTTTAAGGAAATGCTGAAGTTCTTTTCATAGTGGATGGATCATTTTACATTCTCACCAGCAGTGTAAGAGAGTTCCAATTTCCCACACCGCAGGCAGCATTAGTTGTTTTCTGTCTTGTTGACAAGGCTGTAATCTTTGAGTTTTTGTTGTTTTTAAGTGTCATCAAGTCAGATTGACCCTGTGAACAACAGATCTAAAACCTTGCTTTGAGCCTGCACCATCCTCATGATACTCATCTACTGCTGTGGAAAGTCTGGTGGGGTTGAATCAGAGCTTCAAATTGCTTAATTCTGCTTTTACTACTTGCTGAGAACTGCATTTCCACTCCAGTTAATACTGACTCAGAAACTTAACATTTTTCATTTTAACTTTTCCCCACCCCTTTTCTCTTTTTCTTATGTATACACAAGAAAGAACTATCTGGGGAATCTTGTTAAAATATAGAGTATCTGAGGTTTCAAAATGCATTGCTGTTGAGTTAGAGCGCATTTATAGCTACCTTTCCATTGGCTTTCCAAGGCCGTAAATCTAAGGAGTTCTGGTGGCCTGTGTTGTTATTTTTGTTCTGTGCCATCCAGTCTGAACTGATTCAGAGCTGACGCCCCAGTGGGGTTTTCAGAAGCAGTAAATCACCTGAGAGGAAATTCCATCCTTCTCCCTCGGACCAGCTGGTAGATTTGAACCGCATGTCTTGGGGATTGCAATACAGCCTCTTACCACTAGGCCACCAGCACTGCCAATTCAAAGGCACACGGTTTGAATCTGCCAGCTGTTCCAAAGGGAGAAAGATGGGCAATCTCCTCCTCTGAGATTAACTCCCTCTGAAATTTCCCTGGAGGGTCAACTATGGGTCAGTTCCCACTTCATAGTGCATCACAACAATAACAAATCAAGCTGGTAGAGATTGCCTATCTTTCTCCTACAGAGCGTCTGGTGAATTCTATCTACCAGAGAAACATGGTCTTGGGTTTTAGTAGAAGAGCTCTTTATGGGGAGTAGAGATGCTTGCTCTCAGCAGGGGTTTGAAGCCTTGGTTAAACTTTGATGACCTTTTGGTTCACAAAATGTTCAATTTCTATGTCATCACAGCTCTCTTGTTACATTCTTCAAGAGCGAACACTCTGGTACCCTTTGGGGGGAAAAATGTTGCCTTTCGTTTTGGGTTTTACCCTTGGAAAGGCGTTACTGTGTTATAGAAACTGCTCTCAGGGAGAATGTCTATTTACACCCTTTTTCCTCCAACCAGTCCCTCCTCCTGACACTTTCCCTTTATCCTGTTCACTTGGAGGTGAAAAGAGGAGTGGAACAAATCTTTAATGAGCATCTATCATGTACCAGATAATTTTACTTACTGTATTTTCATAATAATCCTGTCAAGTTTGAATTATTGTCTTTTCTCCTCCTCTGACTTTTAAACATTGCTGGAAAAGAAGTTCCACTGGGTTAAATGCCTATGGATACACAGCTGGCAGATAGTAGTAGATGGGGATTCAAACATGGTTCTGTAATTCCAAAACTCAGTCTAACCCTTATGGTCTGGTAGACGCAAGTCTACTATTTTTGTTACAGGAGCAAATCATTGTGGTCTTTGTCTCCTCTTTCCTTGCTCCTTCTTCTTTGAAAGACAGCATCTTATCTCTGGTTTTCCTTAGAGTCTTTTGACTATAGAAAGATTGACAGGGTAGGAATATAAAAAATCTTGGCTTTTTTTCTTGGATTACATCAAAGTTGGGTGTAGAGTTTAAACTAGATTTTCTGAATATAGATCTTAGTTGACATTAAGTTTAGGGCTGGCCTCATTCAGGTAATGATTTTTTGAGAACAGACTCATATACATCAAGCAAAGTATCATTCATAAAACTCCAGCTTCAGACACCGAAAGGGTGGGTGGGAAATATAATAATAAGAGAACATACCACTGCTAATTAACCTTATTACCAACTGCAAACCAGTGAACATTTATATTTTTATTTTCTCATGAAGGCAATTAATTTTTTTTGCCTCCTATTAACTACCTTTCCCTCAGATAATCACCTATATCAAAACTGCCCTTTAAAAGGTCAGTAGAAATTATTTTAAGACATTCAAATATAAAAAAGTATTGTTATTTTAATAGGCACTGTGGATAGTTTAATTTGTATCTTGTATTAAATTAAACATATGGTGAACAGGGTATAATAGATTTTCTATAATTTAGCTGCCAATGTGGCAACAGCAGCCAGTTACTCTCACCAGCAGACTTGTCAGTGGTTTGTTTACTAGCTTATTTGAATTAAAATAAAGCTTCGCTTCTGCTGACTGCACATCATTATCTATGAGACCATAATCCTGCTAGCAAATCCTATATCTTCCAGAACTGGCTCTTTTGTTTGGGATTACTGAGAGCTTAGCCTATAACAAAGAGGAATAAGGCATCCCTCTCATCCTCATAATTAAGTGTGGGGACTAATTTAGAAACAAACCCAGAAAGATGTAGTATTTGGAGTTATATTTCTATACAGAATGGAGAAGAAACAGGATAGGCCAAACAACTGATTGTTAACAGAATGTTTAAACTATTAAGCAAGTGTAGTACAGGAATCCAGCTTGTTAAAATTAAGAGCAACAACAAGTAAGGCATTAATGGCCTTTGCATGGGGCAGTAATTCAGTATGAGGGATCTGAAGGTATGTTTGGGAAGAGGGAATATTGAGGTATCATATTGGAAAAGATGTACTGTATTCATTTGGAATGTCATTTGATTTTGTTCTTCCATTATCCCAATTGGTTGCACAATTGTGAGCAGAGTTGCTGAAATCCTGCCTAAAAATAACAAAAAGGTTTATTCACTACAGAAATATAACCATCATTGGTATTGTTAACATTTTGCTTCCCAGGTGTACGCCACTATAGCATTTATTGACTTGAAAAGCATACATTTCTTGGCCCTTTCTGTACACCTAACTCAACACAACTCTCCATGTATTGTGGGAACCCAGTTTTGTTTCTGTGTAAGGAAAGAATTTTGCAACTAGCATGTAGGTAAAAAGCACTTTCACAGTCCACATTTCATATATACATTGATGCCTGTTTGTTAAAGAAGAGAGAAAACACAAGGGTTGATTTATCAATGTCTTCAACATTAATTGTCACAGATGGGATTCTGAGGACCTCTGTGAAACCAAACCAGACCCTGGTGAATTAGAAAGACAGTCCTTAGACTTTAAAAACATTTAGGCAAAGTGACAGTTCAGAACATCTGTTAGCCTTCTGTCTGAGTATAAACTAGATGTCATGGAGTGCACAGCTGTAGGCATTTTAGGCTTTTTTGCCAACATCTGTCATAGCACTACAATAATATAGGTAATTATCAACACCTTATATAAACTGTTTGCCATTTTAATTTTTAGAAAGAGTAAAATTAGTGTTCTAGTCTTTGGCAAAAATAATTGAGATAAATATAGTTATTTTTTCCTCAGAAAGATGACCATATAAGTTGCTCATTCTTGAAAAATACATGCTTTAAAATATTTTCAGCAGCAAAATATGGGTATCATAGCATTTTAAAAGCTCATAAGTGACTTTTTTCCCCCCCTCCGTAAGTGACTTCTTAAAAAAAAATAAATGCACACACTACAAGCAAAAGTAAAATCATGGGAAAAAGAAAAATATCATTTTCTATTGAAAGAAATAAAAAAAATGCTATTTTGTGACATTTGTATATTTATGATACAATTATGGCATTAATTGATTCCTTCTTCAGGAAGATTAAGAATTTCTTTTATAATGACAATCTAGCAAATCTATAATGCTAAATTAGGAAAAATTGCCTCCCTTCCTTTCCCTTGCTCTTCTCAGCTCCAGAATTTTGCTGAAAAATAGCAAATAAGGGCATAAGATATACCCAGCCATCAGAGTAGCCAAAGTGAATTTGAAAACAGTTACCATTTCACATGAAAAGTCCAGGGCCCTTCTTTCTTTTAGTGTCACCTGGAGCAGGATCATCTATGTGCTCATCCCATGATGCTAGGCATTATCATATAATATCTGGTTCCCTTGACCTATACCATATTGTTTTTCAACCTAAAGAACTCAGAGCAACAAGACTATATTCAGAGCACCTGTTCTGGGGGACGTGCCAGTCAATAGTGTCTTATTGAAAGACTAGGCCTCGTTAGAGAAAATAAAAGAATTGAGCTGCAGTTGGATTTCATCATCTAAACATGCAATGTAATCTTAACCAATTCATTACACACTCCTTTTGTTTCCATTACAAAAGGGATGTTACCTTTGTCAGAGGTTGTAATTCCAGTATGTTCAAGCAAAGACAGGAGAGAAATTGAAAAAGTGCTATCAATTCTACCCACAGCCAGGAAGAACTGTAGGTCAGAAGGTCATGATCACTGTCCCATGTACACTTTCAGAGTAGGCCATGAAGAGCTAAAGTTTTGACATTGCAATAGAAAAGAGAGTCACAGAAAATACAGAATAAGAATAGGAGTAGGAAGTCATACTGATGAACACATTTAACACAAGTGACACTGAGTTGAATGGCTCATTTTTTTTGTGTTCCCTATTTAATGATTTATACATATTGTCATTTGTAACTTTAGTTGCTATCTCTTCAATTCAATGACACTCTTCTCACCACTCCTTTGGCTTTCTTATTTCCATTTTTCTTTCTTTTTTACTCATTGCTGATTTCTGAACTTTGGGGGCACATTATTGGTTATTGGAAATGGCTCTATTTGGACTATAGTGTGTGTAGGCTTAAAATTGTGCTTTCTTAAGGTGCAATCTTGTGGAAGAAGGAAACATTATTAATAGGAGACCACCATGACAAAAAATAATGTATCATAAATTTTAATGTTTCTAATCAAAAGGCCTGGGGAAAGTCATATGAGAAAGTTGTGTTGTTAAGTACCATTGAATCAGAACTGACCCACAACTGACCGTCGAGTGGGTTTTCAGCCCCAGTAAATCCGACGGAAGGAGATTGCCCATGTTCCTCCCTTGGAGAACCTGGTGGATTCAAACCTTGTGCCTTTGGATTGTCAGAGCAACTCCTTGTCACTGAGCCACCAAATACTTATAAGAAAGAGAAGGATGCAAATATGGATATAAAAGTCAAACAGCTTAGTTCAAAAGGAAAAATTAACAATGAAAGGTCACTAAGGAAAAAGGAAAAAAAAAAGATAATGGTGAAAATAAATCTGTATAAAGGAAGTAAAAGAGGATACTAATTATCAAAGTATTAGGGGCCAAATTAAAATTTAGGGCCCATTAACACTAGTATTTTCTAAACACGATTATCAGTTAGAAAAAATGAAGCTTAGAAAGAACATTTTCAAGTAATAGGTTAGTGCTATAGTTTGGAAGTATGTTAAAACTGGTTAATTTGATATTTCCCAATGCCATATTTCTATAGAAATGAGGAAAAAATTAAAAATAAATCAATATGTTTTAAGGCTTAAAAAGGGAGGGGAAAGAGAAAGCAAGCCATTTCCCCCTTTTCTAAGTCTCTACATTGATTTTTCTTCACATCTACAAAAATATGACATTTTTAGAAGCATCAGATTAACAACTTGGAAATATTTTATTTTTAGTGATGGATTTGGCTTCCTGAGGGCATTACTTTTTCCATCTGGTTTTAAATGTTTAGAACAGAATGGGAGAGTAAGAACATTAGCTTCATCAGATATTAGAGTAAGCTTCAGAAATGATTGGCCTAAGTTAATCTTCATTGAAGTGGTAGCTTTTAAGAAAATACACAATACTTGAGAGTTTACTTTGTAAACATCAGGCCACACTTGTCTATAAATACCTTTCCTTGATTATTTGATGTTCTTCGATAGGAATAATACTTTGTTAGGATCCACTTTATATGCTGAAATGATTTGTTAGAAGCCACAGCTAGTCCTGGTCAACTCTGTGCAATAGGCACAGCTGGCAGTCAGGATGCTATCTGTCATCCTCATTCCTGTGTTGTTCCATCGCCCCCCTTTGTTTGGGCCCATCACTCTTCTCTTCCTTTAGTAACTACCCTGGTCCAGAGTGATCTTCTCTGTGTCCATAGGTCTGTTCCAGCTTCCCTCTTTTCAAAATCTGTTCTCAGCTACTTGTCCCTGGAAAGCATGCTTAATAAATGGATTCACTGTAATGTCCTAACGGCTGATATTAATACCGTGTTCTCCTTTCAAAGTGCCTGGCTCTCTTCCACAAGATCCTTGAGGAAGGGAGCATGTCGTCATTGTTTTATCCTCCATCTCACCCAACAGAGCATCTTCTCTATAACTGGAATACTCTTTAACTGGTAAATCAAGGTTTGTTGAGTTTTGTCTTATTCTCTCACAGTCTAGTCATAATCTAGTTTTAGAAACCATTGAATAAAAATGCTCTTTAACTTTTGATTTTAAAATTTCTAGATTTAGCATCTTTAAAAGTAATGATTTTTCCCGCTCACTGATATTTATTACAAGAAAATTTTAAAAAGAAAAATCTATAAAACTACACTTCACTAAATTATGAAAAAAATGCTTTATTGAACTATGACATTTTCTATATTCCTTTCTGACTTTTGACCTAAAAATAGTGAAATATTATTTTTATAGGGAGTTCTGGTGGTCTAGTGGTAAGGAATAGCACGGCCAAGCCAAAGGCATGTGGTTTGAATCTACCAGTTGCGTTGTGGGAGAAAAATGCATAATTTCATCTTGTGTGATTTACTACCTCAGAAAACCGACTGGAGTCAACTATGAGTCAGTTCTGACTTCACAGTACACAACCACATCAACGTTATTCTTATACTTTCTTTGTATTTACTTGTTTATTTAATTCTACTATATTTTACTGTGCTGTTGTTGAGCAGGGACAGTAGTGACATTGTTGTTAGGAGCTGTCAAATCGAGTATGACTCAGAGCAACCCTATGCACAGCAGACCTGAACCCCATCCTATCCTGTGCCATCTTCACATTTCCTGACACACTAGAGCCCATTGCGGCAGTCACTGTGTCAATCCACCTGGTTGAGGGTCTTCCTCTCTCACCTTCTTTGACCCTCCAACTCTTCCAAGCATCATATCCCTCTCCAAGAAGGGAGACATAGCCCCTCTTAGCAACATGCCTGAAGTAAGTGAGGCAAAGATGCATCATCCTTGCCTCCAAAGGGACCTCTTGCTGCACCTTCTCCACACATACTTATTTGTTCTTTCGGCTGCCCATGGGATGGTCATTGTTCTTCTCCAACACCACAACTCAAAGTGTCAATTCTTTTGTCATCTCTATTCACTGTCCAGCTCTTACGTGCATAGCAAGTGATCAGAAAGAGCATGGCCTGAATCAGATGTACATCTAAGTTCCAAATGGACATAATTTCATAATTTGATTAAGGCAGACTAGGAAGGATTGGCCATCTACTCCTTAAATAAGAGGACTTTGAAAACCCTAGGAACAGGAGAAGAACATAGATAGTTATAGTAATGTAGTGGTAGAGCCCAGACTAGAAGTTAGTTAAAATGAGGAGAAACAATGACAAACATAATTTAGTAACTAGAATATGGGATGTCTGTAGCTTGAATGTTGGAAAACTGGAAATTGTAAAAAATTAAATGGAACTCATGAACTTTGACATACTGGGCATTAATGAGATGAGATGGACCAGCTTTGGCCACTTTGAATCAGATGATCATATTGTATACTATGCTGGGAATGAAAACCAGAAGAATGGTGTTGAATTCATAGTAAAAAAATCTACTTCTAGTTCCATCCTTAAATACAATGTTGTGAGTGATAGTACGATATCCATACTCATATGTAGGGGCATAGATGTGGTGTTATTTTTTTAGTAGGGACATAGAGCTATACCAAAGATTGAAAAAATGATCTTTTATTTAATAAATTATTTTTAAAAATAAATGTACTTATTTATAATGTTGTATACCATCAATTCAGATTCAATTGCCCCTCCTTCTCCAGCAGAGCATCCAGTGGATTCAAACTGAGCACTTTGGGATTACAGTACAGCTTCTTGCCACTAGGCCACCAGAACTCCCAAAATGAATTAACTTTTAAAAAAATTTCTTCGCCTCTGCCTGCATGTGGACTTCTGAGCTGTAAAATAACCCAGTGGTAGATGGAATTTGGTCCAAGACTTAAGAACAATAAATGATGTAGTTGAGCCTCTACATCTTGTGGTTCCTAACCTTTATACTATAATAGACAAAATGCTAGTCAATAAGCCTTTTATTTTAAGAAATACCTTCCCTCTGTAACTTGATTTGTGCCACTGTTAGAACCTCTACTTGGAATATTACTGCTTTTAATTTTTGACTCATGTACTTTTAACTTGTTAGTTACATTTGTGTCTTCTAGGCT
>NW_006399781.1:4152259-4153215 GCF_000299155.1 Elephantulus edwardii | reverse complement strand
GCGCAGGAGGGGAAGACCCTCTATGAGATGGATTGATTCGGTGACTGGGGTAATCGGGATGGGTGTGTCAGAGGCAGTGCGGTTGGCACAGTACAGAGCAGGGTTTAGGGGTGGTGTGTATAGGGTCGCTACGAGTCGTAAAAGGCCCAAAGGCACATAACAACAACAACAATAACAACACCTAACTTGAGAGGGACTGGAAAGCATTATGCTAAGTGAACTCACTCAGCCTCATAAGATTAGAATGTTTAATGATAGATTTTGAGGTCCTACAGAAGAGTCTGGGAAAATTAATCATCATTGGGCCTTGTCCATCATTACCCTGTCTTTTAACACCCAGATCCTTCCCATTTCCTCCCTTCTTCCCTCCATCCATCAAACTATGCAACCCCATGGTTTCACTCTTACCCATCCTCAGCCCTCCCCTACCTTGAGTTCCCATACATGTTTCTCTAGTTATCCTTCTATTTTTACAATAATGTAGCATTTGTCTTTATGAGACTTTGTTAGATCACTCAGCATACTGCTCCCCAGCCTTTCCCAAGTTAAGTAGTAGTTGTTATGTGCCATTGAGTTGCCTGTCACTGATATCAACTCTATGTACAATAGCCCTAAACCTTGCTCTATTCTGTACCAATCATATTGTCTCTGACACAATGTATACAAACTTTGTAAGCAAACCACTAAAAAAAAGGAGAAAAAGAGAAAATCACTAGGATAGTAGATTAGTGAACAGGGGAGGGAATGAAGGAATGGGAAAGATTAATTCTGAACATGAAAAAAAAATGGGTCATAATAGGCAAAAATATATGGTAATTAATTAAATAAAATGTAATGTGTATGACAGGGAACTCATGCAATATTATTCAAAATGGTTGACTCTGGAGAACATTATGCTGAGTGAAATATTCCAGTCACAAAAGGACAAATATTGCATGGTGCCACTGTTGTAGAAC
>NW_006399781.1:4142864-4150729 GCF_000299155.1 Elephantulus edwardii | reverse complement strand
TTAGAGTAGTGAGAGAAGATCTTCACTCTGAAACTCACAGCGTCCCTTTTCAGCAGGAAGTAGCTAAGAGAATATGCTGTCCCCTTTTCCTTATGAATCAGGGTGAAGTCTCTGTCAGGGAGGAGTGATAGGGAATGGCAAAGGACACACTGACAAAGGAGATTAATCAGGACTGGCTTCGACAAGCACTGTGGCAATTGGACAATTAAAATTGACATTCGGGGGGGGGGAAAGAAGAATGAACTGGGGAGGAGGGTAGAGAAAACAGTGCAACAATGAATGAATGAAAACCCCCCAAAAAATATAATGTATATGAAAGATTGTATAAAATACAATATGTCTGAATGAAACTCTATACATATTAATGATTGTAAAAACACAAATTACATGTATGAAATATTATTTATATTAATGATTGTATTCAAACCAATTTAAAAAGTGTAATAACATATTAAAAAAAGTCTAGGAAAATATTTTTCTGACTTGAGGAGAGTTTTCCAGAGCTCTTTAAATCAAACTCACTCATTTTACTATGACCCACATTTCCGAAACTAGTAAATATTTTTACTGATAAGGCATGGTCTTTTCAATCACCTGCAAGTCATCAGAGAACTAGACAACGAATAAGGATGACAGGAGAAGAAAGAGTACCGGATAGCTCATGAACTGCCAAAAGAACAAACAGGTGTGTCTTGGAAAATGTGTGTGGCCAGAGTATTCCATGGCGGCAAGGATGCCCAAGTGTCATCTTTCATACTTTGGACATCTAGGTAGAAGAGGTTATTCCTTGGACATCATGCTTGGAAAGATGGAGGGTCAGTGAATGAGAGAAAGACCTCCAATGAGATAGATTGACACTGTGACTTCATCAATGAACTTAATTATCTCAGAGATGATGAGGATGGCACAGGACAGTGCAGATTTCAGGATGGCTGTTCATACGGTCACCAGGAGTCATATTCTACTCCATGGCACCTAATAACAATGACGATGACGACGACAACAACAACAACAACAACGCATATGGTCTTTAGTTTTAAAAGGAGAAAGTAGAAGCATAGGCAGAGATACTTAAAGCAAATCTCAAAAAAAGGAGAAGATTTAAAATGGGATTGAATAGCAGTTACTAGCTCCTGTTTTAATTCTTACTAACGGAAAACATTTATTTTTCTTTTCTAGAGTCTATCTGGAGCTCTCTCTGGTAGCCTTCCACAGATGTAATCACTCAGCATTTCTTAAGCTCAAGGAACTGAAGAGGAAATTCAAGCCTCGAGTTGCAATACTTAAGGAAGTTTTGGGCAGAATATTGAGTGATCCTGCAAGTATTAAAAGAAGAAGGAAAGAGTATGCAGAGTCATTATACCAAAAATAACTGGCAGACACAGAAGAATTTAATGAAATAACGTATGAGCAAGAGCCTATGTTGATGAAGGAAGAAGTTAATTAAATTTTATGCAGATTACACAACCTTGCTTGCTGAAACCGAAGAAGACCTGAAGCATTTGCTGTGGAAAGTCAGGGACTGCAGTCTTCAGTATGGATTGAGAGTCAATATCAAGAAAACAAAGATTCTCACCACTGGTCGATTTGCAGCGTCATGATGGATGGTGAAGAGATTGAGATTGTCCACAGTTTTGATTTGCTTGGATCCACAGTCAACACTGTTGGCACCAGCAGCCAGGAAATTAAAAGACATATTGCAACGGGAAAGTCTGTGGTTAGAGATCTCTCTAAAGTGCTGATGCTCAAGGATGTCAGTTTGGTGACTGAGGTGCACCTGATACATGCCATGGTCTTTGCAATCACTTGCATCGGAGAGCTGGACGATGACTAGGGATGATAGGAGAATTGATGCCTTTGAGCTGTGGTGCTGGAGAAGAGTATTGAATATTCCATGGACTGCTAGGAAAATAAACAGGTTTGTCCTGGAGAGGGTGATGCTGGACTGCTCCTTGGAGGCAAGGATTCTGAAGCTTTGTCTGACATACTTTGGACATGTTGCAAAGTCCTTGTAGAGGGGCGTCGTGCTTGTGAGTGTGGAGGGACAGCGCAGGAGAGGAAGACCCTAGATGAGATGGATTGATCCAGTGACTGAGGTAATAATGGAGGCAGGTGTGTCGGAAATGGTGAGATTGGCGTAGGACAGGGAAGAGTTTAGGGCTGTTGTACATAGGGTCGCTATGAGTCACAGGTGATTTGTAGGCACATAACAACTGGTAGCCTAGTGGTAAGAAGCTGCGCTGCAATCCCAGAGGCACACATTTTGATTCCACCAGCTGCTCTGCAGGAGGAGGATGGGCAACCTTCTCCCTTGTAATTAAATGCTTCTGAAAACCCCCTGGAGGGTCAACAACAAAAATAACTAGCATCTTTCTAGAACAAAATCCCACTCTTCAGTTTTTCTATCCTTATTCCAAATGAATACTTCAGAATAGAATTTGGTCAAAAGGATTTAGATATACAGGCTGTGGTTGCCACAAATCCAATTTTCCTGATAACAGTCCAGTCAGCTATTGTTGTTTTTACCGACCATCCCAAGCCATTCCAGAGAAACTGAAGAATTTTTTTGCCAAGCAAAGGGTCATATTGAATACTTTCAAGCATTATGTAGTTACTATTTTTACACTATGTTGTGTTTTTCTTGTGTACCATAGAGTTGGAACTAACCCACAGCTGACCCTCTGGCAGGTTTTTAGAGGCAGTTAATTGCATGGGAGGAGATGCCCATCCTCCTATGGAGCCGCTGTGGCCTTGAACTGCGTCCCTTTCAGATTGCAGCACAGCTTCTTGTCACTAGGGCATCAGAGCTCCCTATTTTTACATTATAGAGCCAAAAATATTGAAACAAGCTCTCATAGTGTAGTGTTTAGATTTGATGTCCATTGCCAGGTGAATTCACACAGTGAATGGAGCAATGGGCTGGGGGGTGTCAGAGATTGTGAGGATGGCACAGGATAGGATAGGGTTCAGGTCTGTTCATTAGGTCTCTATGAGTTGTACTTAACTTGATGGCACCTAACAACATTCAGCTAATGATATGGTTGTTGTCACGTGTTGCTGAGTCAGAATTGACCCATAGATGACCCTCTGGCAGATACTCAGAGGCAGCTAATCACACCAGAGGAGCTTCCTCCACCTTCTCCTATGGAGTGGCTGGTAAATTCGAACTCTGTGCCTTTGGATTGTGGCACATCTTCTTACCACTAGGCCACCAGAGCTCCCAAGAAGAATGCAATTATTGAGTTTATTCAAAAAGTTTATTAGAAGAGTTCCTCTCTAACCCAAAGATCAATCCTCTTCAGTGATGCAAATCCACCTTCAGCTCTGAGGGAGAAGTTGGGCAATCTCTTCCAATGTGGTTTACAGTCTCAGAAACCCAAAGGAGATTCAACTATGAGTGGACTTTGATGAGATGGCAGTGAGACAGGTGAGAGAGAAAAAGAGAAAGGGAAGGAAGGAGAGAAAGCAAGATAGAGAGATGACTTTACTATCTGTTGTAGTTGTTATGTACGTTTGAGTCAAAACTGATCCATAGCTGAGCCTCCAGTGGGTTTTCACAGGCAAAAAAAGACACACCACGAGATTGCTCATCTTTCTTTCCTGGAGCACCTGGTGAATTTGAACCACGTGCCTTTGGGTTGGCAGCGCAGTGCCTTACCACTAGGCCACCAAAGCTCCATCTATCTGTTGTAGTACTTTTATATATTTGGTTACAAGCTGTCATCTCTTCCCCCTGACATAGATACATGTAGCTTGCTACCCTCTAGCAGGAAGCAGATTCATTATTCTGGGCAGTGTAATCCACCATTTCTTATTTAAGTAGGAAATGAGGATTTTACCAGGTCAGCACCAATGTGTAATAATTAGTCCAAACATAGAAGGCAATTGCTTCCTTTTCAGATGGCTAGAGTTCATGGATCATAGAGTAAGAGCCTCTGGAATTCTCTTTCTTATAACTTAGCTTGTCCTGACAGGGCCAGGAAATCAGGCCATAGCCTTGATAGACAAAATTATACTACATAGAAAATGCAGAGCTGATTCCCATCTTACACCTGCAGAATTTGCTGTCAGATGTTCAATTCTCAGTTCTGTGGCTTTCCTCAATCCCTGCCTGTTGGCTGGCTAATTTATTAACTCCTTAATATCTGCAGAAAAGACAGCACAGGCAAATATTTATGGGAGCACAAGAATGAAAGGGTGATTGAGCAAGCTGACTGAATTTTATGTTTATTTCAATAAATCAGTGCCGAGAGTTGTCTCAGCAGCTGCACGCAGACCGGAGAAACATCTCGAAATTCAGCCTTGACTTCTTAGCCCAGCTTCCATTCACTCTACCTTCAGCAGTCTGCTAGCCATTCAGCCCATCATCCCCATTTTTCTGTTGCAGGCAAAAAGCCAACAAAAATATGGTCACATTTAAAAGGCTTTTAAACAGTGAGCACCTCCCTCCTTCCTTGATTGTTCCCTGCTTTTTCACATTCCTAGTTAATAGGTTTTTAAAGCAGTTTCCCAAACTCTTTCCCTGCCATATACTGTCTTTGCTGGCATCTACTGCGGCAAAAGGCTGTTCTTCAAGAGGCTTTTAAATCTGTTGAACCTTGGTAATACAGTAGTTACACACTCGTTTGCTAAGTAGAATGTCCATCGTTCCAGCCCATCAGCTACTCTGTGGGAGAAAGATGAGGCAATGTGTTTCCATGAAGGTTAAAGCCTTGAAAAACTCCTGTTGGGCAGTTCTTCTCTGTCCTATATTGTCAGAAGGAGTCTGAATGAACTCCTTGGCAATGGATAATTCTTCATGTCTTTCAGCTGCTAACCCCTCAGGTTTGGCTGTGTTTCTTGGTTAGCCTATTTTGCATTTTTCAAGCGATTTACAACAATGGCAGCAAATGTGAAGATAAAAATAATAAATATGTCATTATAAATGAAAGTTAGGATCATGTCTATATTTTTTTTCCATTTGCTGAGATAGCCAACAAAGGGAACACTTCAGGAACCATTTTGAATCTAAGTATAAATATGTTTTCTTGCCTTACTGGAGAATTAAATTTCCCTAGTATATCTGCTTAGCATAGTTACTGTTGTTGTTGTTAAGTGCTGTTGAGTTGTAGATGACTCATAGCGACCCTATGAATGAAAGACCTGAACACCTGTATAACTTTGGGCGTTTCTCCATGTTCATGGAGTTTCCAGAGGCAAGCCATTTTGGAAGTGGATGCCACTCCTGCTTCCAAGCTTGTTTTAATTGGGAAGCTCCATCAAACACTGTCTGCCATGGGTAATCATTATCACATTTGGTGCATCAATGTCACAGTGTTTAGCATCACAACTACCACAAGTTACCTCTGTACAGCAAGTGGACAGGCCAGAGCTATACCATTTAGAAGAATGTTTGACAAAAAAAACCCAATTTAAATCAGGCCTGAGGGCCGCAAATTAAAATTACCCACCTTGGGCATAACTTTCTGTCCATGAGGCCAACATAGCTCTCTCATAGTTACTAGAAAAGGTTTTCCTTAGAGAGGGCCATCATGCTTGGAAAGGTGGAAGGATAGTGAAGGAGAGGAAGACCCTCAATGAGATGGATTGACTGAGTGACTGCAGCAATAGGCTTGAGTGTGTCAGAAATTGTCAGGATGGGACAGAGTAGGACAGAGTTCAGATCTGTTGTTCACAGGGTCACTATGAGTTGTACTCTACTCAATAGCATCTAACAATAAAGACAAAATATCCTGCAGTTTTAATGTTGAAATGATAATTCATTGTTATATCTCTGATCTCCCAATTTTTATCAGTAGAATGGAGGATGAGAAAAGCTTCTGGTAAGGATGTTTTTATGTTCTTTTTAGTCACTGCAATATTGCACACTTTATCTTTAACTTTGAGGCCAGTGATTTCATTGTATTGTCAAGATCAGTTGAAGTTTTCTAAGCAATGAAGCCATTATAAATTTTTCATACACAGTCCTCAAGTTTTGTAATATGTTCTTTCTTCTTGTTTTTGTCCAGCAGGTGATACTTTATATATACTAAGGTATAGAAAACTAGTAAAGGCTCTCAAGGATCAAGCTGTTCACAGCAATCACTTTCCCCTCATCTATCTTATTGCAATGACTAGAACAATCTTCATTACTTCATTTACATTTACTTTCTCATCCTGGGTTTATAGTTTAGACTCTTCTTTAAAGAAGAGACCATATCTTTTTTTTTTTTTTGGTGTGAAAATCCATTTATTCGAACTTTGTAAATAAATCAATATAAAATTTTTTAAAAAATTATTAATACCACCAAACTCTGTACTTAAAATGGGGTTGTGTTCTATTTTTAATACAATAAAAAAAATTAAAGCTTAAAAATTAAACTAATTCAAATCTTCCATTCCACAGGAAGTGACAATCTAAAGCCAGTGGTTATGACTCTCTACACATGACAGCTTGCATCTTCAAAGCCAAAAAGGAGCCTCAATTGTGTAAAATTGATATCCCATTATCTTTGCCATATTCTATTGGTTATAAAAAATTCCAAGTTTGACAGATATAATTCTAAGTTAAGCCCCTGATGTGTTATGTTTCTAATTTCACCTTCAAAACTCAAACTCATTGTGGTCAAATAGGAACTAACTCACAGCTGACCCTCCAGCAGGTGTCCAATCTCTCTCTCACAGCAGCTGGTGCATTTGAATTACCAGGCAACATTGTAATTGGGTCAGTAGTGCAACTCTTTATAAACTATGCCACCAGTGGTCTCCTCTCCTGTGATACTTATTGCCATTTTAAGCAAATAAAATAACATTTTAGATCATTTGCAGTATTTTTTCTATTAATATTTACATTTTTCAGTGCCAGTTTTTTGGTTTTTTTTAAAAATTTAGGTTGTTTATTTTTCATTTCAATGAACATCTACAGAGATTCTTAATGTTTATAGTCCCTCACGTTGTGGTTGGCTTGTAGTGGTACTTCATATCCACTTAGGAATAAATATAATCTATATTTTCTTCACATTGATGTCATGTGAAGAAATGATGTCTCAAATTCACATTTATTTTTGTTTGGAGATCATTTTGCAAGTGGATTTAATCAGCATCTATGTGGCTTTAAAATCATACAATTGTCCTTTAATTTTAGGTGTGATAATTAGTTGCCATTGAGGCAGCTTTGACACCAGGGGACCCCCATCTGTGTCAGAGTAGAGCTATGTTCCCATAGGGTTTTCAGCGGTTGATTTTTTTGAAGTATATCAGCAAATCTTTCTTTGAAGCCACCTCACGGTGACTTGGATTGCTGGTCTTTGGTTAGTAGCTGAATATATAAGTCTTTGCATCCCCCAGAGACTCCTGAATTATGACTCTTCATAATTTACCTTCTAAAATGAGCTGGCTACTCAATGAGCTTAATTTCCAGCAGCTAGGAGCACCATATTTTTTTGTTGGTTACATTTGTATGTAGAAACACTATAGAAACAAGAATAACAACAACAAAAAAAATCTGTTGTCATTAATTCTGACACAAAAGAATTGTCTCACCGGATTTTCAAGGCTGTGAATCTTCCTGAAGGCATATTGCCACATCTTTTCCCCACTGAGGGACTAATAGATTTGAACCACTGACTTCTCAGAGCTGAATGCTTTAAATACCACACCATGCATGTTCTTATAATGAAATACTTCCATGAAAAGGAATTTGGATAGTAATATATCTGGGTTAGGAGCATAACTTTCTATGGATTGTTGTTGTTGTTGTTATGTGCCGTCGAGTTGTTTGTGACTCATAGCGACCCTATGCACAACAGCCTTAAACCCTGCTCTATCCTGTGCCAATTGCATTGCCTCTGACACACCCATCCTGATTACCCCAGTCACTGAATCAA
>NW_006399781.1:4140207-4141154 GCF_000299155.1 Elephantulus edwardii | reverse complement strand
TGTTGCTCCTGAGTACTTTAGAGAGGTCCCTAACAGCAGACTTTCCCATTGCGATATGCTTTTTGATTTCCTGACTGCTGGTGCCAAGAGTGTTGGAAAGATTATAGAGACCAAAATTTATTATTGGTTAGATGGAGAAAGGGGGATACTTTGCTTAGGGGTTACTAAGCTTCTATTAAGGGTGTTAGAAAAATTTGGAAATATATAGTAATTACAGGTGAGTGACATAGTAAATATAATTGATGTCACTGAATTATAAATGTAAAAATAGTTAAAATGGCAAATATTACATACATATTTACTATAATAATAAAAATATGATGGGAAATTCAAGAGAAGAACTTGTAAGAGAGAATAAAGAGTGCATAGAAAAATTCTAAATTATTAGCAAATATATAGTTACTTTCTTGTTGCTGTAGAGTGACATCACATTGTGACACATTATGATCTCATGTGTATCAGAGTAGAACTTTGTTCTGTAGGGATTTCATTAGCTGACATTTCAGAAAGAGATAACCAGGCCTTTTGTCCAGGACACCTCTGTGATGGACTTGGATTGTCAATTTATGAGTGTTCATTATAAAGAAGTGAATGCAAATTAAAACAATGAGATACTCCTTTATATGTACTGTCTAAAAAACTCTTTGCCATTAGGTCAGAGCCTGCTTATGGCTTACCCTCCATTGGGTTTCTGAGGACGCAAATGGCACAGGAAGAGATAATCTATCTTTCCCTTTGGAGCCTTGGGTGGTTTGGAACTGCCAGAGAGAACTACTTATGGACTAGGCCATCAGGCAATAACTAGAAATGTGAATAATACCTCCAACTATTGGACTGGGAATGAGAAAGTAGAGATTTTTGCACTGGTGGAGGGAGTATAAATTGTACAAGGGCTGGGGAACTCTGGTGGCCTAGTGGCAATGAGCTGCAACTACAATCCCAGAGGT
>NW_006399781.1:4125644-4138041 GCF_000299155.1 Elephantulus edwardii | reverse complement strand
GAATGTGGAAACTACAGAACAATTTCACTGATTTTACATGCAAGCAAGATTTTACTGAAGATTATCCAAAAACGACTGGAACAGCACATCAACAGAGAACTACCAGAAGTCCAGGCTATATTTAGGTAAATGAAATATACATAGTAAGCCCCCATTCCTGGATATGTTTTCCAGAGAACTTATAGTAAAAACTTGTTAGAGTCCATTCTTTTCCTGCTGTCTTTGTCCCCACTCTTGTAACCATCCTATTTTGTAATTACAGTGGTCTTATACAGTATTTGGCACTTTTTGGTGGCATAATGTCCTCTAGACTCATCGACGTTGTACAGTGAAGGGAAGGCCAATGAAAGGGGGATCAGACATTATATGTATTATAGTTAACTGTCTGGAACAGGACATGTAGAGCTTATTGAAATGTGGGAAGGGAGAAAAGAGACTAAAGAAAGATTAACACAGAGAAACAATTTTGGAACATTGGCAAGGATGGGAATGGAGAGAGAAGGAGCAAAGATTAGTGAATGGATGGGCAGAGTGAAGGCAAAGGGAGGTTTCAATAAGGTGATGTAAATAATAGCACTGGCCAGTTCTAGTTCATGTTATAAACCAAAGGATATGTGAGTGACTGGAAACCATTTTTTGTTTTTTTTAAAAAACGTTTATTAGAGGCTGTGATCATGGAATCATAGTATTGCTGATGGAGGTAGGTATTGAGAAGCAAATCAGTAGATGAATGAATAAGTTAAATATGGTAGGTACATGTAAAATTACTAATGCTTTGCATAAGAAAGAAGCACAGATGTTTATGGAGAAATAATAATAATAAATAAAGGAGTGAAAAAAGAAAGAGTTACAGCATAATAATATTTTAAAAGTAAAACACTTTAGATAACAGTCACAGCTGACCCAAACTCAGGGAAAAAAGGCACCCTGGGCATCATTCCTGAGAACCACATTCCCAGGAAGTTCCTGCTCCCCAAAAGGACTCTGTTGGCTAAGGCAGAAGTGACCTCTCTAATTGAGTCAAGAAAAAGAAGACACAGGTACAGTGCTAGCAGAGACCATGATCGAGCAGCAACCACCCACTTTTGGGGAGAGAAGTGTCCTGGATAAGGAAGTCCCCAGCTCCCTTCAGTGACTTTGTAGGGTTGGGGGTGGGTACCAACCGCCATCCACTTCCTATAATATCAAGGAAGCAACAGGAAGGATCAAACATTAAAAACAAAACAAGCTTTCTCAAAAAAACTCCAACAACAAAAACAACAAAAAAACTAAAAACAACAAAACCCAGACTAAACTGAGTACTCAATGAATACTTCAAAGGCAAGAAGGCATAAGAAACAAGCAGATGGGGAGCTCCAAAAACTGGTACCGAAGAAGTTACAAACATTGGAAAAAAGAGTTGAAGTCATAAGGAAAGAGCAACAAGAAAGGGAAAAATAATTATAAAACAGAGAGAATATAATCAACATAGGACTAGAAACAATAGACAAGCACAGAAATACATCCAGAATATCAAGACTGAAATGGCAGAAAGTCTTAACATGATGGAGGCACAAAAATGCAGAGTAGAAGAGATGGGGTAGTGAATCAATGAATTAGAAAACAAAACTTCAATGAGAACTTACAAGAAGAAAAAAACAGCAAGAAGACAAAAGAAAAATGAAGAAAACATTAGATTCATGTGGAATGATATTCAATGTGTAACTGGAATTCTAGAATAGGAGGATAAAAAAAATAATACGGAGAAAACAGTGGAAGAGATACTAGAAGAAAACTTTCCAGATATCATGAAAATGAGAAAAATCCATACTCTAGAACTTCAGTGAATGTCAAACAGACTAGATACCAAAAGAAAAACATTCCAAAATATCATTGTTAGACTCTCCAAAAAAATCAAAGACAAGTATAGAATACTAAAAGCAGCATGAAAAAAAAAGAGTCACCTACAAGGAGAACAATTAAGATTGCTGACTTTCCCCCAGGAACCATGCAAGGCAATGGGACAGTACATACAGAAGGCTAAAAGAAAACAATTGTCAGCCAGGTACCTATACCCATAAAAGCTGTCTATCAAATATGAAGTTGAACTTAGGTCATTTTGAGAAAAGCAGGAACTTAAGGAATTTGTAAAGACAAGATCAATTCTACTAAGACCTTCAAACAGAGACCAAAATTCACCAAAGTAACCAGCAACAACAGAAAAAGGAACACAGCAAAATGGCAACAATAAAACCTAGACTATGTGAATGGCTTAAACATACTGATTAAGAGAAACAGAGTAGCAAAATGGATTAAAAAAACTCCAAAGCCTAACAATATGCTGCCTATAAAAGATACATTTAAGAAACCAGGAAAAAGATTGAAAATCAAAGGGTAGAAAAAAAAAATATATAAAACAAATGACATCTATAAGAATACTGGAGAGACAATACACATCTCTGATAAAATAGACTTCAGGATGAAAACCATCATAAGAGATAAGGAAAGACACTGTATATTGATTTTAGGTGCAATAGAACAAGAAAGCATATTCTTGGTTACATCTAAGCACCTAATGGTACACTTGCAAAATATATAAATCAATGATTAACAGACTTGAAGAAAGAAATACCCACTATCACAATAGTAGGAGGAGACTTCAACACCAAAGGACAGGTCAAGTAAAAACAAACTAAACAAAGATGCAAAAGAACTAAACTATACAATCAGTTCACACAACCTCATGGATGGATTCATGATACTTCATCATAAACTCAATTTAATTTTCTCTTAAGTGTACAAAGTACATTGTCCAGAATTGACAATATATTAAGACACAAAACAAGCCTCAACAAATTGGAAAAAAACCCTGAAATAATGCAAAGTGTCTTATCAGACCACAGTGGCATAAAGATAGACATTAACAACAAGAGAATAAAGGGAAAAAATTAAATACCCATGTGGAAGCTAAATAACACCTTACTTGGACACAACTAGGTTATAGAAGAAATGAAAAAGAAAATTAAAAAGTTATTTGAAACAAATGAAAATGAAAATACATCATATCAAAACCTCTGGGATACAGATAAAGCTATCCTCATGAGTCAGTTCATAGCAGTGGGAAAATACATTAAAAAAAGGTGAAAGGAGCAAAAGAAATTACTTAACAGTTCCAGCACATAGAAAAAGAACAACAGGATTGTCCCCAAACCTAAAGAAGAAAGGAATAAGGACTGACATCAATGGGTATAAAACAGAAAAACCATTCAAATAATCAACAAAAACCTGGAGCTGATTTTTCAAATGGATTAATAAAATAGACAAACCCTTGCAAACTTAATGAAATAAAAAAATTCAAATACGCTTCAACGATTTAGATCCTCCCAGAAGAGCTGTGGGTGAGCATTAACATTACTGGTAAGTATATTCATTTTCTCCTGGACACAGAGCCTACTAATTGGTCCTAAAAGCCTTCTGAGGTCCCAACTCTTCTCACTATTTCTTAGTTGTTGGAATGGATGGAAAACCTCATAAGCAGTTCCTTACTTCACCTCTACCTTGCATGCGAACTTCTGAGTTGTAAAACAACCCAGTGGTAGATGGAATTTGTTCCAGGACTTAAGAACCATAAATGACATAGCTGAGGCTCTACATCTTGTGGTTCCTAACCTCTACACTATAATAGACAAAGTGCTAGTCTATAGGCCTTTTATTGTAAGAACCACCTTCCCTCTGTAACTTGATTTGCGCCACTACTAGAACCTCTACTCAGAATATTATTGCTTGTTAATTTTTGACTCATGTACTTTTAACTTGTTAGTTAAATTTGTATCTTCTAGGCTGCAACACTTCCATGATACATCTTCAAGGATATGAACATGTATGGCTAAGCACAATTAATAACAGTGCATCTAAATTCCAAAATCAATCTCCATAATAGTCTATGTGTTTCCTACTGCCAAAGGGGCCCTTTAGAGTAGTGAGAGAAGATCTTCACCCTAAAACCCACAGCATCCCTTTTCAGCAGGAAGTAGCTAAGAGAATATGCTGTCCCCCTTTCCTTATGAATCAGGGTGAAGTCTCTGTCAGGGAGGAGTGATAGGGAATGGCAAAGGACACACTGACAAAGGAGATTAATCAGCACTGGCTTCAACAAGCACTGTTGCTATTGGACAATTAAAATAGACATTCGGGGGCGGGGGGAAGAAGAATGAACTGGGGAGGAGGGTAGAGAAAACAGTGCAACAATGAATGAATAAAAGTCCAAAATGTCTGTAAATGTTCATTAAAACTAATAAAATTTAATAATAATTTAATTAAAAAGAATTCAAATAACTCAAATGAAATTAAAGCAGACATCACAACAGAATCAGTCAAAATTAAATCAACAACATTGGAACATTATGGAAAGTTATACTCTGATAAATTAAAAAATTGAGGACATGGACACACTATTATTTTTGTTTGTTGGTTTTTTTACTTTTTTGATTATTATTAATTTTAATGAAAGTTTACAGAGACTGAGAATTTCCACTTATTCATTGTTGCACTTTTCTCCCTGCTCACTATTCCCTCCCTCCAATTTGCTCTTCGCTTTGAAAAGTAAAAGAAAAATTCTTTCATTGTTATACAGTCCCTCCTCCTAAGTCCACCCCACTATGCAACCTTCATTCTGGACTCCTGTCATGTCAATGATATCTAATCACATCTCCTTTTTAAACAGTTTTCTCCCTAATTTGTTTCAATGCACTATACATTATTATATCCCATCTTTCTCAGTCTACCCCCAAGCCGATGTCAGCCCTGTTTTACAACAATGGCACTATGCAATATTTGTCCTTTTGTGACTGAGCTATTTCACTTAGCATAATGTCCTCCAGGGTCACCCATTCTGAATAATATTGTGTGAGTTCCTTTTTTTCCAATGCAGTGTAGTATTCGATTGTGTGAATATACCACAGCTTCTCTATCCATTTGTTTGTTGATGGGCACTTAGGTTGTTTCCAACTCCTTGCTATTGTGAACAAAGTTACGATAAATACGGGTGAGCATATATCTGCTTGGATTGCAGTTATGGTCTCTTTGGGGTATATTCCCGGTAGTGGAATTGCTGGATCAAATGGTATCTCTATTTACAACTTTTTGAGAAAGCACCACACCGCCTTCCACAGTGGTTGCACCATTTTACATTTCCACCAACAGTGAATAAGGGTTTCAGTTTCTCCACAGCCTCGCCAGCATGTTCTGTTAAATTTTGCTATTCTTACTGTGGTGAGATGATATCTCACAGTTGTTTTGATTTGCATCTCTCTTAGAGCTAGGGATTTTGAACATTTCTTCATGTGCTTGTTGACCATCTGAATGTCTTCTTTGTTGAAGTGGACATGGACAAATTCTTTGAAACTCATTTCTTACCCAACTCAACACAGAAGTGAAACACATGAACAAGACATTGAACAGGTCATAAAAAGATTCTCTCTCAAAAAAGGTCTGGGCCAGATGACCTAATTGATGAATTCTGCCAAACATTCAGAAGCAAACTTTCACCAATTCTACTTAACCAGAGTAATTCTAGGAAGCAAGCATAAATTGATATACCAAAACCAGGCAAAAACATCACAAAAATATAAAACTATAATATTTTTCATGAACATAGATACAAAATATTGGCCTATAGAATCCAAGAGTATATAAAGTAATGAATCATGACCAAGTAAGAGTCATAACAGGAATTCAGGGATGGTTCAATATAAGGAAAACAATATGATTCATCACATTAACAAAGCAAAGAACTTGAACCACATGATTCTATCACTTGATGAAGAAAAAGCCTTCAACAAAATCCAGTACCTTTCCTCATTAAAACAGTCAGCACAATAGGAAGAGAGGAATTTACTCAACATAGTATAAGCATGTGTATATGCAAAATCAAGAGCCAACAAAATTTTCAATGGAGAGAGGCTAAAACATTCCTCTTGAGAACAGGTACCAGTCAAGGTTCCCCACTATCACTACTCCTATTCAATATTATATTGGAAGTTCTAGCTAAGACAGTAACACAAGAGAAGGAAATATGAATCACTCAAATGGACAAAAAGATGGTGAACTATTATAGGCAGATGACATGATAGTGTACAAGAGAAAGCCCCAAAGACTGAAGAAAATAGCTATTAAACATAGTAGACTATTTAGTAGAGTGATAGGATATAAGATCAACATACAAAATTAATTTTATTTCTTTACAGTAACAAAGAAAGCACAGGAAACTAAACGAGAAAAGCCATACCACAAGATTAAAGAGTTAGGAGTAAACTAACTAGAGACACAAAAGATCTTAATCATGAAAATGACAAAATGCTACTATTGTTGTTGTTGTTGTTGTTGTTGTTGTGTACCATCAAATCAGAATCGACCCATACCTGATCCTCCCTCCAGCAGGTTTTCAGAGGTCATAATCACAGAGGAGATTGCCCATCCTTCTCCCATGGAGCAACTAGTGAATTCTAATCCCATGTCTTAGTTGCAACACTGATTCTTACCACTAGGCCACCAGAGCTCCCTAAGGAACAAAAATGGAAAAATATTCAACCAAATGAAAAAATATTCCCTGTTCATAAATAGGAAGATTGAATATTGTGAAAATGACAGTCTTACCAAAAGCAATCTACATGTTCAAAGCAATCTCAGTACAGATACCAAGTTCATGCTTCAAAGAGATAGAAAAGGCTATTTTCAACATCATTTGGAAAAGAAAGAGACCCAAAACAAGCAAAGCTCTTCTGAAAACCAAAAATGAAGTTGGAGGCATATCACTTCCTGCTATCAAATCTACTACACAGCTGTAGTAATTAAAATAGCATAGTATTGGTACAGTGATACACATACATACCAATGGTATGGATCCAGAACTCAGCCTATCCACCTATTGTCAACTGATATTTGACAAGGTAATGTAGTTTGTTTTGTTGTTAGATGCTGTTGAGTTGAGGATGACTCATAGAGACCCTTTGAACAACAGATCTGAACCTTGTCCTATCCTGTGTTATCCTCACAATCTCTGATGTAATTGAGCCCATTTCAGCAGTCAATCCAGCTCTTCCACCCTCCCAAACATAATGCTCTTCTCCAGTAAATAGCCTCTCTTATCAACAGTCCCAAAGTATGTGAGGCAGTTTAACCATCTTTATCTCCAAGGAGCATTCTGGTTGCACTTTCTCTAAGACATTAGTTTGTTTTTTTGGCAGTCCATGGGATATTCAGTAATCTTCTCCAACACTACAGTTCAAAGGCATCAATTCTTCTTTTATTCTTATTCATTGTCCAGCCCTCAGAAGCATAGCAAGTGATTGAAAAGACCATGGTCTGAATAAATCACACTTTAGCCTTCAAACTAAAATCATTACTTCTCAATAATTTGGAGAAGTCTCTGACTGCAGACTTTCCCAGTCAAATACATCTCCTTATATCCTTACTGCTGGTACTAAGTGGATCCTAGTAAGATGAAGTCATTGACAGTTTGAATCTCTTCTCCATCTTTCATGTTTCCTATAGGGCCAGTGGTGAGATTTTTTGTTTTCTTGATGCGGAAGGCTGTAGTCTTTGACTTTCTGTAAAAAAAAAAGCTCTTCAGGGCCTCATCACTTTCAACAAGTAAGGTTGTGTCATCAGTTAATGAAGTTTATTGCTGATTGTCCCTTCAATCCTGATGCCACATTCTTCTTCATAGAGTCCAGCTTCTTCAATAATTTGCTTGACATATAGATTGAATGAGTATGGGGAAAGGATACAACACTGATGCACACCTTTCCTAATTTTAAACTATGCAGTGTTTCCTGGCTCTGTTCGCACATCAGCCTCTTAGTCTAGGTATAGGTTTTAACATAAGCACAATTAAGTTTTCTGGTGTTCTCATTCTTCTCAATGTTAGCCATAATTTGTTATGATCCACATAGTCAAATGTCTTTTCAAAGTCAACAAAAGCACAAATAGACATTCTTCTGGTATTCTTTGCTTTCAACCAGCAATCAATCATGAGCAATGATATCCTTGGTGCCATGTCTTCTAAGATGAGCTTGAACTTCTGGAAATCATCTGTTCCAGTCATTTCTGAATGATTTTCAGCAGTATTTTCATTATATGTGATTTTAATGATATTGTTTGATAATTTCTACATCCTGTTGGATCATATTTCTCAAGAATGGGAACACATTTGGATCTCTTCCAGGCAGTTTAGTATAGTATAGCTATACTAAAGATGGAGTTGGAGGTGAAGTAACAGAAAAAGTTTAATAGGTGCATGAAAAGATGAGGTGACAATAGGAATAGAGCAATGGTAATAATACAAATTATGATGCATACCAACGATTGTATAAAACACAAAGTATGTGTACAAAACATGATATATGTAAATGATTATGTGCAAACTAATAAAAAAATTCAAAACAAGAAAACTGGCCACAGACAGATATGATCCGGATATTCCATCTTAGGAATTTATCTCCCCCTCCCCCCCAAAAAAAGAATATATCCCAAGGAAATCAGAACTCATAGTAGCATTATTCACAATTCCAAGAAAATGGAAACAGCCCAAATGCCATAAAAAAAATGAATGGATTGAGGAATTGTGATACATTCACATAATAGAATACTATATAGCAGTAAGGAACAACAATGTAAAAAAATATTGTATATGAGATATCTGGAATAGGCAACTGAACAAAGAGAAAAATTTCATTAGTGATTATCAGTGACTGGGATAGAGAGAAATGGGAAGTTATTACCTAAGAAAGTTGTTACATGCCATTGAGTCCACTATGATTCAAAGCAACCCTATGCACAATAGCTTTGAACCTTGCTCTATCCTGAGCCAATCTCACTGTCTTTGATATGTTACCCTCATTACCCCAGTTATTGTGTCAATCCCTCTCATTGGGGTCTTCCTCTCCTGCGCTGTCATTGCTCTTTGGGGTAATGACAACTTTCAGAAATAGAAGTGGTGATAAATACACAACATGGTGAATGTAATTTTAATGCTACTGAATTATACACTGAAGAAATATACCCATTCTTCATCTATCAATATGGTTAAGTTCCAAACACCAAGTTGTTTTGCAAATATTTTTGATATATGAAAATGGAATATGACTGAATCAGATCATACAATAAAGGATGACTATCATTATATAGATGCCAGATTACAGCATAACTGCCATGTGTGCAACTGTCAAACCACGGAGAATAATCGTGCAGCTAACATAGACTTCTGGTTGTTTTGTGCCATTGAGTCAGAACTGACACTCCAGCAGATTTTTAGAGATAGTAAATTTTACAGGAGGAGACTATCCATCCTTCTCCTGCAGAGGAGCCAGTGAATTCAAATCAAGTGCCTGCAGGTTTGCAGTGCACGTCTTACCACCAAGCCATCAGACCTCTCTCTAATCATTATATCCAACGTTATTCTCACTTCACACTTTGCCATTCTGCATTTATTACTGACAAACATCCTTAATGTGCAAAATAGTAGGTTTTTTACTTTACTACTACTGTAGATGTGAAATGTTGGATAATGAGATAGTCAATGAGATAATCAGTAGATTTAACTTAGTTAAATTTTTAGTTATGTATACTTTACATGACCCTGTGTATTATTCCCTCCATCTTCTTTTCATGCTTCCTGGACCATTCAACAGACTGCTCATAACATCCTTCAATATTGTGACTCGAGGCTTAAATTCGTTTTTCAGTTCTCTCAGATTGACAAACAGCAAGTGAGTTCTTCCCTTTTTATTTAATTCCAGTAGTCTGCACATTTCATAATAATACTTTGCTTTGTCTTCTCCAGCTGCCATTTGAAACCTTCTATCCACCTTTTTAACTTTAGCATTTTTCCCCTTTGTTTTGCCTTCTTGACACTCTAGTGCAATTTTTGGAGTCTCTTCTGACATCCATTTTGGTTTTTTTCTTTCTCTTGTCTTTGTAATCTCTTCATGGATAAAGACATGTCATTCCACAACTCATCGGGCCTTTGACCACTGGTGTTCAATGCTTCAAATGTATTCCTAAGATGATTTTTAAAATTCAGGTGGGATAGACTCAAGATCATATATTGGCTTTTGTGAACTTGTTTTAATTTTCTTTGGCTTCAATTTGAGCTTGGACATGAGCAATTGATGGTCTGTTCCACAGTCCGGTCCTAGCCTGGTTTTAATTGCTGATATTGAGCTTCTTAAATTATTCCTTCCACATATATAGCCATTCTGATTCCTATGCGGTCCATAAGGTGAGGTCCAAATTTGCCATATATTTTTTTAACAAGCTGTTTGCAATTAATAATTCATTAAACATACAAAATTTGATCATTTTCTTTCCAGCCTCATTTTTGTTACCAAGTCCATATTTTCTGAGGACCATGCTTTCTTCATTGTTTCCAACTTTTGCATTCTTGTTTTTGTTGTTGTTAAGTGCCATCAAATTGCTTGTGAGTTATAGTGACCCTATGTAAAACAGCCCTGAACCCTGCTCTTTTCTGAGCCAACCTTATTGTCTCTGACACACCTACCTGTATTACTCTAGTCACTGAGTCAATCCATCTCATTAGCATAATGTCCCTTTCCAAGAACTGGTCCCTCCTTTCAACATGGCCAAAGTATGCCAGATGAAGCCCAAGAATCCTTGCCTTTTGATTGCATATTTGGTCAATTGCAGACTGCAAGATTTGGTAAACATTTTCAATATCCTCCCCTTTGCTTTAGCTTTAGGGATGTATATTTGAATAATAGTCTTATTAACAGATCTTGCTTATATGAGTTTGGGTAATATCCTATCATGACATTGTACTTCAGCATAGAACTTTTCTTTTCAACTATTAATGCAACACTATTCTTCTTCTAGTTTTCATTCCCAAGGTAGTATACTGTGAGATTGTCTGATTTAAAGTGGCCAAAGCTAGTCCATCTCATCTCATTAATGGCTTGCCATTCATGCCATGGTCTTTTCAGTCACTTGCTATACATCTGAAAGATGGGTAATGAGTAAGAATGACAGAAGAACTGATGCCTTTGAGCTGTGGTCTTAGAGAAAAGTACTGGGTTGGACTACCAAGAAACCAAACAAATAAGTCTTAGGGAGGGTGCAGCCAGAGTGCTACTTAGAGGCAAAAATATTAAAGGTTCATTTTATAGATTTCATTTTATATATTTATCATATTTCTATGAGAGGCTATTCCTTGGAGAGGGAATTATGGTTGGCCAAAGAGTGGAAGACCTTCAACCAGGTGGATTGACACAGTGCCTACAGCAATAGGCTCAAGTGTGTCAGAAAATGTGAAATAGGACTTGGTTCAGATTTGTTGTTCATAAAGTCACTATGGGTCATATTTGACTCAGGAGCACCTGACAGCAGCATCATTTTTTACATAATTAACAGTTACTTTCAATAAATACCTATAAGTCTTATTAAAATGGGTCAAGATTTGGAGTGTATTTAAAGAAGAAGTAGGGATTAAGGGGGGTGGGGATAGGAGTGAATGAGAAGGATTTCAGGATGGATCAACAATAGTATAGTGAGAAGTTAAGACCACAATTAATTCTGTGTAACTGCAGGTTCAAAAACTAACAATAACATAAACAAAGTAAGCATTTGATTGGTTTTTACTCTACTGTTAATTTAACTCAGAAACTCTGGTGACCTATCTGTAGGGAGTTGCTCTGTTAACTCAAAGGTCTGGCTTTTTGAGTCCACCAGTGACCACAAGGGAGAAAGATGGACAGGCTCCTTCCCTGTGACTTACAGCTTTGGAAGCCCCGTGGAAGGTCAGCTATATATTGGTTCTGACAAGAGTGGAGTGAGTGTGTGCTATTTTAAATTAAGAAACAGTGGCCTTTTTTGCCTTATATTATGTGTGTGTGCATTTATATTTTTACTTTTAGTCATGTATTATTTTTGTAATAAAATAATGTACCATGACTTGCTAGGAGTGCTTCCTCCTATTTTTTCTTAAGATAGACACGTTAGTCCATCCAGAAGTAAACTTATATGTCTATTGTTGATGTTGTTATGTGTTATCCAGTTGGAACCAACTCACAGTTGACCCTCCAGTGGATTTTCAGAGGCTGTAAATCACATGGAAGGAGACTTCCCATCTTTCTACCACAAAGCAACTGGTAGATTCAAACCACATACCTTTGGATTAGCAGTACAACTTCTTACCCGTAAGCCACAAGAACTCCCTAGCAAACATACAAAATTTTCACATGGCCTTCATGATCAATCTAATTATTTCAGTTATCTGGGGGAGAAATTCCATATCAACAGTTTTCAAACATATTGGTCTCTTTGCACTCTTAAAAATTATTGATAACTCCAAAAGCTCCAAGATCCATCTAACATCAGCAACGATATCCCTAGTACCACGACCCCT
>NW_006399781.1:4121587-4122602 GCF_000299155.1 Elephantulus edwardii | reverse complement strand
TTTCATAAACATTTACAGAGATTTTGGGCTTCCACTCATTCATTGTTGCACTATTCTCTCTACCCTCCTCCCAGTTTGTTCTTGTCCTATTTGTTCCTTTAAAAATGTTTTTTTCCCCTCTATTTGCTGCTGTATTCAATCTCTTGTAATATATTACTTTGATTGAAATATATCCAGAAAATACTTCATACACACACACACACACACACACACATGTAAATATATATAGTTGGAAAAATGAGGAATGTTTTAAAACCTTTTTGTGGATAATTGTGTATAGTTTCCTTGGATATTGAACCAAAACTTTTAAAATGGACTTTTTTGGTTTGTTTTGTTGTTGTTCTTTTTTTTTTTTTTAAATTTAATCTATGTTTACAGAGACTCAGGGCTTTCGATCATTCATTGTTGCACTTTTCTCCCTGCCCACCCCTCCCCCACAATTCACTCTTCTCCTTGGGAAGTTTTATGAAAAATATGTGCAATGTGGAGCATAACACTGCTACAGTGAATTTTTTGTACTGTTATCTTAAAATTCACATATATATTTTATATCTTGATGGATTTTTAAGCCTGTATTTATTTTACATCATTTTATTAATTTGTCACTTGAAAAATATTAGTTTAGAGAATTATTTATATGGTTATGTTACATTAAAAAAAAATCGCAGTGCTTAACAACACTGATATCCTTGGAAAAGTTTAAAGATTGGAAAACGGGTGGATATAAGTTTTCTCAAATTCTAATTTTCCCTTGAAAGCTCTAATTTTATTATTGGTAACAATACTACCATTTATTTTCCTTGAAGTGATACATTCACTTAATTTAGTTTTGAGAAAATGCCAAAGACTGAGTAACTGCAGTTTATTTGCCAGCTATTTGTCCAAATAAAAATGGTGTTCTGTGATAAAAGCTTGCAACTAAGTTGCAACTCTAAGTTGCATCCATGACACTTTTTTCAGTACATAAAGGACATTCTTAAGTGAAACTGTGTCTTTGCCCTCTGCGCAGTAGTGA
>NW_006399781.1:4117682-4120532 GCF_000299155.1 Elephantulus edwardii | reverse complement strand
CAAATGACTCGATGGCACATAACAAGAACAACAACATAGTTTAGTTTAATGTAGTATAGCTTTAGAAATCTCCATGTCAGAACTTGTTTATAACTTTGGAGAAGGGAAAGTCTAATCATGCCTTTAGAAGTCATATAATAAAAGCTATAGACATAACCCTATTATTATTGCACTTTATTTTGTTGATTCTGATTTATAGTAACCCTCTATGAAAGAGTAGAATTCTCTCACAGGGTTTCTAAGACCTGTGATCTTTATGTGACCAGATAAGTTGACCTTTTCTTCCATGGGGCCGCTAGTGGCTCAATAGTTAAAGCACTTGTCTGCTAACAATAGGTTGGTGATTTGAACCTACCCAGCAGCCATCTGGGAGAAAAAAAACTAGGCACCTACTTGTGTAACAATTACAGCCAAGGACATCTCATGGAGGTAAGGATGGTGTGATTTCTTCTCACATACTTTGGGCATGTTATCAGGCGAGGCCAGTACCTAGACAAGGGCATCATGCTTGGAAGAGGCATCCAAAAAAAGAAGACCCTGAATAAGATGGATAGATATAGAGGCTGCATGAAAGAGGTTAAACCCAGCAGAGATTGTGAGGACGGTGCCGAACCAGGCAATGTTTTTCTTCTGTGTGCATGGAGTTGCTGTTAGTTTGTACTGACTCAATAGCAAATAATAAAAATATTATCAAGTGTTAAATTACCCTTTGATACAGCAATTAACTTTTGGAATTTTTTTCTATTGACGAGTTTGCACGTGTAGCAGTCAAACACCATTATTTATTATAGCATTGCTTGCATTTGCCAACATTTTAGAAACATCTGTCCAGCACCAAACCAAACTCAGCTGTCAGGTTGGTTTGGACTGAAAGAGATCCTGTAGGACAGAGGATAACTGCCTCATAGGATTTCTGAGGCTGTAAGTTTCTATGGAAGTAGTTGGCTTTATTTTTCTCCCAATGAGCAGAAGGTTAGGTTTGAAATACTGGTCTTTTGGTTAGAAGCCCAGTGCTTAACCTGCTGCACCACTCAGGAATCTTTTGTCCATCCACAGAAAATTAATAACAATGGTTACAAGTTGAAGAGGTTAGTAGTAATACTGGCAGAAGAATAGGAGGGAAACTTTTCAGTATATGTATCTATCTTATATATTTGATTCTAAAAGGCTATAAACACAGTATTCATTAAATTTTTAAAAGGATTAAAACCACCTTCTGCTACCTGGAAATGAATATAGTTCCCTTTATGAGTACTAAGATAGGAAGTTTTACAGAAGATCAAAGATGACAGCCTTCAATATGTGTTATATCAGAACATCAAGAAAACAAAAATTCTTACCACTGGACTTCTAGGCAATATCATGATAGATAGAAGATTGAAACTGTGAACAACTTCATCTTACTTGGAGCCATAATCAACATGCATTGTACCAGCAGGCAGGAGGTCAGAGACATATTGCATTGGACAAATCTGCTGTTAGAGACCTCCTCAGGTTATGGAGAAGCACTAGTGTCAGCTTGAGGAATAAGGTATGCCTGATTCAGGCCATGGTCTTTTTCATACCTTGCTATGCATCTGAGAGCCGGACAATGAATAAGGATGACAGAAGACGAATGGATGCCTTTAAAACTGTGGTATTAGAGAAAGTACTGAATATTCCATGGACTGAAAAAAGAGCAAATAGATAGGTCTATGGGAAGGTGCAGTCATAGAGTCAGAGTGCTCTTTTGAGGCAAAAGTGACAAAGCTTCATCTCATATATTTTGGGCATATTAGGAAAGGCTAGTCCTTGGAGAGAGACATCATGCTTGGAAAGATGAAGGCTTGGCCAAAGGAAGGAATACTCTCAATGAGATGGATTGACATAGTGACTGCAGTTACAGGCACAAGTGTGTCAGAAATGATGAGGAGTCAGAAATGCTGAATAGGACAGGGTTCAGATCTGTTTGTTGTTCATAGGGTCACCGTGAATTGTACTCAACTCAACAGCACCTAACAGCAACAAAAAAAGATATGTGGGAATAAAGACAATTAGTCTGTTTCCTGCTGAAGGAAAGTTATGAAATAATATTCCTTATTTTCAGTGTCATCTAATATCATTTTAGGTTTCATGATAATGGTACCTACAGGAGATAAATTCCTTGGAATATGATTCTTCATCTTGTTTACTCCTTCTCCTCTTTCTACAATGTCCTTCTTGTTTTCATAAACATGAGCTTCCACTCCCCAGACCTGAATAAAACTATGGTTAAAGGAAGAATTACTCAGTGTGGATGGAGAGTTGACTATGAGAGAGCCCAGGGGTTCTGCATTAAATCTAGTATTCTTCCCAAACAATAAAACAGGGCCACCGTGGAGGGGTCATGAGTCAAAGCTGACTAGATGACAACCTTTAAAAAAATTACAACAAATAAACTGAATGAAAATTAGAAACTATTTTAAGCTGCCTGTGTACATGTCAATATAAGCTGAGTTTCTGAGCTCTAAAATTTGAAATTTTTATACTTGATTCCTGAATATGCATACTTTCTCATAGTGGTCAATTGTATGTCAGAAAGTGACCTATAAAAACTTTGAGCCAGTAAGAAAAAATACATATTTAATAGGCATGCTTAGTAACAGAATATAGGATGTAATCTGTTTTCTAAATCACACTTGCCATACATAATTCATTGTCATATGTAATTCAAATAATTGTTAAAACTTCTTTATATCAACAACAGTCAACCACAAACGGAGCGACTTGGGAATGAACCTGACTAGAGCCAGAAAAGACCTGTAAAAAGAAAACTATAAAACATTTATGGAAGACACAATAAAAGACCTAAATAAATGAAAAATGTGCCCT
>NW_006399781.1:4112947-4116336 GCF_000299155.1 Elephantulus edwardii | reverse complement strand
TCTGGTATTCTCTGCTTTCAGCCAAGATCCATCTAGCATCAGCAACAATATCCCTAGTACCACGACCCCTTCTAAACCCAGCCTGGACTAAGTAAAATAATATAAAAATCCCATCAATCTTCTCTCTTCCTTATCCATTACTGAGTTTTCACATACATGTGAGAAATTTGAAAATAACATGGCTTAAGTCAGGTGCTCCTTAGTCCTCAAGGTGACACTTTTGCTCTTTAACACTTTAAAATGGTCTTTTGCCGCATTTTTGGCCTAAGTAGTATGTCATTTGACTTCCTGATAGTTGTTTCCATGGGCACTTATCCAAGGGAAAGAAAATCCTTGACAATTTCCATATTTTGTTCACTTAATTGTCATTTTTATCTTATTTACGTTAAGAGGTATTTCATACTGAAGGTTTTAAGTACTTAAGTACTCTATACTTTCTACAAATAGGGTTGTGCCATTTTCCTTCTATCTTGATGGTGAGTTCTTATTCATATAGTTAAATTTCTTGGATTATCTGCTCAGTTTTCAGACTGATTAGGTATGGTAAGAAGACACAACTACGATAAACAATTTTCCTAATTTTAAACTATGCAGTATTCATTTGTTCTGTTCTAATGACTGCTTTTTAATCTGTGTGTAGGTGTCATAAATGCACAATTAAAGGCTCTAGAAGAAATGCACAATTAAAGGCTCTAGAATTCTCCTTTTTCACAAAGCTATCCATAATTTGTTATGATTCATATACTTGAATGCTTTTGTCTAATCAATAAAGCACAGGTAAACATCTAGAAAAACTCCCAACCCCACCCCAAAAAACCCCTTCTTCATATCAGACACTAATTGTCATAAATTTTCTCTCTTATTTTTTCCATCAGCAATTGAGTATCAGAATACATTGTGTCAAATTTCTGCCATATAATTGGAAAATAGGAAAATCACATTCAGTTTGCTTGACAAAGTATTTTATAATTTTATATATTCATGTATGAACATATATATACTGATAAAAAAAGAAATAATTTGCCACCTTCGAAAAATCTTTTACTAATTGAAAATGATGTTTTTATAAGAATGCATATGTGAAAACCTGTAATTATAGATATGCTTTATTAGCACTACTATTATTAAATTACGCTTTCTTAAGTAAAATGATTGTCAATGGACTCTTTACTAACAAAATCAAGGTCAATATTCTAAATTAACACTATATGATAAGACTAAAAATTATTCAATTTTTCTTTTAAATACAATTTAATCTATTAAAAAGCTGGGGTACTACTTTATATTTACAGTAAAAATAAGAAATAATGCCTATAGGGCAGGACACACTTGTGTCTTTACTATGCAGCACAGAAGTTTCTGGGAACGGCATCCTTTCCAACTTGGAGGCATCACTGCTAATTTTCACATATGGTTGGAATGAGAATTCCTCCCAGTGACTGCCTCCCATTCATACATGGGAGGAGCAGGAACACAACTATGGAATAGTCAGTCAAATGTTTTTTTCATTATTCACAGAAAAGTTATATTGTTTGTCTTCCTAAAATGTTTATGGAAAACTTGTGATTTTGGCATCTGGAGTTAATTTTTGAGAACTCATATACATCAAACTGTTGAATAGGTAGCAGACATTTTACTCCCATGCAGACACAATTTTGAAGTCTTAGCTATAACTGCAACAGATCTTCAAAGTTCTACAGCACAACACAACACAACACAACACAACACAAAAACAAAAATTTATTGAGCCTGAGAAGTGTTGGAAGTTCTTAGAAGTTGATATTTTTTAAGTTAAAATAAAATTTTTATTTTATACTGGTTTACTTACAAAGTTTGTATATATTATTTTTCACACCAGCTCTTTCCTTTACCCACCATTCCCTCCACATATTAAATTGTGTGACCCTATGATTAACCACCTCTCCATCCTCACTCTTTTGTTCCCATCCTCCCCCACTTAGGCTCCTCATATATACTCTAAAAGAATGGTTTTTATACCATATTTGTCCTTATGGGACTGAGTTAGTCCACTTAGCATAATGTATATCAGAGATAATGAGGGCGGTTCAGGGGAGGGTATTGCTTTGCTACAGGGTCACTAAGAACTGCAGTCAAATTAAAGGCAACAACAATCTTGTACCCCAGAATGGTTTTTGTTGTGAGCAACTGACTTCAACATAATAACTGCTTTAACCTGTTGGTGTTTCTTATCTCATTCAGAAAGCAAGTTTCTCATTCTCTTGTTTAATTTCATTTCTCTAAATCTGCGTATTACAAAGAGTCTGGAACTTTGCTGTGAATTAGACCATCCTGAAGTTAAGTGGATGTTTTTTTCAAAAGTTGATTTTTTACGAATAGGATCAAACCTTACTGACTCTTTGCAGGGAGAAATCACCCCGTATTTCTCTCTTGGAGCAGCTGGTGGATTTTTTCTGGGCTAAGCCCAATATGCAACACACTACATCACTAGGGCTTAGTTTCTAAAGTTTTAATAAAATTTTATAGTCTAGATTAAGATTTTTTAATTTTTTTAGATTAAGATTTTTAAAATCCTATGATTTATCATTATTACAGTGGGAAAAGTCCAGTCTAAATTTTTAATGTAGTCTGTTTAAAATTTAAAATTGTTGTTGTTGATTGCTTTCAAGTTGAGCACGACTTATAGCGACCCTATGAACAAAAGGCCTGAAGGCCTGAAGCCCCTCTACAACTATCAATAAAGTTCATAGAGTTTCTGGAGGCATGTTACTTTAGGAAGTGGATGCCACTCCTGCTTCCAAATAAATTTAAAATAAAGATGAGAAATACCTTTCAAGTACAATTCCTAAAGTAGTGAGAGTTTTTAGAGATGAATTTTCTATACCAAGGATTATTAAGTATCGATTCATGACTAAGTTTTACTCACCTGTAGTGAAAAAGAAACATTAGGATAATAGAATGATTTTCAAAAATTCTTACATTGGTTCCATTTGGATTAGAATCATGCTTTACACTAAGAGGAGCCTTGGTAGCACAGTGGTTAAAAATGCTTGCTTGCTAACCTCAAAGTTGGTGGTTTGAATCTACCAGTCACTCTGTGAGAGCAAAATGAGGCAGCCTCAAAACTTGATCGAGGTACTTCTGCTCTATACAGGGCCATGAGTTGAAATCAGTTTGACAGTGTTGGGTTAGATTAGGTTAGGGTTTACCCCAAGATTCTGTCATTTTTGTATTGCATAATAATGGTATTGTTGTTATGAAGCAGTCATATTATGACTCATAATTATGACTCCTAGCAAGCCTGTGAATAATTTTTTAGATTCTTAACCTATCCTTTGCCAGGCTCACACTCTTCCCTCGCTGCTTGAGCCCATTGTTACAGTCACTATGTCAATCTATTTTTTTTTTTT